>NC_091013.1:99480687-99792978 GCF_041296385.1 Aphelocoma coerulescens | reverse complement strand
TAGCAAGGTCTTTCATTGCACGCGTGAGGAAATAAGGAATGCACAAACAGGTTCAGTATGGCAGTCATGTATGAATTCTGTTTGGGGAAAACTCCACATGTTTAGGCAGCAGAGAGGTTGGGGTTCCCCATGCTCTTGTCCTCCCCTTATGCTAGAAGGAGAAACAGTGCATTCAGGAGAAAAGCTGTTTATAAATGAGCAGTACAAACCGGTGCTTTGACTTGTTACATGAAGGCCACAGACGTCTGTAAGTCTTGGGCTTTGTGTGTGTGCAAATGTTTATGTTCTGTGTATGTGCATGAATGTGTGTGTGCATCTGTGTATTGAGCACTGCTTATACAGGAGGGAAGTATACTGAAGAAAATTATCAGCCTCTTAGTGTGCACGGGCTTTTAGAGTAGAAATGGTTTAAGTTACTACTATATTTGCCAGTAGAACAGTGCTTGTCTGGGCTGTGAACTGCTTTGGGTCTGTTTTCCCTAGGGGTAGCAGTTTCCACTGAGTTATGCTGGAGTGGATGTGGGGAGAGGGTCCTTTCATCTTCAGAGATAGTAGGACAGCTAAAATCTGTGCAGCTGCTGGTTCAACACAGACATTTGGCCGGTGTTTACCTTAAATACATATTCCACTGGGTGTTTTGGTTTATGTACAGCATGGGGGAGCTCAAACAGATGTACAGATAATATCCAGTTCTTCAGAAAGGCATTTAGCAGCCTTACCATTGTTTCTGTCTGCCTGCCCACTTCCCACCTACACCTGCCCCGTTCATGCGGAGAATGTAAAATGTCAACCTTACAGTTCAAGTGTGGCAAAACAGCAAGCATATGCAAGTAATAGGAAATCTCTCTCTGAGGCTGCCTAACATGGCCCCACCTGCCATCAGAAAACATGGGTCCGAGAGAGAGTTTTCTGTACTATTGCAGCCCCTGGAAGACCGATGAAGATGGATGCAACCCTCTGCCATTACCACTCTTAGCCATTTTAAACTCCTGTCTTAGGAGTAGAGCTCTGTGCCCGTGTGTGTTTGTGTATGGAGAGGTGTGTGTCATTACCTAGAAGAGCTGTGGGCTCAGGGGGACATAATTCCAATCTTCTGACAGAATTCTATTTTCCGTCATAAGCTCAGGAATTACAAGATAGACTACCTATTTTCTTTTGTTCATACCTAAATTGTCTCCAGATCGTCAGGCTGAGGATGAATTTCAGTATGATACCTTGTTATACATGTGTGATGGTGGCATAAGAGTGGTGCGTTATATCTCTGGAGATAATTACTTTGTAATTTAATCTTTTTTGTATTTTTGTATTTGTAAGCACGCAAGATGCCAGACACTGCCTCTGTGATGAGAGCTGTTTCACCCATAGCATCATTTCTTTCCCCAGCACGCCGTAAGGACAGTAAAAGAACAGTGGCTTTGGCAGACGTTTTGCCCAGACTACAAAAGTGGCATTGTTGCCATTTTGAGCATGTTTCTGTATGGCAAAGGTATGTGAAACATCAGACTTTTCAAAAGCTCTAAGGGATTTGAGGTGCCTTATGTTCTCAGCATCCATCGTCAAACAGGTTAAGGAGCTTGTTGGGATGACACGGTTGAGAAGCTGAATGTTCACAAGGAATTGCATTATCAAGACATCATCAGTTATACCAAAATAATAAAGTCATCAGTTACCTTGGGATTGGCTTGAAAATCATAAAACCTTGATGAGTAAAGACAAGAAACAGTGTGGGGCTGGAGATCCGATAGAGGTAAATACCAGACTGATTCACAAAATTAGGACAGTTTGTTTGCAGCAGGTGGGAACTTGGATGGCAGAATTCTGGCAGAAGCGTGGCAGAGCTGGACACGCAGCTCTTGCCGAGAAATGTTCCCCTGAACTTGACTGCAACTTTGTCCACTGTGGAAATATTTCCAAGTGCTTCTGATGACTGGCCAGCAGGCACCGCTCTAAGATCAGCAATTGCTTGACCGCTGTGGCATCTGACAAAGAGCTCGTCACAATCTCTTCCAGTTCCCTTCTATGGGGGAATGGTGTCCTTACAGCTCAAGGCGCCAGTTTGCAGAGTATTTACCTGCTTCCTGACGCAGGGAAGGGGTTGACGCAAGATTTACACTTGGTTACTGCAGGCAGTTCTTGGACTTCTCCTGGATTTGAGGACACATACATACAGCAATGAACTATTGCTGGCAGGTAGTTGTTCAGGAGGGAGGTAATTTTAACAGAGGATTATTTAATGCTCTGTGCTTGGAGGTTTCTGGAGGAGCTACCTGCAAAGAACTGGGGAAACAGATTTCCTGAGGAAAGGCTTCTGCTTACTGAATTGGATTTTAGCCCTTGATGTACCGAGTGACTTGCAAACAAATGCCCTTGTGTAAACGTGGTCTGTGTACTCCTCAGCCACATCTAGACATGACCTGTTCAACTTCCAATAAAGCTGCAACACCCCCTGCACCCCTCTTCCTCCCACCCCTCACTGCCCTTCCCTCCATCCTCTGGTCATACAGGTTTTGATCCCAGGCTATTCAAGCAGTGCAAAGCCTAAATATTGCAGACAAGCTCTAATTAAACCTCCGAGCCACAGAGGTAGTTTAAACAGGTACAGCTGGAACTGACCGGATTATTTCTTTACTGCCTTCTGGGCTTAGACCAGAGCAGGGGTCCTGCTGCCTCCCTGCAACAGGTAGGGGAGGGAGCTGTAGGAAGAGGGCAGAGAAGGGTCAGCTTTGTCACCAACTGAGTGACCTTTCTGCTTTTTGGACTGAAGTGGGACCATTTCCTCTGTGTGCTGACATTTGCTCCAGCCCTGTCCTTCTGTCGCTTTCTTCACCTCCGCTTCACTTTGTAATTGCCTTTTGTTTTGTTGGTTTACTCCACCCATCCCCATGCTCCTTCCCTTCAACGTCTCCTCTCCAGGGACTCCTCTGCATGAATCTGGCCAACACAGGAGGCAGAGAAAGGACAGCCATTGCTCTGCTTTTGTTACCTGGTTCTCCTCATTCCTGTATGTTGGGTCTGTCTTATTTGAGATCTCAGGCTGCTTACGGCTTCTGTTTGAGAAGAAAAAAAAAAAATGCTATGTACATCTCTTTCTTTTTTCCTCTTCTTGCTCTGTAGATCTCCTGGGGTATTCAGAGTTTGACCTCTGTGGATTCTCACACCCTGGCTGGAGCTGCGGGAAAATCAGCTCTTGAATAGCACGTAATTTCTTACTGATATTTTGTGCGTCATTTTGTCACTGTGTTTATGCAGTTGTTGCTTGCAAACAGCACGTTGTAAGTTTGGCTCGATCTTCTCTCCCCTCTCCTCCTCCCCATTCTTGCCCTCTTGTCTTTGTTTGGTCCTAGTTTTGTCATGATCTAGACAGACTGGAGACTTCTAGGCTCCAGAAGACCCGCATTTCTAATGTAAGAAAACAAGTGGGAAAACGCTTAATCTTTTTCCATTGGACTGAAATCCTACAGGCTCCTTAATCTATTACAAAGTCACACAAAGGGCATAGGTGACATTTCTTTTACTTTGGCGGTCATCTTTAAGGGGGCGAGGGGTGGAGCGAAGACAATTCAGTTGATAAATCAAGAAACCAAGAGGTAGGATTCCTGATTTCTGATCCTGGAAATCTTTTGCCACTTGTGGGCTGTCTCACTCAGAGCTTGTCACTTAGATTTTTTTTTGTCAAAGTTTACCTAGCTGTTAAAGAATAGCTGCTGCACTTGCCTGCAGGAGGTGATTATGGAAAAGGTAACATTTCCCTTAACGGCTGAGCTGCAGTCGATTTAATTTGCAGTTTGTTATGAAATGGTAGGTATTGTTTTACCTCTCTTCCTCCCCAGGCTGGGGGAACGGGCACAGAGAGTTCCAGAGATAAATGGTGAGCTAAATAATTACAGGCCTGGCTCCCAGGGATGGTTTGAGGATTAATGGTTGTTTGTACAGCACTTCAAGATCCTTAGCTGAAATCTGCTTTGAACTCTGGGGCATTTCAGGCTGCAGGTGATGGGCACCCCGAGGCTCTGGCAGAGGCCAGCACTCAGACTATATCAGATCTTTTGAAGCAGACTTTGAGCTCCAGGGATGTGGCCAGCCAGGCTTATAGGGGAGGTTTATTTTAGATCTGGGATGTGCTCCTATGTAGAATGAGAAGGTGACAGAGAGAACCTTCAGGCTCATTTCTTTTAAGCTGATGAGGCTGCTTAAAAGAGGGACCTGAGGATTAATACATCCAGTGAATGCTTCTCTGGCCATCTTCCTGGTCTTTCTGTTTATTAGCAGTGTCCCAGCTGGTAAGAAGTCAGTGCTCAGCTGTTGTGGATAGAAGAAGCAAACAGCTTGAGCTGCCTTCTGAAGCCAGCCAGAGCTGCCATGGTCTTTTCTCCTCCAGACCCCATGGGTGACCTTCAGAGGTTTGCATCAAGCCAGAACACTGCTTTTCAAGTCTTTAGGGATAATATTCCATGAATTACCATAACTTCTCTAGGCTGGGACATTTTTCTCTCATTATCAGAAATGAGGAAACTTTTCTGTTGGGTGCCTGCACGGTGTTGGAGTGCCAGCCTGGCTTTTACAGCCCTAGAAGGAAGTGCTGAGATCATTGCTTTCTAATCTTGCAGCAGAGGTTTTCAAAGGGGAGGCTGTGCTGTGGGAAGCAGTGTAAGATAAAAATGGATCCAGCCAGCTTGTGCTTGTTTGACTACAGAAGCAGCCATCAAGGCCAGGCACTTGGGGAAAGTTCTCCCTATCCTGTGGGAGGAGCACATGCATTTGGGAAGATCCTCGAGTGCAGCAGCCACCAAAGGTGCAGGAGGGAAGAATCTCTCCCTGGGTCTCAGGAGTCCCTCGAGGTGGTACAGGGAGCAGTTCAGGGCTCCCAGCATGGTCCTGAGCAGCAGCTGGTGGTGCTATTTGACAAGGCTCTCGTGGCACTGAGGTACAGGGACTGTCAGGGGACTGACTGTGTCCCTGCAGTGGCCAGGGGGAAATGGGACAGGACATGTTAGGGCTGGGGAGTCTGCACTGAACAGATGCAGAGTCCATCCCAGATCCTTTGCTACTCATCTCATAGTGTGGAGGAAGGGAGAACAGCTTGTCTTATGTAGTCAGGGACCTCACCAGTGTCATTATTGTCCATCTAGGTGTGGAGAATATGCTGGGGAGCACATATGTCATCTGATCTTTGTCAACCCTTTTTTTTTTTTTCTTTCTTTCCTCTTATGAAGCTTTGAGTCCTGGTTACAGGCAATGCAGATAAAATTGACCATTCCCACCACCCCTGCCTCTGCAGAGCAGCACACTGGAGAGGAATGAAGGGCCATGGGAATACTAAGCATCATTTTATTATGGAGACAGTGGGAGGGTGGAGGAGGAACACAAGGAGGACACTGTGATAAGACCACACAGACAGTGCTTATGCTGGGGAGAACAAACACAAAGAGACTTCAAGAGACAGATAGGAGACGAGGAAGAAAGATGAAAACAGGAGACTGAGCAAGACAGGCAAGGAATGGCAGAGGCACCTTCTTCCAGTTTATCCAGGGAGTGGAAGGAGCAGACCTGGGGCTCTTCATCCATGAAAAAAACAGCCTTCTGCACACCATTCTCCCATTTTCCTGAAATCTCTGCTTTTGCTCCTCCAGGCAACCATTAATCTAATATTAAGCCCCTTAACCTCTCTAATTGTTCCCTTTCAGTGTCAGCTGGTTTCCTATTAACCTTTCAATCTCTCAATAATGCAGTTACTTCTGACTCCAGCCAGACCCAGCTCTAGAGCTTTACCTCCGGCAGTGAATTTTCCAAGCTTTCACTTTTTTTTCTCTTTCTCTTCGGTAATGATTATTACTGCTGTTAAGAAGCCAGTTTGAACCAGCCTCTAAGTGCACGAGGCTGAACCAGTTGGAGTCTATAAATAGCCCTTCACTAACCTTGTACCTTATTTCATTAGGTTGATTGGCTTCCCTCTCTCCACTTCATTGCACCTCCATCTCTCCCCTCTCCATTATTGATGCTGGTTCTTTTGTTACTATCTGAGACACCTGCTTGTTGACAGCAGGGTGGATCAGCCCTAGGTTTTCCCTTCTGAACAAAATAGCGTTGGCACAGGAGAAGTGCCTCTAGAGTTTCATGACAGAGGGAAGGCAGAGGCTGAGGCAGGTCTGAGACAGCAAGTCAGAAAATGTCCATGCTGTGCAATAGGAAATTGTGTGGCTGAGCACCAGTCCCAGGGACAGAGTTTGCCACCCACAGGCTGGTGGGTTTCTCCTGTGACACTCAACGTGATTATATTTGAGTGCAGTCTCCTGTGTGTGACCCGCTGTGCTATATCAAAGCCAAGGCATGTGCCCAAGGACAAGTGGCTCTGCAGTTCAAATCAAGCAGGCGTACAGATCCCAGAACTGTCTGCTGCACCCGAGACCACTCCTTTGGCCATTTTGACATCATTAGTCAATATACTACTGCTGCTTGACCCTGCAACCTGGTAGAGAATAGTTTGCTTCACTGACCATCACCATGTCTCAGCTCAAAAGCATTTTCCTGCTGTGTTTCCTCTAATTCACCTGCTTCTTCTAGTGCTGATGCAGTTCCTGAGCTCTGCTCAACCCTGGTGCTTCTCCCTACAAACTGCTCTTCCTTTTTTTTTTTTTGTAAAATACAATGAATGTTTGCACCAAAGACTGAATTCAGCAGTTGCATAAGCTCACCTGAAATCTCTGGGGCCAGTGTAAATCACAGCTTAATATCACCAATCTGTGTCTGAGTGGCACTTGCAAACTGCTCGTGTGCAGTGAGGCAGTGGGGCAGAGTATCTGCCAATGCTTCACAAGTACTGGGGGTGCTATGGCAGTAGCATAACAGGTTTTGTTTGGTGGATTCAGTAACAGCAGTGGTTTCTACAGGTGGGGAAGCACCATTGCAAAAGACCTGGGGTCGAGGATCCAGTCACACGTTCCTTTTTCTCCCTGAAGAAAGGCTGGTTCTTACCCTGTAGCCCTCCTTTTTCCACAGAGAGACTTAGAGGAAAGTTTTCCAATCTGTGCTTAGGCTGACGTTTACAGCCTTTTGCTTCAGCTCAGAAGAAGGAGTTGTGTGTCTAAAAGCTCTTCTGTTTTTTCTAGCTGTATCATTTGTCTAACACCAGCTGTTACCTTTCCCTGAGAGTCCTGCCTCAAAGTCAACAGCGACTTACCAAAATAATAGGAGCTATTCTCTTCTGCTCTCTGTACAGCTCTGTGTGTTCCTACTTGCTCACTTACTGCTATTCCTTGTTGTTGGAAGGGCAGATTCTGGCAGCAAAAAGCCTTTGTCTTATTTTCTGGCAAACAACCTTGGTCTGCAACAAGGCAGGAAAGGCAGACAGTGAAGAAATGAGAGCTGGTAAAACTGGGGTTAGAGGAGATTAACTTCTGGTGGCTTCTTTTTTTCAAGTTTGATGGGGGAAAGTTTTTGTAAAAGCACTACATGTGTGGAAAACAAACCCTCTCCATCTCCTCCAGGGCAGCTGGCATTCACACCTGTTTAATAATACAGATTCTCCAGGATGGCTGTGTGCTCACTTTTCATCACTCACAGCCTCCTTGTCTTCTTGCTTATCCTTCCAAATTCCCAGGCCTCGCCTTTGCTTCTGTGCCTTTCAGGCACCTGTGTCTCGGCAGGATGAAGGAGCTTCCCTGGGAGCTGCAGCAGGACCTCAAGGTGGTCACTGGGGCAGTGCCTCCCTCCCTTCTGCCTTTCAGCCCTCCCAGTGACCATTTTGGTTGCTGTGAGTTCTGGAGGGAGCTCTGGAAACTCTCCATGTCAGGGCTCTGAGTGCATCATGGTGAGCAGGTTGATAGCTGAGTCAGACCCTGGCTATGCTTATGAAGGCCTGGGCTCAGCCCAGGATGTTGCCCATCATTTATGGGGGGCCCAGAGGCCTCTCTGGTCCCTGCTGAACAGGGGCAGAGTCCCTGAGGCCAGACAGCACCCTCCTAACAGAGGCCCAGCAGAACAAGGGGTACAACCTGGCCCTGAGGAGGACCCGGGGCTTGAGTCGAGCTGAGCACCACTCCCCCCACACACTGCTCACATACTGTCATGGTTTGGGGGCTGCAAGGAGCCCCTTTAAAACTTCCTGGCCTGCCTGCCCTTCATGGAGGGTCCCTTGCTGCCTACAGGAAAGTCAAAGCCCATGGAAAGGCCATTTGACCTGCTGATGAGCATGCTGCCCTTCCGTAGTGGGCACTGTGCTGTCCCTGGCTGTGGGGAAAGGGGAGCAGGACTGACCTGAGCCAGAAAAGCCTCAGGATGGGGGGCATGTGGTTGCAGAGTGACATCTCTCTGTCCTGCCTACTGAAAAAGCTGCCTCCCAGTGAAGGTGATCCAGAGTCCTGTGGAGCAGAACATGTGTTCAAAGGGGAAGCTCATGGGAGAGGTAAAGCCCATCGCAAAGCTACCCCTGCTTTTTTGATCTATATTATGACAGGTGAATGGTATCAGACCCACTGTTAGGTACAATCCAGCTGCCCATTTTGCCTGGTTTCTATGGTCAGTCCTGTCTATTCCCCTTCCCTTGGGAAGCTTCCTAAATATTTATCTCAGTAATCAATCATATGACCCACTGTAGCAATGTGATACAGCTTTAGCTGTGCTAATCAGCTTAGCTTGGGCCCCTGACCCCTGTCATCTTATTTTAGGAAAAAACTTTACACAGTGCCTGGTAAGGGCTGTTCAGTCCAGAGGGTTTAAATCCAAAGTGAGAAATAGCAGCACAGACTTTTGCTTTTTTATTTTGTAGCCACAATTCAATTTAGCATTATTCTGATTTGTCATTTCTCTAGGACGAGTTGAGCTTCGAATAATACACGAAGAGTTTAATTTCATGATAAAATACTTAGCTTTTATCTGTTAACAAGAAAACACCCCAAATAGTATGTTGAGTGCTTTGGCTGAAGCACTTGAGATGTTCAGTCATCCAAATGGACTAGGACACAGAATCACTTCCCTCCTTTCTCCTCCCAACTTTAAATGAGGCCCTTTAAAGCAAAATGGGCTATAGAGAATAGCATCTGGTGCAGGGGGCCGGAAATAAGTTCCTTGAACCTCAAGGGGTTTTGTGGGGAAGACATCAGAGGAGAGATGAGCCTGAAGATATTCTTGGAGTGTTTTTTTCTCTACAGAGAGATGTCTCTACTCCAAAGCAGCAGCAGAAGTCAGAGGTGAATGAGCAGCCAAGAGCAGCCAAGATCCCAGCTCATCAACTGCTCAGCCAGTCATACTGCTGGGAGAAATTGTGCTGAAAGCCAAGCCTCTTTCCAGTGCTCCAGGAGTGCAGCACAAGCCCTACAGAGAGTATATGAAAATATGAACTACATCATGTCTGTAGGAACTTGTTTTATTAGAGACATGAGTACTAACAACCTTCTCTGCATAATCTCTGAAGGGAACAGACTGGCTTTGTAAGGGAGAGACAGATGAGGACAAACTACACTTGGATAAAAGAACAACTGGAAATATGTTGTGTAAGAGGAGGGTCTGGCAGAAAATGAGCACTTTCCAAAGCCTGAGAACTCCTACCAGTGGCAGCTTCTGTCATCAGCCCTGATGGTGAACATCCTGTGGGCTGTCAGGGCAGGGAATGTCTCCAGACCTGCCTGAGGGCTTTCCCAGTCCAGCTGCTGCAGCAGCCTCATCTCCCAAGTTTCTGAAGCGCCATCTGGATGCAACAAGAGGATTGTCAAACTCCTGTTTGCACATCTCCGGCCCTTCCCCCTCCTTATGAAGCATGTCTTTGAGAGAGTTCATCATCCTGCTTTCTCAGCAGGTGAAAATATCCTCCTTTTTAGCATCCCAGGGAAGGCATGGCAACTGTCAAGGTATAATAGCAGACTTTGATCATCCTCAAGGTTTTTGAACTTGTATTGTCCTCTTGACACCCATGACTTGAATATAGTTTGGAACTAATTAACTTGGCTGCTTCAACCTCTGGAAGGGAATGTTCTTTCTGCAGTTAAATATTTACTCATCATTGCACATGGACCAGGCATTACAGAAGCCTGGGCAACATTTGCATTCTCTCCCCATAAACTGAAAAAGGAGCATCCTCCATTATTTCTGTGCTGCCACTTCATCCATCATGGTAGTCCAGTCATGTTCTGTTCAACCTAGCTATCTTCTTAGCTTCAGCAACATTCCTAAGCAATGAGATTTGTAGCCCACACCATGGGGAGCCCACATTGCACATCCAAAATATTCCTTGGTTCCAAAGTACATCCTCAGAGAACAACATTCATCCTATTTCTGAAAATTGTGTATCTCTAGCACTTGCAAGCACCTTTGAATGACACTGCTTGGGGAGAGGTCGAGCTTTCCCCTCCCCAGTCTTTAACTGGTAGAAGGACTTTTATGATAGAAATAATTTCTATCTTAGGCAGCACCACAGTGAAGTGGTAAAAATGGGAAAATCTGAGGCATTGGTAGGGGGTTTTAGAAATACTGGGGTATTCCCATCTTCCCTCCAGTTCCTACCTGCTGTAAATGCTGGGGTGTGTACCTCTGACATGCCAATAAACCCCACAGGTACATATCACCCCTCTCTGCTGCTGCCCAGCGTCAGACTGCTCCATCCTGACCACGGCAGGCCAGAGAGAACTGTTTGCCAGCCCCAGCACTGGGTCTGTCCCCCTGGACACCAGCAGGTTGGCACTGTTGGATCTGTGGAGGGAGTGAGGAGAAGCTGGGAGGTGTTTTGGCTCTGCTCAGAGCTGAGTAAACACAGCAGCTTTTGCCTGGGAATAGGTGCAGTCCCTGACCACACTGGTGATGCAGTGACGTCCCTGTTGCTCCTCCTGGCAGGGGGAGTCTCCTGTTTCCTCTGGCTCAGGCAGAGACTCCTTTTTTTTTCCCCACCCCCATGGCACTCGACTGTTAGCTTACAATTTCAGTCACCAATGACAGCAACCAAAAAATAATACAACTGTACTCAGTTAATCCATAGGAAAATCCCACAGTGGCACACAAAAGGTGGAGACGGTGCTCACGCATTTTCCCCTAAGGGCCTTAGGCAATGGAAATTTTCTCAAGCTCCATTCATTAATGGAATAGATGAACAGTTATGTAAGGTCACATGAGGGAAGTGGTTGGTCTTTGGTCAATGAAAGTGTTAGTCACACATCATTGAGCTGGATGGCCCTGGGAGGAATTGTGGAGCCATCCTTTCCATGTTCAAGGACTGAAGAGGGAGAACTTTAGCTATAATTCCTCACTGCCCTGAGCTCAGGCACCACCTTTACAGACCTGGCATTGCAGGAGGCATGTTGTAGTGCTAAGCAAAAAAGTAGAGAGTTGAGGTGTGTTGAGATCCTCCACACTTTCCTCTTCCCATATCACTCAACCCTCCTCTGAAGGAATTAAGCAACCACACGATGATTTTGGGGTGCCAATGTGCAGTTGTTCATCCCCCCAGCCAGTCTGTTCTGGAAGCACTCAGAGAGTAAGTAAAAGAATATGATACAATTCAGCAGTCATGGGACAGATAAAATCTATTAGGGCTCTCAGGAACCACTAGAACATCACTAGGACATTCAGCTGGGGGAGGATTTTCAAGGCTCTCTTCTGAAAATTGTCCATTACCAAAGTGGACTTTTTCTTTCCCCCTTTGAACAAAGGATGATGCCCTCATACAGAGTTTCCCTGGGACTGATTGTAGCAGAGAAGATAGGGCACTGATTGGCATCCACACTTTAGTACCCAGTTAGACATGGTCTGGAATAATACCCTCTCACTTCTCACCAGCTCTCATCCTTGTCCCAGGCAGCCTAGTCAAGAGTCCTCCCCTGAATTTGGGTTACTTTGGCCCTTGGCTCTTCTTAGCTTCTGCTTTGGGGCTTGCAGATCTGACTTTAAGACAAGTCTTAAATCTTGAAAAATCAAACCAGCTTTGTTTGCTCATTTGCTCTAATCCCTGGATGTTGAGTGACCAGTTTCAACCTGCTAGTGTACTTTCACCTTGCAGCCAATCTCTTGAAGGTCATTTCAGACCATTGGAGAGGCAGGGTGACAAAGCTTAGCTGGCAGCCTCCACAGGACATGGAGCAGCAGTCACCTGGCACCAGCTATCAGCAGGACTCACGGCCTGATGAGTGCAGAGGGCACAGGAGGCCTGCAAAGGAAACGCGTGTCGGGCAGGTGGGGAGGATGTGGGTGTCAGGTTGTACCTGAACCATAATCTGATGCCTGAGGGCTGGTAATAAGCTGTGATTGTGTAAACCAAAGTCCCTCCCACATTTGCTGTTCTGCCCCGAGTGCTGAGGTTTGTGAAACCCTGCAAGGAGGACACCTTAACCCACCCGGGTGGGGCTGCGGCATAGATTCAGCCCTCAGTAAAAGCCCAGCTGTCTCCCTGAGCAGGTGGTTTCCAGGAAGAGCCACATTCCTGACTGTGAGGAGCTGAAAGGACCATGTAGGGGATATGCCTTAAAATAGACAGAGATATAGGAACAGAATTCAGGTCCCAGGCAATGTGGACTTGATGGCATCTCAGGCGTTTGTTCAGGAGGGGAAGTGCTGCTAAAACTACAGCTGCCTCAGCCTTGACTGCAAGTGTCTCTGATAACCTTAGGGTTGTTTTCACTTAAGGAAAGGATTCTGGTTGAGATTTTTGGTTTCTTTTCCAGCCAAATTCGATTGTGCTTTATAGTTTTCTGCTTTTCTAAAAGTCAAGCTGAGTAGGAAATAGATTTCCCCCTTCCCCAAGATTTGAGATGTTGTGGAAAGAGGTCTACCTTATATTTGAAGAAAAAGTTAAAATCTCTGACCTTTCAAAGAATTGATATTTTGCTAGGGGAAAGAAAGCCCTTTTTGAAATATTTTATTTCAGTAACCTTAAAATGGTCCTTTTAGAACCATTTCACTATATCTAGCCTTCTGTTTTTTAACAACTAAGTATTGTATCTCTGTGGTGATCTTTTTTTGCTTTAAAAAAATGTCTAAATGTTGTGATGCCTAGAAAAGGGATTCCCTCAGCAGTATTTCAAGCTGACAAGTTCTTTGAAAACATCTTTTCTGTAGCAATTATCTGGTTGTGAGGACCCAGCAATAAATTTGAGAAAATTTTGGTCAAAAGTTTCCAGCAAATTCTCCTGAAATGTACCTTTTCACTGTAAAGCATTTCCTGGCCATTTGCAAACCAAGGAGTGATGGGTTGAAAGAGAGAGCTTTTTGATGGCAGCTGGAAAACACAGTGAGATAAATTTTGGCTTCTATTCACTCTTGCTATGAAGTTTGGCTTTGCTCTTTGAAATAGTTGCTGTATGTTCCTCATTGAAAAAATCACTGCAGTATCAGTTGTTTCAGTAAAATACTCTGAGCCTGCAGAGTTCTAAGAGCTGTTGGGACAGCACAGTTCAGGTAAGAAGACCCCAGAACTGTCCAGGGCACAATATCAGTGAGCAGGAGGAGAGATGGATTTTTCCTTATTGCCCACCTGCTGCTTTGCTCTCTCACTGGCATAGCCTGACTGCCTTGCAGTGTCTGCTGGAACGTGAGGCACCCGGAGACCATGTGAGTTAATTATTAAACAAAATGGAGTCATTATGCCCTGTGCCACTGCTGTTCCTCACATAAATCTGCTGTACAGTAGAAAAATGATCCTGTGCAATGAGAACAAAGAAACCTTTTCAGGATGAGCACTTTTTCCTCTGCTGGAGAGCTGCTCTCACTTCACCTCCCTGGAAGAGTGATGCATTTGGTCTCCGTAAAGGTGGGGGGTTTTGGAAAGATAGATGAAAGTGATATAGAGCCTCAGGGCACTGATTTCCATGAATAATCTCCCCAGCTGTTAGCCTAGATCTGGAGCCATTTCCTTTCAGAGCATACATTTCTACTAGCAACATTTCAGAAGGAAGGAAATATTTAAAAGTTACCTCTGGCATTTCAAGGCTAGCACAATTTCCACCAAGCTTCCCTTGAACTTCTAGATAAAATATTAACTCCTGGGCGAGGCGCACAGGCCCTGGCAGGCTGTCAACCAGCAACACAATTAAGGAGAGAGTCTCCAGTGAGATAGCATCCAGTACTTTAAAAACCATCTGTGATTAGTTTCACTTGACTGACACGCAGGAAAAAATGAAGACTTACGGGTGAGGACCACAGATGCCAGCCACCCAAGGAAGGGGTTCCCTTAGCTGAAATAGCTGGTCATCTCAGCTCTGTGGAGGGATAGAAGAGAGCTGGTCTAGTTTCTCTGCTGCGAAGCCTTTCTGAAGCCTTTTCTCTTACATAGAGGGGAAAGGGTCTCTCCTCTGTGGCTTCTCAGCTTGGCAAACATGGAAGGCCCATAAAGGGCATGTGCTGTGGCAAAAAGGGTGCATGGGCTGAGACCCTAGCAGATGGGGGTGCACGGGCTGCAGGAGGGCCCTGGCTGAGGGGTTGGAGCTGAGATACTGGCAGGGGGTGGGTCAGGCCATGGGACTCAGGTTTATCTTGGATGTTTGGCTTGTGTCCATAATGTCCAGGTACCATGTGGAGACAGATGCCCACATGGTACCTGGTCTGCCTTTCACCACTCAGCATAGTGACCCTGTGGAGGCAGAGCACTGTGGCTGGAAGTAAACAGATGGGCAACACTGGCCGTTTCCCTGGGAATTTAATTCCTGAGGATCGGTGCTCCAAGCAGTTCAGCAGGCAGCCTCTGTACTTGACACAGGCGTTTTGCTGTCCCTGTGTTTGCTGGCCAGTTCCAAGCTGAGTTGGTCCTTTGCTGCCCTCTCAAAAAGGCCAAAGGTTTTGGAAGGAGTCCCTCCATTTTGCCACATGCTGTAACAGCAGGGAAACAGAAACATAGATGTCCTGTGGCCTAGGCAAAGGCAAAAAGCAAAGGGACTCTCAGGGCTGGCCGTGGCAGCCAGGACTCCTGCCTCCTGGGAGGCAGCCACTGGTTTATAATACTACTTCTCTGAATGTTGTTTAAAGGGACAACACAGAGCACACGCTTGCTCCTGCTGGGCTCAGTCAGTTGTGTTTGTGGTGGCTCTTGCTTTTCTTCAAGAGTTTACCTTGGCTCTTTCCCTACTGGTTCACTGGCACCCTGTGAAAGGACTGCAGTGACCCTTGTCCCCTGGATGCAGAAGGAGTGCCTGGAATAGACTGAGGAGTCAAGAAAAGTGCATACTCCAAGGCTGGCTAGCTGTGTTTGCAGGCCTGCTGATGCCCAGCCACGGCTGGATGTGAGGCATGTGATGAGGGCCTGTCCCACTCCTTGTCATGCATCACACTCCAAAGCAGTGCTGTGCTGTGGTCACCTCCCTCACCTGTGACCCCACGGGCTGCACTCACCTGCCCAGTCTGTCCTGTAGCTTCTTGGCTGTGATGCTGGGCTTCGTCCCCTGTGTGGTGCTGGGTGTCTCTGCATTCCTGACGTATCCCTTTGACGAAGCACCTGCTCACACCTCCAGAGCCACCCGGCCAAACACAGCCTTTGCTTCAGGGGTGCAGGTGCTGTGGCAGAGGTCTGTAGTAACCTGCAAGGAACGTTCAGCAGGCTGCTAAGAGAAAGGAAAACTCATGAGGAAAGGAGACCTGGCACTCCAGGGCTGTGTGGTCCGTGTTACCACTTGCTGTCCTTCACTCTGCTTCCCTGTCCCCTCCTCCTGACAGCATCACAGGGAGATGGTATGAAGAGGCCCATATCTGCAGAGACTGGGGAAAGCCTGGATGTGGATAAAAGGCACAGCTGAAAGTTTGGCCTCCTTCAGGCTCACTGCACTCTTTCATTCCTTCCTGAAGCAAACAAGGGCACATCCTTCCATGGGCAGTGGCAGCAAAGCCCCCACCTCCTTGCCTGTGCTCCGAGTTGGCTGGATGTGAAATAGCTCCAGTTCAGGGGAGACATAGGTGCAAAAGACCTGAGACTGATTTGAAACCTGCCCCTTGGTATCTGTAGTCCACCTGCTTTCCACTTCTGTGTGTTTACTGCTGACATGAGCCTTACAGGAACTTTTCTCTCTTTTTACTCTCTCTCTCTCTGAGCAGCTCAGAGTCCATGTGTCATCAGCTGGCTCTGGACAAGAGCTAACTGCAAAATGTGTTAAATGAATGTTAGTCCTCTATTTCCAAAACTCGCTGCCCCAGAGAACTGCAAGTACACACAGCAAAATCCCCTCTTAGGCGCCTTCTCCACTGGGATTTCTTGATAGCTCACATGGTTGAAGATAGGAAGGCAGGCTGGTTGCCCTCAGGACATTCAGAATTAGCTCCCAGTGACCCCCTGAGCTGTGCCTCTCCTCTGCCTCCCTGCTTGTTAGAGTCTTGGTCTAACCTTTGCAGAGGAACAGACACCCATCTGTAACCAGACATCCTAATTTGCCTGCCTAGAACCAGGACCTTGCAGCTCAGTGCTTTGTGGACTCTCAGCATCTCCACTGCATCATGGCCAATGCAAGCAGCTTCCCAGAACAGCTCTATGTAAAATATTCAGCATCCTAGCAGGAGCAGGGTGTCTCCAGTGCATGTCACATCACTTAGGTTCCACTTAGCTGTAAGTCAGTGTTTACAGGTGGATTGTTTTTAGTTAGAAATGCAAGTGAATCTAGTTCACGGATAGGTTCAAGTTATAAAGAAAATACACAAAGGTCCTGTAGAATTAGGATTACTCTCTGCAGACAGAAGTTCCTTCAGTTCTCAGGATCTTGGCTAAATCATGAGGCTGACTTGTCTTGCCCTAAATCAGGACTAAAGTGCTGAGAAAAGTCCTAGAACTTCATCTTTCCTGCCTTTGGTGATAAAGGCCACTGAGGAGATAGCAGAGCTCTGGATAAGGAGTCTGGGCAGCCAGCACCTTCTTCCTCCTAAAAGGGACTGGACAAGCCGCCTTCTCTTGCCCTCTGTAAACCTTAGCTTCCTTAGCCATTGTGGTGGGAAAACACACGGAATTAAGTAATTTTGTCTTCCCTCCTTCCCAAAGAACCTTTATTTATTGTTTCTACTTTACACCTTGATTTCAGGATGTTATCCTGGATTCGAATGTTTAAGTGTTTTCCCATGCCTGCAGCCTCCCTGTAACCATACAAGCCAGAGATCAGGAGATATGTATCACAGCAGGGGATCTGGCACAGTGTGTGTCTTTTTTCCTCTACTTGGAAAGAACAGGAGCAAATATTAGTTTGAGATGAAAGAGAATGTCTTCACTTTGTTAGGAACAGGGCACTGATAATGGCTCTGCCTCACATGCTTGGCTAGCCTTGTGCCATACCATGGGAGGCTGCCAAACTCGAGTTCAGCTGATCCCTTGCTATCTGCGAGGGAAGGCAGAGCCAATACCCACTCAACGGGACTTTGTCCTCCCGATGGCAGGCAGCTTATGAAACGTCAGCCTTTGCGTGTGCTGGCATTGCAGGAAGGCTCTGGCCCTCACAATAGCAGCGTTCTCCTTGGGCTCAGCTGGAAGAGGCTCACACAGAGTTAAACCTGTGCTTGGAGCACTTTTCAGCAAGATCCCATCAGTTTTTGGCAGAGCCTGAGGCAACGGCTGCGGGCTGGATGCACTTTCCACAGCACGAGTCTGTGAACAATTCTGTGTGCATGCACATATATGAGTCTATACTTGCATGCATGTTCTGTACACATGGGCTAAAACCCACGGACCTTAAGAGCTGTTAATAATCACCCAGCACATTTCATACATTCTGTGGATGGGGCACAGGGAAAGGCTGGTCTTGTCTGACCATCCCATCTGAACGCCGTGCGTTGGGCTGCTGCTGTCGCAGCGCTCTCTGGGTTGCTGCCACAGACCTGTTTGCATGGAGCACCTCTTTGCCAATGCCATTAATTCTTTCCTGTTCAGAGATGCTTTCAAACTGTGAGAAAATACTGATCTGGCTTCTGTAGTCCTTTCAAAGGGTGAGTTAACTGTTCCCTTGATGCCTTCATGTTTGGATCTGCTGGTGGCAGGATTGGGTGCATCTTCTGACCACAGGTTGGCCCTATGGCTATTTATAAGTAAGGGTTAATAAGGAGGTGGGGCTTTGAAGAGTTTAGTCTTGTTCCTTACAAGGACTGAGCCGGGAGACCCACCTCTGAGCTTCATTTGCACTAGCTGCTTCGAGATGGAGCTCTCCCTTCAACCTGATTTGAGAGAGCAGGACAGGGTGCTTGACAGAGCTCTCTCTGGCTAGTAGGAAAGTAATTCATTGGCGTGACTGTGGTTTCCCAAGCAATCTGCTCTTTTGTTGGAAATCAAACTAGCTGACACAAGCAAGGGGAAATGTTTGTTCAGTTTGAGATCAGAGGCTCTTGTTTTGAAAGCTCAGTTTTATCCTCAGTCCCAACTTCTCTCCATACACCATTAATCACTTGTCTGGGAACAGAGAGTTTGAACCGTCTCCAGAGCTATACAAGCAGATTTGGTGGCTGTCAGTAGTGCTCTGTAAATAAGTACCAGCAGGCAACTGTGTAGGTAAACAGCTTCTTTGGGAGCACCAGTGCCTTTCCCCACAGTTTACGTAGTGCAGCGGAAGGGCTCTGTTAGCTTTTGCAGGGACAGCCTAAGCACCACGCACCAGGCAGGGACAATCTGCAACTTCCAATTGACAGTTTTACCACCCGCTTCGCTGCAGCTCAGAAAGAGCAGGATTTGTATCAGGAAGCCGGAAAAGCAGCTGTGTCGCAGAAACAGCTGTGCCATGACATCATCTTTGTCCCTTGGTGTGTATGTGTTTCAACATAGGCTTTAATTACACAAGTGTGAACTCACCTTACCTATGGGGCCAGCATTCTTACAAAATGGGTTGTGCCTGCCAGAGGAAAGGCGTGGTTTTAGGATGAATGAGTGAGGGACAAATTCTATTTTAGTAGAATAGGTAGGCTTCTAGAGAAAGGCATTCTGGTGCAACTGAGAGTAATATATGTCCTGAGACCTTGACAACTTTTTAAAGTATTCCCCCTAGAAAATATTTGTATGACTATTTACATAGAGTATTTCAGAATTTCTTTTGTACGTACATGTGGGGTTGAAATGTAGAGAAAAGGAATGTATTTTCCCTTATAAGTGTTCATTTCCATTAAAAGGCTATTTTTCTGCTAAGTAATACCTGTTGTGTTGGGATTTTTTTCTAGTTGGACAATATTGCCCAGCCCTCAGGGGCCTGATGCTATTGGGCAAGACTCAAATTATTGAACCACTGAGGATATAAATAAATGCTGCTAAATGGCTTAGCTCAATGGCCTTTGCCCTTCCTGGGGGATGGAGCTCATCTTCCATCAATATGATTAGCGGAGGAGATTGTGTATTGATTAATTGTCCAGACTCATTTCTCATTAGCTGGCAGTAGCCTGTGATGCGTGACCTTTTCCACCGAAGTTAAAGCAGCACATTTTACTCCCTAGTGGTTGGGTGCCCAAACCCTTCAAGCTCTCCAAGGTCCACGCTAACAGATTTGATAGCTCTCATTGAGGGTAAACAACCTCAGGTAAACAACCCACATCCTCCTCCAGGATGCCTCTGGGGCAGAGCTGAAGCTGCTCGGCAGGTGGTGGGCGGGAACACCCTGCTACTCCCTTGCCTCTCTGGGAAAAAGCATCCCTAACGCACAGAACGTAGTGAAAAAGAAGCACAAAAAGCATCCCCGAGTGCAGGCGTGCTCCGAGGTGTGCACACTGCTCACCCGTGGGACCACGCATTGCTGAACGAGCTTTATCACCCCATCTGGGCATTGTCCGTAACATCGGCGTTTTCCTGCCAGGGCTGGAGTGCAGTCAGCTGGGCGTTGCTGCTTTCCCAGGGAGGAACTCGCAGTCCCACGGGCGAGGGAGTGCTGGTGCAGCTGGATGGGGCCCCAGCGCTTCCAGCACAGCGTGTCCCCAGGTCTGCAGCTTCCAGAGCTGGCACCTCTCACTGCCTATTGTGTGCACGGCGGGGGTTTCAGCACGAGTGTTAACCTGTTCCCGAGCTGCACAACAACACCCGGGCACTGCCGCTGCGCTTGGACGGATATTGCTTTTTCCCAGCTGAGCCTGGCTCTGTGTCAAGTGGGATAAGGAGCTGGAATTCACAAGCTCTATTCCTGTTGCTGCCATGCAGCCTGACCTTGAGCAAGGCCAATGGGAAGTGAGGGGAGATGGTCCCGTGACAACAATGTCCTTTGCTGTGCTCACTCATGTCACTCACCTTAGACAACACAACCCCATCTGTCCGAGATGGAAACTTTATGGAGGAAACACACATTTTCCACCTAAGGAATGCTACACAATGGTGCTGTGCTGAACAGTGCTGTACCCAAGCTGTGGGCAGGACGGTGGCTCGGAGGGGAGGCTCAGAGGTTCAGAGGGGAGCAGGAGGCACGACACTTGGATGACAGTGCTGAAGATATGTCCATCATTTCTGCCTCCACCTGTGTTGTCTAAGGCAGCACAGTCAGGCTGAGACATCTACAATGGAGGCACATTGGCTGAGTTCCCCACCTTCCTGGCAGCTCTCACCTGGTGCCAAGGGGCAGGCAGAGGTGTCTGGAGCTGGCTTCAGCCAATAACAACAAGCAGGTTATTTAACCTCTGTCACCATGATGGACGATGAGAGTAATAGTAGCTGCCTGCCTCTTGGAGAAATGATATTCTCAATTCAAACTTGAAATTGCTGCCTTGAAGTAAAGACTGTTGTGTGTTCTGGCCTTGTGCTGCTACAGCCTGCTTTGCTGTTTTAAATCAGCAGGCCACTTCAGAGCTGGGATCTGGGTAAATCTAGATTCAGCTTCTGTGCTGCTGAAATCTCAGATCTCTTTTTGGGATTTCAGGTTTTAGTGCGGAGAGGAATGCACTCAGGTCATTCCTACGGTACCTTCTGAGCAAACAGAGCAGAGCTTATCAGGCACATGCAAGTTCTTCCCTGAAACTGCTTCATTTGGAGCTTAAGAAAAAGCTTGTGGAATAGCAACAAGAAGGAGAGAAAAACTGAACCTAGAAGAAAATGAAAAGAAGAGATAGGGATGGCTTGAGGTCAGACACCAGGGAAGCATGAGTCCATAAACCTGGAAAGAAGAAGAGACTGCAGGAAGCACTGCAAAGGGCAAGGGGAAGAGATAAAATGAAGCTATAGAGACCAGCAGGAACATCAGGAAAAATAGGTCCATGTGAGTGGGAACACTTTAAGACAAATCCTGTTACAAAGGGGATCTGGAATTGAAAAGGTGTTTTCAGGAAAATAGAATAATCCAGTGATTCTTTTTGTGTTGAGACAAATGAGGTAGCTAGGTTGCCCCTGAAATGGAAGAAGGATGACTGCAGATACTGTTCAAGGCACTTTACATACCTCAGTGAAATATGTCCTAAGAGAAGGGCAAATCCATGGCCCAGACATTACAGATTCTTTGGGAACTCCTGCCAGCAGTGTTTTCTCTTTGAAGGCATCCAGAGAAAGAGGACCCTCCTTGGCAGCTTGAGTGTGCACGTGGAAGAACACAGCCTGCCAGGAGCGAGACACCTGAGACAGGCTTTAGACTAAGACATAAGGAGGAGGGCTTGGGATTTTGTCTGGGCTTTTTAGTTGGGACTTGTGCGGTTTCCATGATGTTTAGTTGAAGGAAGAGCATTGATATTAAGATACAATGATGACTAAAGGAACATATGAGAGCAGGAGTGTAATACAAAATTGAGCAGGAAACTGATACTCTATCCAAGATTGTACAGCCAGTGCATATGGGGAGCTAGGAGAAACAATGGAAGTGCCTGAATGCTAAGACAAGGCCCTCATGAGCAATATGCAGACTGTGTATGCCAGCAATTTTGGGGGCAGGAGGGACAGCTGGCATGGCTGGACCTCTAAAACAGAAAGATCTGTGCTGCTCAGAGGAGCAAGACCAGTGGAGCGTGTGGTACTATTGTCCGTGCATGATATTGTTGAGTGTGAAGGCAAAAGCAGGAGCAGAGGTGATAAAACAGATCTTGTTTGGGTTCAAATCACCTTGAGGAAAGACAGCTGTAGTTCTGTTGCTGTTATCCAAGGTTGTGTCTGGATATTGATGATGGTCTCTTATGTTTTTAGAATGATATGCAGATGCAGGGATTGCTATTACGACAAGTTTTAAGTTATTCCATGGAAAATAAATTGCTACTAACATAGGCTGGGCCTAGGATTTCTAGGATGCACTGCCTGACATTCCTTCACTAAAGAGGCAGCAAACTAACCACAGCTGCTGTTGTGTTTGACCTGGTCTTGACAGCCAGTGAGACATTGCAGAACAATGTGGCAGAAGATAACTTTTAACCTTGACTGTGCACAGGCTGATTCTGTTTCAATTAAATGGAAGAGTAAATATCGTGGGGCCACAGCTAAGATTTTTCAGCCTCCAAACATTAATGGTCACAGAAGTTATAAGACTGAAGTGATGAAGCAATTTGAGTTAAAAGTCTTAAGTATTTGTATGTGGAAGGCATTCAGGCTCACTATGGCAATAGCTACCTTACTTTCCCAAACAAAGAGCAGGGGAAGACTGTATAGAAAATGTGGCCTACTGGTGAAAAAAATTCCTTAGTGAAAAATGGGAGTGGTCAGCAAAGAAATCTACAATGCAGAGGTCACAAAGTTTAGAGAAAAAGACACGTCAGTCATCAGAACTCCAGGTGAGATATGCCTGGCAGAGTTGCTGAATGAAGTTCTTTGTAAAGGTAAAAAGAACAGGCAAGGCATCAGACCTCTGCACAGTGCAGCTAAGATCAAGGCACGCTTCAGAAACCAGAAGTTTTGCCTCATTTGCTGGAAGGATGGTGCAGGAGAAGGGGATTACAAGTTGACTGTTAAAAGTGTCTGGAAACACAAACAATCTCATTAGAGGTCAAGGCAAAATTCACAAGGTTTGTTCAGATCAGAAGGTTCCTGGAGACAGATCAAGTGGTAAATCCAGTAGCACTGATATACAATCAACCTGTGGAGATGGAGGTTGGATGGGGACCAGACAGTTACCTAGAATCAACAATTTTACCTAAATTTAATTAAGGAACAAAAAAAGGGAGGTAGTTACTTACAGACACAAGACCTTAGAACAGCTTTTCTTTTTATCCTAGAACAAAATAGGAATAATTAAAGATAAGGAAGTGCAGAGACAATGAGACAAAATTCAATGTGACTGTATGAAAGGCAAAGTATTTTTTTATTATTTTTATGTTTGGGTAGGAGAATAAATAAGTTTTTAAACACTGGTTATATGGTATATGAAAGATATCTGGGTTTCACAGAGGGTGGTTGGGAAGTTGTGAAAACAGGGGAGTGCAGGGATACATACTTGAACTGAAGAGAGAGTAACAAATTGCTTAATGAACAGGTCCTGAAACATAAAGTTGTAGGCAATTGCTAATGAAATTCCTTAGGGACTGGTTTTGGCACCAACTAATTTCATATCTTCACTGATGACCTTGGAGAAAAAATGTAAATGTTAGATAAAGAGACAAAACAAAGAAGCATCGCTGATATGGAGAAAGGGAAAAATACCTTCCAAAAGAGTTGGAAAAGAATAGAGAAAATTCTAACAAGTGGAAAGAATGGCACTAGAGTGATCTGGACAAAAAGAGAGGTGATGGTAGAAGTCTAGACAGTCTTCGCTTTTTTTAGCCTAGCAAAAGGAATGTTAAGAGGGCATATGATTGCTACCTATTAATACATCAGATGGGTAAATCCCAATGAAAGGGAACTGCTATTTCAGCTGAAAGACTGAAGAGTACTGGCATGAGAACATATATGCATCACCTGCTTAAAATAGAGGCTAGATACTAAGAGGTCATTTGAACCACAATAACAAAGAGGCTTCCTTCTAGCCACATGTAAACTGTTTTCAGATGTACGCCATAAAAACAGCTCTGGAGACA
Organism: Aphelocoma coerulescens; assembly: GCF_041296385.1. Taxonomy (NCBI): domain Eukaryota; kingdom Metazoa; phylum Chordata; class Aves; order Passeriformes; family Corvidae; genus Aphelocoma; species Aphelocoma coerulescens. The sequence goes on along the minus strand of NC_091013.1, from coordinate 99,769,164 downwards.
AGCTCTCTCTCTCCCTCAAACAATCTCCAACAAGCTTAAGCCCTTCTGCCTGCTCTGTTGTGGGAAATGTTAGCTAAACCGAGCTGTAGGCAACTCGTAATTCCTGCTGCAGGTCAATCCCCCCCCCTTCCAAACGTCCCAGATTCAAGGTCATGGTTTTTTGCCCAGCTTCACGTGAGCTATGAAGTACAGTCCCTGGTCTCATTGATCCCTGGATCTGAATGCATAGGTGGCTCCTGTTAGCATACAGAAGAAGCTTCTGCACTGACTTTCCCAGAAATGTGCATATTTGGCACACCTTTTACCACTGTGCACTCCCTGATACAGGTGGGGATGTTACCACAGCTCCTCACAGGGCTCTGGACAGCATTACACAGGGTAAGGGAAATCAACACATATGGGTTAAGCAGGATGTCTTGCACCCCTAAAGATCTTTTATCTTCCCTTTTCATTTTTCTCCTGAGCTTACACTACCTATATATGGAGACACCTGGCTCACCCCTACTATCAGAAAACAACACCCCAGGATCTAAACCCCAGAGGAGAGTCTGAGCTGTGTTTCTGGGCTGCCTGTGGAGGCCTCATGACAGAGTGGTGTTGTCTGGCATCAGACACAGGCCTAAGGGGAAAAAAGAGTTCCAAGGAAGCATAAGGATAGAGGAGAACATTGGTCACAAATCCCTTGTTGTGACTGATGTGATCAACTCCACCTGTTCAGCTTCTGCTCAGAAATGTTCTTTTGTTCGAGGAAGGTTGCTCCTTGTAGTTGTGCTAGCTTGTACAAATATGACCTGGAGACACAACTTCCAAACAAAGAATTGGGATCACTTGACAGCAGGCATCTCCCAGTGGTGTGACCTGTGTGCAGACATGCTGACCAGCACGTGGTGTTCCTGCTGAGGTTTCTTGCACCAAAACTACAGCTGAAGCAGTGGCTCCTATGTTGACTTCTCCATATTGAGCTGCTTTTTGATGCTCCCAGAGGCTGACAATTATTTCCCTGTTTTCTGAAAGGGAGACACTGAAACATCAACTTCTAAACTAATGTACTATATTACTTTTTCCAGGTTCCCTTAGGGGACAATGACACTTGTAGATCACTGCAAGATGTCTGCCTGTGTCATTATCTCTGTGTATTGTTCTGCTTGTCCATGCAAGATCACAGAATCACTTTGCAAGTGGTTGTCTGTGTATCTGCCTCCAACTGTGCCTTTTTGTATGTCAGGACCTGCATGCAGCAGGGCATGGGTCCTGTTTTGTATCTCTGTATGTCTCTGTGCAGCTTCAGCCCTCTGTACCAAGAACATGAGAAAGGTAAAGAGGGTGAAATCCTTACGCTGACAAGTTAAAGAGCACTAGAAATGTGACTGGAATAATCTTGCCACTCTAATAGCTCAGACTAGAACTGTGCAGAGTGTGCAGACTGGGAGTACTGGGATCACATCAAATGGTCTTGCAAGTGCAAGATCACATCTCAGGTCTTCAGATATTGCATGACTGTGCATGGTGTCTGTTTGCAACAAGCAGACGCTGGGTGGGGACACCTTCACAGCCTGGCAGTGGGGTGGCAGAGATCCTACCAGTCAGAGGGTAGCTGAATGTGGGGTGTGTTTTCCAGCTGAGTTCCTTGTCTGGGAGAGCTCTGCCACCCAGCACAATGCCTTGCATCCCTCCTTCTGCCAGATGTTGGGCACAGACACTTGCCAAAAATCACAGGCTGAGAGGCTACCTCTTCTAGAAAAAGCATGTACCACAGGCTGGGATTACACCAGCAGCCAGAACTTGCCCCTTTTCAGGCACTGGCTAAACCTTTTAAAGTCTCTTCTTCCATGTGGAGGGAGAAGGAGGTCACCCTGATGAATACCAGCTAAGACTCACCAACAGCAGCTCCCTTCCCCCAGCACTCATCTGCCAAGAAAGATGGTGGAGCAGAGTGCCCAGGGGACAAGTTTAGGAGCACTGAGGGTAACCAGAGAGGTGAGCAAGAAAAGCGGTAGGAACACTGTGCGTGTTCCTGGTATCCTGTGGACCTGCTGGCTCAGGGCTTGTGGTCATGTTTAGTACCAACAGACTCTTGGGAGCACACAGCTCCACCAAGTGATAAGGAAATCAGCCTTTGCCTGCATCCTCCATGGAGGGCTCCAGTGCATGAGAGGGACACCTCCCAGGCGGCAGGGGTGGCCGAGGTCCTGATGGGAGCTGGCCAAGGCGTGTCAGCCGTAGCTGACATAGTCTTAAAACATGCACTGTCCAACAGGCCTATGAACAACTTGCAGGAGGCGAAGGAAAGAAGGGAGCCCTTTGTCACCACACTGGAACAAAGGCTGGTCTGTGAGCCCCACAGTAATACTGACCCACCCAGCATCAGCTGCCGCTGTTTCTTCCGTCACACTGACAATGCACAGTTGCAGGGTTTCTTTCCCTCTGAGGAGAATGGGATTTAGTGATACCATAAGTTAGTCAAACAGCAGCTAAGATACCAATTCAAGTCCCGTTCAATGGATGCAACGTTTGCTTTGTACTGTTTTTCTCCCACTTCCTGTATTTTGCACTAAGCCTCATTTCCTCTCTCTTTTTTTCTGTAGCACAAGCACCACAAATGCACACACACACTTTCACTCCTCTCCTTTCTATTTGCCTCCTATTTTGGAGGAAGCAGCTGTGTATTTATATCACTAGGGAGATCAAATGTTTTTGCCAACACAGCCCTCAGAGAAGCAAACCATGTTAACCACTGAAATCACCACTGGGGTGCTCCAGCGGTGTCATGTCCACCCAAATGAGGGGGACAGCACACCTTGCTCTTTCAGGCTGCCTTTACCAGGATCTTGGGCAGACACTGGATCAGGCTCTTCCAGTAAGTTTCCTCTGGGGTTGGGAGAGAGGCCACAGCCAGTCCCTGCTGGAGGCTGGTCTTGGCAGGGAACACAAGCAAGGGAGCAAGACTGGGGAGCGATGCTTGGTTGCTGGCTAATGACCTTGTGTTGCCTTTAGATTAACCCTGGAACAAGAGCCAGCCAGGAGTTCTGTGTGCAGCAGCTAGCTGAGGTGAGCTGCCCCTGGCCTTGTCACCCATGCACCCTGGGCAAAAGGGTGCCTTCCCCCATCTGCTGAAAAACGCAGTCCTGACCCTGTGGCTCCCACTCACGGGGCCTCAGGCAGCTGCTGAAGTGAGGGAGAGGGGACAGGTCACAGGGTCATCTGACTGACAGTGTCCTTGTGGCACCTGTAGCAGTGCACGCTTGGTGTACAGAAGCAGGTGCTGAGCTACAGCTTCCCCTTTCTCTTGAGCTCTGATCCAGGTGCAAAGAGCACTCTCTGAAGTTTCCTCTCCATCACAGATGTGCTCACTGTCTGCATGGTCCGGAGGAAGGTGTGCTGTCTGCCTAGATTTTGTCTGTCTGCAAACCACATGCTTAACTGCTTCCCACTGGTGCATATTCCTGTAAAATCAGGGCTGGTCTGGCTGACTCTCTGAATGCTAGAGATTGACCACAGATAGAGAGACCAGCTGGGATGTGGACAGTATGAGCTGGGAAACTGCTCAAGGATCTCTCTTATTCATGAATTCAAAGGTAAACCAGTGTCCAGACTGAAGCCAGGAAAAAATCTTTCTTCTGGTCAGGTAGGGAAAAATCGTGGGAATTTGGTTGCCCAGGATTTCATCTGGCAGATATAGTCCTGCTATTCCAAGGAGATGGGAACTGGCACTCCTGCGTTTACAGGCTTTTGTTTGGAAAAGTTCCCATCAGTTACAGGTGCAGGGAAGGGTTTCTTGGGACAGAGAAGGGGCAGAGTTTCCATGTAATAAACAGAAAGGCACCTCCTTATTGACCACAGGCAGGCCTCTGTCCTGCAAATTAAGAACTGAATTAGTGAGCAATCTCTGATGGTTACACAGTGCCAGACATACCAAGAAAACATCGGAGTAGAAGGTTGGAGGTCTTAAAGCTCCGCAGGAGCTCTGGGACTATGGAAAGCAGCAGAGGAAGGTCAAAAACTGTTTCACTCAGTGCCTGCACAAAGTGTGAGCAAATATAAAGAGCTCAAGAAACAGTCCTATTTCTTACACTGGCTGGCTCTGATGTGCTTGATAGGTTTGGTAGTTTTAGGGGAGGAGAAAGGAAAAGAGGAGCATAGCCAGCTCCCTTAGAGGAGACCAGCCCATGGCTGGAACTGAAAACAAGGATTGCTGGAAAGCCAGAACTAACCCTGGCTGTGCCAAGCAACACAGTGCATCCCCCCAAAAAACATGGCTATGGCTGGGTGAATAGTGTCCTGAAAGTGTTTGCAGAGCTGGGAATCCACAGCAATGGAAGAAAGGGAGCTAGGACCTGCAGAGCAGGGTGTGTGGGCAAAGGATGATTGCACACAGACCTGTGGGCCCTGCACAAGCCACACAAGCCATGAAAATCTGAACATGGCTGTATACAGCTGATGCCATATTATGATAGTGCATGAGACTGGCTCCAGTTCAGTGGGCCTGTAGTAGAGCAAACAGCACAGAAGAGATTCAGTCTGATGGCTGCTGATGCCTATCATTGCCAGTAAAATGGAGGAATGCACAAAGTGGGAAATTACCCTGCTTATTCTGAAAAAGATCCCAAAAAGGGCCTAAACTGGCTCCGAAACTTGCCATGCAGCTCATCTCCCAGAAACCCTGCAATCGCAGTGTCAAGAAGCACAGTGCACAGCAACTATGATGTGACAGTGTAATGTCACGTGTGTAAATCCAGACATAGATCACAGAGACACATGTATGTCTGTATCAATGTGTATGTTTGCATATGTATGGATGGCACACAGAAATCTCTTGCAAAGAGCCTGAGGCTCTGAACTGCCCTAGAATCACTGACAGCCCCAGAGGGATGTGCTCTGTGCCCTGGGAGTGAGGGCACTGCAAGAGGGGAGCCCCTGAGGTGCATAGCCAAAGGCAGAGCAGACAGGGTAAATTGAAGCCAAAATTAACATGCTCCTTGTTGCCTAATCTGTAAGGACTCATCCTAGGGAGCTCTGAGAAAGTCTGGAGCTGTGGCATGCACGTGTGGAGGGCAGAGCAGTACCTTGCTTGAGTTAACAGTACCGTCACGTGTTAACCTAGGCAAGGGTGTGTTTTGTCACCGTTATCACCAGGGTGTGAGTGCTTACTGGAAAGCTTCCTTATCCTCCTGGAGTGCAGAACCTAAAGGGAATAAGTTGGATTGCATCCTCAGCTCCCCTGGCTTTGGCACACATAACCGAGCTCCTCAAATATTGCTTTAGCAGAGAGATGGACACAGAGCAGAACAAGGAGGGTGTCTCTCTTGCACAGTGTGGTGACACCAAGCCCAGTTTCACGAAGTTCAGCATAAAGGAAGAATAGCAGCAAAGGCATCCTTGAGACTCAGCCAAAATCCGCCCAAGAGGGAACTTCAGGTGCCCTTTCTGCTGGGAGGTCAGGCCAGTGTACTCAAGGTCAGATTCTTGTCAGAGGCGGCTCTGTTGCCTGCAAAATGATCTCCACGTTCAGCCTGAAATGGTGGTGGGCAGCTGAAGCACCTCCACCTCATCCAGCACTGCCAAGACTGTGCAATTTTTTCTCATGGAAGCTATTGAGCTTGGAGCATTCTTGAGCATGGAGATAGCTTTCCTCAGTAGAGAGGGTGGATAGAGGCATTCTCTTGCTGTGGAGAGTTGGGGAGTCAGGAGCAAAACATGGCCTCTCCTGTTGCCATACTGGTCCCTGATGGCAGCCTTGCTCTGACTGTGCCCTCCTGCCCCAGCTCTGAGTTTGTGTGCTGGCCGTATTGTCCCTGTAATTTAAGGTTTGTTTGACCAGCAGGGAACCACCAAAGAGTGTGTTCGAGATAAAGACAAGTCTATGTTGTTTGCTGAAGAGGAGGTCAGACTGGATCCAAGGAGTGGAGGAAAGATCTGGTCTAAGTTCATCACCTTCATGTAACTCAGGGTGGGTCAGAGCCTTGAATGTGCAGGGCAGGAAAGAGATTAAGTGAGGAAGAGTGGAAAAGGTAAAGCCACAAATATTTGAAGGCCAGGAGGGGAACATTCTGCTCAGCTGCCTGGACAGAGGTTTATGATTATTTCCTATGCAGCTCAGTTGTGTTACCCACTGTGAAAAATCACTGGCCGTGGAGATATCTGATAAGAACTGAGCTGGCATCAGTTGGGAGAACAAAATGTCAAGAATGCATTGCACTGCACCCCCACTTTTACCAGCAGGCAGGACATCAGTCTGGGAACAGTGTGTTGCTCACCCTTATCTCTAATTGCCCTGCTTGCCTAGCTTCTTTACTGCCTTGTAATGAGTGAAAATATGATGTTTTGAGATTTGATCTTCTTCTAAGAACCCCATCTCCTCCTGCCTCTCACCCCTGACCTGTGTTCCCTGATGCATGGCCTTGGCTGGTGATGGGAGGTCTGGGGAGCTGGGAATGATGTGAGTACAGATGAATACCTCTAATTTGGCTAGCTCTGTACTCCTGTGCCAAGGGTGACATAGTTTTCCCCACAGAGCAGAAAAAAAATGCCATTTATGGCAAAACCTATCTGCTCACAAATGCTTCACAGTGAAGCAAAGCAAAAATCCCTTCCTCACTTATTTTGGGATAAAGGGGATACGAGCTGTGGGTTGCTGAACAGGCTCAGCCTACACCATGACTGTCCAGGGTACACTGGAGATGTCAGGGACAGGCACCAGGAAGAGGAACAACTTCAAAGGGCACAAATGGACTGAGGTGGGATACACCATACAGGAGCTCAAGGGCTTTTCTCCTCCTGCCCATGCCACAACCCCTTCCATCAAACCTACCCCTCACCTCTGTGGGACGTGAGAGCTGTGGCACCACCACACTCAGTGGATGCAGAAGCTCATCCCAGAGATGTGTGAAGAGCTGTTTGTCTAACAGTAACACACACATGGCATCTGAAGACACTTTTGTTCCTCAGTAAGGTGGGACAAGCCTTATTAGGGTGGAATCACAGATGTTAGCCCAAAATTCAAAGAGGGATTGACCTCCCTTTTCCTGCTCAAGGCTTGATAGGCATGAAGCTGTGAAAGAAAAGGATTTTCTTTACTCCTTCTTCCCTCAAGCTTGACTGTAGCAGGGTTTCTTTCTCAAGACTGGCTTGGGAGGCTTTGCTTCCCCCACCCCTTGTGAACCATCACATACTTATGGCCCAACAAGGCATGTCCTAAACTGCTGCTCAGATCTGCTGGCAATTCAGTTAATTTCTGTGAAACCCTGGGTAGAATACATGGCTCTCCCTATGTTGTTGAACATACAATGCAAGCCCTGTCGCTGGGGACTGCTGCACCCTTTCCAGACTGCTGCTGGAGGGCATCCAGAGCCAGCTCCCTGATCTCCCTTAGGGCACAGCAGGGATGCTGAGCTGCTGGAGCTCAAGCCCCACTGACACCCTGGGACCAATAGCATTGCTGAGCTCTCCCTAGACAGTGGGACAAGCCTATTCAAGCCTGAAATGTGTTCAGGCAAAAGAGTATTTATGTAGCTGTATTTATACAGCTGTAGCTGTAAGACATCTGTGGGCATGTATTTAAACAGCTAGATCTTACCTGAGTGTTCAGGTGTTAATATTCCACTGATAGGAGTGAAGACAGGACAATCCTGAAGGACAATATGAACAGAAAAGTCCTGACATGGTTGTTACATACCCCATGTGTGTGTTCTGGGGAGGGGGTTCATGGATGTTGGCTGAGAATCCAGCAACCACATGCATGCAGCACTGAGTGGAGGGCTTCATGTGGGGGTAACTCAAGGATAAGACACGGAGAGGAGGAAGAGGTTCTGGGTGCTTCTTCCAAATTTGGTAGTAATTTGGGGATTTCACACATGGCCTGAAAAGGGACCCTGCTGACACCAGTGTAAGGTCCTTGATTCCAGTAATGACATGTGGTGGTTTAAAGAGGTGGATGAGCTCAGGCAGCTGATTACAAAAACACACTGAAATCCAGAATGAAAAAGAGGAAGGCTCGAGCAAACAGTAGCCATCTGACTACTTCCAGAGGAGGTAGTGAGGACTCCGCCCTGACTGCTCTGTTTGTGACCAAAATAGACCTTCCCCAGCAGATCCTGAGGGTAGTCATCCCAGTATTAGGTTTTCTTCCCTATCATACCTTCATTATTTCCAGGTGATCACACTGTTCCCAGTAGCTTGCGCTGACTGCCAGCAGTGCAGCTGAGCTGTTCCTGACCCCTGGCCCACGGTAATTAGAAGGCTTTGCCGGAAGCCTTCAAGTGGTATCTGTTGCTTTGGGAGTGATTGGTCCAAGATGGTCCATTTTCACTGTGGAGGAGAAAGAAGGTCACTCGGAAATGCTTGCTCCAAGGAAAAACTCCCTTTCTATTTTAATCTCCCTGGGGATTAATTGCCTCCTAAAAAAACCCGTGGAAGAGCAGAGAAGTAAGAGCATGCAGGCAAACACGTGTGATGAGGACAGGCTGGGGACAGCCACGTTGCAGACTGGCTGTTGCACAGGTTTGCTTTTAGAAAGTATTTTGTAAAAGGAAAAAAATACTAAAAAGTAACAGAAAGAAGTCCCTGGATGATTAGCTGTAGACACATCTGAAAACAACAGCAGAAAATACTGGAAAGCAAAACCCCAGCTGTCTGCTGAGCACTCCCTTTCCCTTCTCCTCTGCTCTGCTGGGGCAGCACGGAGCTGTGGGAAGACGATTCTCAGCCATTTCAGGTAGTAGCTTGACAATGTGGTAAACCTCACAGCAGGGCTCCTGCCATCAGATCAAACACACCCCAGCCATGCCATACACAGGGCAGATAAGTATAAACTTGTTGGTTCAAAATACTTTGTGAGACAATAGTTCTTGCATAGCCAAGCTTCATTCCTGTGCTGCTCTGTTTTTTCTCTGGATCAGGTGCTGCTCATTCTCCCACACATGGGGCAAAGCTGTCAAGAGCACCCCACAATGCTCATCCAACAGAGAGGAGCCCTGTCACCATGCCTCAGCCAGACCAGATATATAGGGTAATGCAGGAGGGCGTTGGTTGAATGAAGACAATCAGGTTGTCACTGCAGAACAGCATCACCAAAAATACATGTGGATGGACTGGCAGGTGCTGTATGAATGAAGGGTTTCAGGAGGTTATGTGAAAGCCAAGTCACCGAGGGGCGTCACAACCGAGCTGGGCCAGTTTCTCCAGGCAAAGATGACCACCAGAACTCCTTGGCCCAGCGCTGTTGCTGAGTCGTGTGGAGCTGCATCCTCCACAACAGTGCTCCTGTTGACTTCCTGGCTGTCCCCCCATCAGGCCCAGCTCTGTTTCGCTGTGAAACCGACACTCGTATCCTATGTCTGGCAGGTATGGAGATCAAAGTAAATAAGCTGCAATAGAAACCACACTTCTTAGGGACAGAATGCGTGTTAGATTTCATAATTCACCTTGAGACTCGTTTGCTGAAGGCTGCTCTGAGCCCATTAGCACTGATGCCTATTTTTAGCCCTGATGCCTATTTTTAGCCCTGATTCCTGTCAGCTGTGGGTCCCAGTCCATGAACGTGACATGCTGTCAAGAATCCCTTTTTCTTTACCTTCTAACATTTAAAAAAAGGCTGTGGGGTTTTCTTCTGTTGGCTGTTCAATGTACTCTGCCACAGTAAAGGGAAAAGCTGAGCTGCTCTGCCTGTGGAGAGGTTTCCCATTCCTCATGGCTGATGGTTTTCTGACCATCCCTGACTTTCTGGCTTATTTCAGCTCATCAGGCATCCAGTTAAGCAAGCACATAGGACATGGGGGTGCTGGCTAGGCAAACCTCTAGGAGGTGACACCAACCTTCCCAGGCATGCTTAGGAAGCACAGCTGTTTTCCAGCTATAGTTGCAAAGTTCTGGTGGCATTTCACTGGAGAGTTTTTCAGTATCTCCTTCCTGATCAGATCTCCCCTCTGGGCTGTTTGAACTGGCTGCTTGCCGGACAGCAGCAGAAGCCTCCCAGAGGCAAAGTTTTGTGTACCACACAGGAAAATGTGGGGCCTCCTAAAGTGAAAGGAAGCACATAAATGCAAGATCCTACAGCTGCTGTTATCAGAGCTGGGCAGAGCTTTCCAGCTGTCTGAAGAGTCAGAGGGCTTAAAGGTTCACACAAGTGAAGAGGTTACTGTGCTTGGAAAGCCAGATGAAAGAAGCAGGGAGATAGATGATCTCATGGGAGCAAAGATGAGTGTGATGGGAGGGATTTCTATCCTTCCATATAGGAAGTAAAACTTTCCATAGATACAGACCTTCTGTCATACTTTTCATCAGCAAAGCCCAGGAGCCCAGAGGCCCTTGGGATGGCACATGGAGTGATGGGGAAAGAGAAGGAGGGCTGCAGAGGCTGGAGGAGGAGAGATAGAGGAACACAGCAACATCTGAAGCAAGTGCAGGCAGGATCTGAGCAAGCCTGCAGCAGTGAGCTGTGGGAGAGCACAGAAGGGGCTCTGAGCATTGGTACAATTTAGGAGCTGATGGAGTAAGAAGCTGTGAGTGTAAGCTATGGAAGGTCCCTGGGATGTATGTTCAAAACCAGACTCCTGGGAAGCCTATCCACAGAGCTTTACTGAATATAATTGTTTATACATTTTCACCTAATTGGGGTTAATCTGCTTTCTACTTTGGCTAATCAGCTGGTCCAGAGGTTGGAGGGGGATGTTTTGCCCTCCTCCTGTTTTCAAGGCCATGGAGTCAGGGGCAAGTGAGCACTGGGGAGGGGCTCAGAGCTGCCTGCTGTCAAGTCTGGCAGAAAAGTGCTTTATCCCTTGAGGAATGGTGCTGGGGAGTAGGTCCCCAGGAGGCACTAGTGCCTTTCTTCTTGCTAATTGGCAGATCTTGTGCAAACGAAGGATTACTGGGGAAATAAACACCTCAGCAAGAGCCTAGCACTGAGCAAGGTAATTGCTCCGTAGAGGTCTGCTGAGGCTCCCACATCCTGGTCCTATGCCCTGCCCTCATGCTTCTGCCTCAGGCCCCCACCTCCAGCAAAGGATATGCAGGAGTCTGGCACAGATGTCTGGTGTCCATCCACTCATGCACTGATGCTATTTCAGGTTCCTTTGCTGGCTCATGGGCATCTCATGCAAGATCTTCCATGACACTTTAGGCTAAAGGAGATGGTGCTGCCATCATAAGCACATCCTGCCCTTTGAGGGTGGGAAAAAAGTCAGGGTGAGCTCAGCCCTGTGACAAAACTCACTGCTAAAGGGAAGCTGCTGTAAATGCTGTCCCTAATTACCACTATTACTTAGCTTGGGAATATTGACCAGCATCTGGAGACAATATAAAACATCCTCCATTTCCTTCTGTCCCAACCTGGCCCTGGTTACTTGCTCCCTTCCCCAAGCACTGGAGCCCCATTTGCCCCAGTCACAGCTCCCTCAGTCCCTTACCCAGGCAAGGATGTCACAGTCACAGTGGGGTGAAGCTTTCCTTTAATATTAGTCAGTGCTTGTCCAGACTTGGCTTCAGTGTAGTTTTCTTTTGGAAGATGGTATCTAAACTGGTGAGTCACAGCAGGAAGCGCAAGAAATGCTCCTGGACTGGTGTGAGATGTCCAGGTGAGGTTTAACTCCTGAGCAGCAACTGTAGCCAAAAAGCATTCCTGCAAGATGCAGTTGGATCTGGCTGGAAAGGAGCCTCAGCTACAGAACAGCACAAGGACAGCCCAGCAAGGAGCCCTGCGAGCCCACAGGGCAGGGGTTGAGCTCTGGCCTAGATGTTGTGAGCAGGCAGCTGAACCTTCAGAGGTCCCTCCTCACCACATCTTTTAGTCTTAGTGAGAAGCCCACTGCTAAGGCTGTTCAAAGCTGAAATGCCAGGGAGAAGGAAGAGTAACAGGACCTTTTTTTTTTTGCCTGCATCAGACAAGCAACGCTGATTTTGCAACTTCATTGCAGTGGGTCTCAGGCACTGACCAACATTTAAGGAAGTGTTAACACCCCAGTCAAGGAAGTGTCATGCCTGGGTGGACTGAGTGTCATTTCTGCATCACTTCTCAGTCATCATCAGATCCCGTAACATTCATCCCACTTTTTTTCTTCCTCCCTTAGTGCAACTCATGATCTCCCCTTGGCCCCTGGGATCACCTCACACCCAGATGCATCAATTCAACTGTTAGCACGGGCAGACTCCAACAACTGGAAGACTTTATTATTTTTAATCATCTCCAACTGGGGGTTGCACAGTAGAGTGTCCAAGAAAAATTGAAACAGTTGCCACCCTCAACCTCTCATTTGTTCCCTCCCTAGTGCTCTCTGAGTTTATATTGTTCAGTCAGTACATGAGGTAAGCAACCCAGCTTTAAAACACCACCTTAAAAAACCAAAAAGTTGTGAGGAAGGAGGGATGACAACATGGAGTTTTAATTGCAGGGCCTTTCGGTGCTGTACCATTTGCAGAGGTAGACACATATCTAAGAGGGGCACAGAGCAGTAGTTAAGGAACAGGGCTTGAAGCATCTCCAGCTAGCTTTAGCATAACAGCATTAGGAGCAATGAATAGTTACGACTTCATGGTGACTGCCCACATGCAGAAGGCCAGCTCTCTCACAGAGTTCTCACAGAAGTGAGCCATACAGGCATTAACAGTAAATCAAAGCATACAGAAAAAGGTTAGATGCTCAGAGGGAAGCAGCATGACTCACTTCAGCTCACAGAGACAGCCTGGACCCCAGACAACAGCAATGCCTTCTCAGAAGTGGAAGATGCAGCACCCATGATCAGCCCCTGCATTCATTCCACAGGAGGCATGGGCCAGGATCAGGATGGGGCAAGTGCCATGCACAGAGGACACTAGGAAACACTATCCCTTGCTTGGCTAACCAAGCAGGAAAATCAGTGTCAATTTTGAGAACAAGGCTGCTTGGATCCAAGTGCCATTCAGCAGAAGCCTGTTCTCATTCTGAACCCAGCAAACAGCCCCTTAAGGCAGGCCAGCTCTTCACTCAATGCTACATTTGCACAAAGAAGCCAAGATGCACAGTCAGAGCCCAGGAAGCTTCCTGAGCTTTAGGCTGTGAGATGCAAGTGCTGGCCAACAGTTTGTCACAGCAAGCACTCAGCTACAGTAAGGTGCCCCGGGGCTTTTACACATGCTGTTGTCTGTGGGTCAAGCAGCTCTTGCTTCCCTGTTACAAAAACAGGAAGCCAGGGACTAACCCTTGCACTCACCACCACACCCTAAGCCAGGTGGGGAGGCTGCCCTGAACCAGTTTTGGCCTTGAGAAAAACATCCACCTAAGACCATGTGGGGGCATCCTCTTATAATCCATCTTTATTTGTAAAAATCCACATATAAAATCTTCGGTTTCCTTTTACAAAAACATAAAGGCACATAAAACTACTCAAACTCTCATCCCCCTGGACTGATGGTCGGACATTCCCCCCACCCCAACCTCCCCCTTGCTTTTTCCTCCAGTCCTTTTTTCTTCATGTTTCCTTTAGTTTCAGCTCACTCCTGCCCAGGCACAGTTCTGCTCTTGCAAAGATAAAGTATGCACACAGGGGAGATGGTGGAGAGGTGGCATGGGCTGTGCGTGGAATGTTTTACAGGTACTTTTTAGTAGTAGGTCTCTCTTTCCACCCAGCCTAAACGAAAAAGAGGGAGAAAGCAGAGTTAGTCTCGAGAGGTAGACCAAGTACGAGGTCATGGGAGTTCCTTCTAGGTTCTTGAAAACTTGCACTGTAGCACCTGAGCTAATAAGTGACCTGTCACAATGGGAAAATCTTGCCAAATTGATGTTCTGCAGCTTTAGGACCTCTTCCACCTTTCTAGAACTATCCAAGCATTAATCAGTCTTTTCCATCTACTTCAGCGCATCTGTACTTTTATATAATGGGATAGAAGAATGCAGGGAACTCAGGAAGCCCTTAATTTGAACTAACTCCACAATTAATGTTGAGGAAGGGAAAAACACAGGAAAATACACCTCTGCATAGTGCTTGGGGGTCCCCAAGCTTTGCTGGGGCTTCTGGAGAGCTCAGCAGCATGAAGAGGTGGGGAAGGAAACACACAGAAGAGCAGCAGATTCTTACCGCCAGGGTTGCGTCTGATAATGAGCTTTCTGACTTCATCATACACGAATATCAGGAGGGAGTATGGGAAAGCACAGAACCACCAGGTCGGCCTGTTTGGGAGAAGAGACAGTGAGAACACAGGTTGTAGAGATGCTCTTTGCCTGGCACAGCTCTGACTTGATGGCACACTCAAGTGCAAGAAGGCTGGCATCACCCAGTTTGCCAGTGGCTGGGGTTCAGTCAAGAATTCTCCAAGCCAAGAATTACTACCAGGTTTTCTGCTGCAATAGATTAATCCACTTTCAGATGGGAATTCCAACACAAGGTGTGTCATAGTACCTTTGCTCATCTCTGTACCAGCACCTCCCCACATACCAATCAAGCAGTATTTCCTCTAAGTACACATAACCTTTGTGCCCAGAGCCCTGCTCAATGGAACTGTATTGTTTCCCTCATGATTTACATGTGCTAACATCCAGCTGCTGCAGGCACTGGGCAGAGGCCAGCTTCCTTGTTAGGAAATGCTCACACTTCAGCAGCACCCAACTCCAGGCAACACTTGGAATGGAATGCAAGATGTACCAGAATATTTTTTTCCCATGAAGATTTCATGACACAAACTTTGAACAGTCCTCTGGCTTAAGGCTGAACCCTGCCATGAAATGTTGCAATGCTATTGAGCAACACAAGATGTTGGCACCTTCCCAACCCTTAGGAAAGTTACTGTGCATCAACTGGTCATCTGCATCTACGTAGCAGCTTTTAAAAGACTTTACTAGTTGTTCTGTTCCCATGGAATGCAGGAAAAAGGCACAAGACGTCATCAGCAGCTCTTTAGTACCCAAGAGTCATCTAGCCTATGATTTAGAGCAATACAACTGGCTTTCTTTGGAGGTGCAGTACCCTACCCATAAAACTTCTCCATGCAAATAAGTGCAAGAGGCTGCTGCACTAGAGCACGCTGGTACTGAAGTTGTACCACTGATTTTTAGTGAGGCACTGAACGGCAGGCTCCCCATAAACATTCCACACACAGTGAAGGAAACCCTGGTATGCCACAGGACAGCAAAGGATCACTAACACCCTCTAGCCTGAACTCTTAAGACTAGGTTTGATGCTCCACTAGATCACTACTACTTTTATTCATCTCCCCACCCAAGCACTATTGTCCTGTGGTACAATCTGTTACATAAAAAGCATGATGCAACTTACTTCAGGGGATACATCCTTAGAGCAACATCCATCCCAGGGCAGTAGGACAGGAAGGCAGCCAGAGCAGTCTCCTCAAAGAGACCAAATATTAAGATCTTGTTCCTAGAAGAGACAGGAAAGAAGTCAGGGACAAAGTACTTTCAGAGATGACATCCTAAAAAACACCTAGGTGCCACATGGGAGTGAATGGAAACAGACATTCCAGTCTAGCCCAGAAGTTCATCAGGTGGGGACTATCAGGCCATCCAAGATGACAGCAGAGTTGCCATGATGGTCTTTTATGTTTCTTCAAAGAGACATGATCAGGTCAACCTGCAACTGCTTTCATCACAAATTCAGGAGGTGGCTGGGGTTCATGCCATGAGATCTCTTGACAGATAAGATCAAGAGATCAAGGCTGTGTGCTGGACTGTCAGTGTCCTTTGAGGTGGGCTAGCTCCCACAGACAATGCCAACAGAAGCCCCCATTTCTTAGTCTCAGCCTGACAACTGCAAGTCTACAAGCAAGTACTACAGGGAAGAGAGCACCCAGTCTTCTTTCATCCACTACCATGGCAGTCCAGTCAAGACTTATGCCAAAACACCCAGACACTGCTGGGATGAAGGACTAAAATGCTGTGTGCTGGAGAACACACAGAGTCCAGTTCTAAATCCTCCATGGACAGCCTGACTTACTTCATCCCCTGCTGGAAGACTGAGTTTCTTCGGGTCTTACAAATGATCAAGTCTGCCCACTGCACGACCACGATGCTGACAAAGAAGGCTGTATGGCAAGTGAACTCCACTATTTTCCTCTGTTCGTAGGTCTAGGAAGCAGACAAAGCCGAGAGCATTTGTTCAGACATGCTGCCTTTGCTCTCTGGTGCTCACAGAGTAAGTTCAGCAGGTGTTAATATTTTGGCTGGCAGCCTCTGAACTTACCCATTGCTGCCCATAGCTGTCTTCCACATCGTTAATCCATCTGTCATCCCACTGAACTCTGATCCCTAGCAAGCCAGAAGGCCAGAAGCCATTCTCTGCCATGATTACAAAATAGGTGAAGAAGCCTCCAAGGGCCTGGATCATACCTAAACAGGTAAGAAAGGGTGACAAAACTGATGAGGATACTGTGCAGAGCAATTACAACAGAGAACAACAGTTTGCAGGAAACCTCAACCACCTTAAAAATTATTCCTTGTGGGGCTCAGTGTTCCAAGAAGCACCCAAGTAGAAATAGTTCACACTGACATCAAACTCAGCTGCAACCCTTTTGCTGAGCAGCTTCTGCCCCCGACTTTGTACAGAGTTACTTCTGTTCTGCCCTGTGCTCTGATGGCACCACACTCAAGGACACAAGATAAAACTCCCTTTGTATTCTCATTAAGCCTTGCCCACCCCCAACCCTTGCAAAATACAGTCAAGAAGGTTCCCAAGGTCTGCTGCAATTAAGCATGAGCTTCCATCCTGTGAACTGGGCACGTCTCTGTAGCTGCCTTTAATCAAGGCTCCTAATGCTGTGTGTTTAGGGATATGCTGGAGAGAATCCTTTACTTCTAATTAAACTAACAATGGGATCTATGTTCTTGCTGAACAAGTCTGAACCAGAGGAGAGCTGGTTGTCAGCCAGTTCCTTTACAGCGCCGTGCAATTAAACAAAATTACTGTGAAAGCGATTCAATGGATCAAGCTGCACAAGCCACTGCAGTAAGCCATGGGGGAAGAAATCATGGCAAGTTCTTTACAGCCTGAGGTTCTGGTTTACACACCCCAAACCTCAGCCCTACCAAAATAAGCAGAGCAGCCACTGACTCAAGATTGTGTACACCCCCTGCTACCACTAAGTTCAAACGGATGCCAGAGAAAACAGAGCAGCTTACCAATCTGCCCATAGGCCATGCTGATCAGCCGTTCATTCACCAGCTTGTCTGTTTTGGGATTTCTGGGCTGCCTCTTCATGATGTCACTCTCTGCTTGCTCATATGCCAGGGAGATAGCAGGGACCTTTGAGGATGGCAGGACTGCTGTTAGAACAGTTTCAATTCTCCACTGTATAGATCCTTCCCTGTCCCATGTATTCAGTGCAAGAAACAGCACTCCCCAAAAGCTCTAGCTGTGATATTCCAAAATGACCTTACCCCTTTCCCATCCCCAGTTTGTCCTTGCACAGAGCTGAAAAATCCTCAGACTCAAGAGCCATGAGATGGATGTGAATAAAAGGAGTATCAGATGATTGCTTATTTTAAATCAGAACACTACAGAAAACTGTATTTAAGCATTTTCCTTCCACCTGTCCTTTCTTTAGGGTACCTAAGAACGCCCACATTTTTTCTTTAGACAAAAAAAAGGCCATATTCACCATGTCAGTGCCCAAGTCAATGCAGAGGATGGTGACTGTTCCCAGGGGAAGGGGTATGTTTGCAATGATGAAGATCAGGAACGGCGTGATTTCAGGAATGTTACTGGTCAAGGTGTAGGCAATAGACTTCTTCAGGTTATCAAAGATCAGACGCCCTGGGGCAGGGAAGAGAGAACAGGGTAACTCTCACTTAGCAGCAGAAGGCAGCCAAGCAGCTCAGAGGCAGCCTCAGGGCTAACACCAAATGGCAAAATGCTAGTGCAGCAAAAGGAAGGGTGAGTGAGACTGTGCTCCATGCACAGCAACACCTACAGAGAGTAACACTTTCAGTCACAGCAAGCAGAGCTCACTGCATACAGCAGTAGGACACTAAGCCTTGGTTTCTGGACATCAAGAGCCCCTGGAGGGACCCTCTGTCGTGCTCCTGTTTGAGAGCTACTTCTCCATCGGGGGGGAAAATGTCTCATACTCAGCTGGCAAAGATGACTGTAAGGTCACATGTTAGGCAAAAGCACAAAGTAGCTTTTGTTACTCAGCTGCTTCCTACTGTCACCCACCCTAAAGGATCATGCTGAACCCATGGAAAAGAATAAAACTTTGAAGAGAGGAGGAAAGTGCTGCTCTCCTTGAAAATTGTTGTCTCAGAGGCAAGCTCAAAGAAGAGCCTCTCTCTCAGAGGGGATGCTGAAGCATGGTACTTTACCACCACTGCATCCAAGTCATCATCAACTCACCTTCTTCAACCCCAGTGACAATGGAGGCAAAGTTGTCATCCAGCAGAATCATGTCAGCTGCCTGCTTGGAGACATCTGAACCAGCAATACCCATAGCAACACCAATGTCAGCCTTCTTCAGGGCTGGGGAATCATTCACACCATCACCTGTGACTGCTACAATGGCACCCTAGTACAAAAAGGAACAGCAAGACTGAAATCATCATGTAAAATGTTATGGGCAGAAAAGCTTTCTCCTATCTTTCAGATGAAGCACAAGAAACTATTTCACTTTGCTGTAAAGAGAACTCAGCTCCTCCTTGCCCTCCCCTCACCCTTTCCCTGTTCTGATGAGGCTCATCAAGAGAACCATGCTGCTCTCTCCAAAAGAGACACTGGGCAACACATGAAAATGTTGAATCCTCCTCTCCCAGGCACATCCAGAGCACTTAGGAATTAAGTATACTAATGAACATTCTAGGATCAGAAGAAAGCCTCAGTACAAACTGAAGATGTTTTCCTGCCAGACCCTTATATTTATGTATTGTAGAGCAGCCTGACAGCTGAAGGCTGCTGACAGACAGATTTAATCTGGCCCTTTACAGGAGGGCACTGAGGAGGCTTAGCCCTACCACTGCAACAGCAGAACTGGTTGGTAGTTTACATATATATATTAGATTTCTCTAATATGACATCCTGATTCTCCCTCTTTACCTGTCGCTGACAGCCTTCCACAATGATAAGCTTCTGCTGAGGAGATGTCCTGGCAAACACAATTTCTGTATGGTGAAGCAGGATGTCATCCAATTGCTCGCTAGTCATGTCCTTCAAATCTGAGCCATGAACCACACAAGCTTTGGCATCCCTGCAAACAAGAGACAGTGTTTTACTTCACAAGAAGTTTTTCATTAGCTGTGCTTGCCCCATAAAACTATGGCTCTTCAGTGCTCTTGGGAAAAGACCAACTTCTGCTATGACTAAATACTAATCCAAGCAGCCTCAGCAGAGAGGTTTCATGTTCAAAATTTAAGTGGTAGATGGGGAACACCAAGAAAAGGACAACAAGACAGAACCAAGCAACAGACAAAAAAACCTCATGAGCAGATTAATTCTTTCCACAGCTTTCTAAAGTGCATCAAGGCAAAGCCTAGTTGTTTCCACAAATCTTGGCCCCTCTGCAAAAAAGGAACCCCATGCTCAGGTAGTTAACATCTGGCATTTCAAGAGATGCTGCTGTCTTCTGCAGGCAGTGCTTTTTGCAATAGACTGATGACACATGGTTCTTCACAGAGAGTGTTCACACCATGCCAGTTCCAACTAATTTACACCCTTTGGCCACAAAAGCATGCAATGTTATATTTAGACTGGTTTGGTACCCTACATGCTGCAGCAAAATACCATCTCTCCAGCCCAGCATACCATCCCTTATAGGTCTAGGAGACAATCCATGCAGCTCTTGACATCACCCAGAAATTCCTTCCCCATCCTTAGAGCCAGCTGCTGACCTGCTCAGTCATACAGCCCAGCCAACCCCAGCCTGCATTGCTGGGTTTTGAAGTTACCATCAAAATTAAAAAAAAAAAAAAAATCCCAACCCAAAAAAACCCCAAGCAATTTCATTTCACAGGGTGTCTCTATTCACAGTTCATAAGCTGCATGGCTGTCCTCCAGCCCAAACACAGGCTGGGTCAAGCTAAGCAATACAGACAGCCCAGCCATTCTGCAAACAGCCTGCTTATGCCAAGGCACATTTTCTGAGGATGCCTCAGTCCCAGCTAGGCTATGAAGGCCAGCATTAACCCTTAAGAGGGAAGAGCTCCATTTTTACATTTATTCTGCTTGTAGCTATGCACTAGTGTCAACTCCTCTACCCAGCCTAAGTCCTGCTCCCTTTGCTCTCCCTACAGTCTTACCCTTAACTGCTTCCCACACACAAGACATGCACATTTAAGACAACCTTGTGCATTCTTCACATAACTCATGATACACATTGAAGAGCCACAATACACTGAGCTAAGCAAATGCCAAGCTTTTCATGTCCGGGGGGAGATGCTGAGGGATTATCCAAGGCAAGGAGAGAGGCAAATGCTTCATTCTTTGAACAGCTCCAGCTTTCCCTCGCAGTCATTACCTAGGGTTGACCTGGCTGACAGGAATGTTGAGCCGAGCAGCAATATCTTCTACTGTTTCATTGCCCTCGGAGATGATGCCCACACCCTTGGCAATGGCTTTGGCCGTGATCGGATGGTCTCCAGTAACCATGATAACCTGAAATGCAAACAGACTGCCATGAAAGCCTGGCCTGTACTGCAGAGCAGCACTGCCCAGAAGGCAGGGTCCCTTACACTCAGAAGGCCATGTGTCTTTTGTTCTAGTCGTGAGCCTTGGCACAGGGCAAGTCTGAGGTACAGGCAGTAACCCAATACCAGTATGCAAGGGATTGAGGCAGATGGAAGACAAAAAATTGTTCATCTTGAGCCAACGGAGCCAGTGCCATTTCCAGCCTGTGCTTCCCTCTGATCTTAGTACTGTGGCACATGCAGAACACGCCCTGAGCCAAATCACATGCTATGGGACACCATGGTCTCAACACCTGCCAGTGCCCTAGTAGTTTGGAGTTTCACTCATTTTGCAGTTCATTAACATACAACCAGTTGTATTTAACTTAGAAATTAAGCCTGAAGCAGTAGAAGTTAAATCTTGAACGATTACTTCATCCACTCACATTACAGCAACACAGGAACTCAGGGAAGCCCTTTATTTCCACAGGTATGAAGTGAGGCAATTTTCAACCCAGGAATAAACTACCTTGATCCCAGCACTTCTGCATTTCCCAACAGCATCTGGCACAGCAGCACGAGGTGGGTCAATCATAGACATCAGTCCTACAAAGCAGAGTTTGTCTACAGGGAAGTTCAGGTCGTCTGTATCAAACTGGAAGCCGTCTGGGAACTGATCATCAGGCAGAGCCAAGTGGCAGAATCCTGTAACACAATCAAACCCACATTTACTCTCTTCCTACATATCAGGAGGCAGAGAGAGTGAACACTTATTGCTTCTGCAAACAGCTACACAAGAATAACAGGGCAGCTTAGTCAGAGGCTTAAGCAGGGCTGTTGAGACAGGAGTCACGCTCCTATTCCGATAGCCACCAGCTGTTGCTAGGTGCCCAGACACAGCCTGGTTCTTGTGCAGTGGGACAAACCTAATACCATGTGGTCCCATGGAAGGTCCCAAATGCTTTGCTGCATTTTAATCCATGTGACTCTGCTGCTGGGCAAGAGGAGACCCAGCAGGCTGCCTTTGAGATTAAAAGCAGGACTGTTCCTACATGAATTGCTGAAGTGACCTTAACACTATGGTTACACTGCAGGAACAGAGTGACCCTTCACTTAATCTGCAAGGACTGCACAGGAACATGAAGGACAAATCTTTTCCAATGTAATAAGGCTGTTTTTCCTTACCTAACACTCTCTCCCCGAGGCCTCCCAATTCAAGGTAGGCATTCTGAAAAGCATCCTTCATTTCCTCATCCAGTGGTTGCTCTTTGCCATGAATAAGAATGGTGCTGCAGCGATCCAAGATCCTCTCTGGAGCTCCCTTCATCACCAGCAAGTAACGGGATTCTGATGGATTTGCGTTTTTGTGGATAGATAGCTAAGGGTGGAAGAAATGAATCTGTTCTATGAACATGTACTGTGAAGGACACGAGTAATCAACACCAATGTTTTGCAACTTATGGCAGCTCAGGGCCATTTGTGATATTCTGCTCCAGTTTTCATTTACCCACACTTTAAAGAAGTTTACAGACTAAGAAATCTGTGCATTCTTTAACATTACCATATAACTGCAGGTGTTGTAACGATGTTTTTTGTATCCAAGTGCCACCTCTTAAGGCCACTTCCCAGTAGTTCATTCCTATTCCCAGATTTGAGTTACTCCACGCTCTGTGCACTACTGCTACACAGGTTGAGAGCATGTCTGATCCTTTGTTAGCAGCTGACACCTTGCTGTCAGGGCAGCTCCAGAGGCTCTTACACAGTGTAACTATGGTCTGTTAACTTAGATTTACAGGGCAGTCTTCAAGCAAGTAAGCCTAGACAAGATTTGGGTGCCAGAACAAGTTTTGAGGCACACTGTGTGTAAATTTACACCAGTGCTTCACACAGCAGCTCTCCTTCAAGAGGACACATGCTTACCTGGTACTTGTTGGTGGAGTTAAATGGTATTTCCACCACTTTGGGATACCTTTCTCTCATCTCCTTGACAGAACCACAGCACAATTCAATGCATTTCAGAAGTGCAGACTCAGAGGCATCTCCTGCCACTGCTCGCTGAGGAAAAGACACAACTATCAAAACATACACCCACAGAAGACTGGATATTTAAAGTAAATTATAGAAGTGAATTCATCACAGCCCAGTCCCATCTTCCACATAACATTATATGAAAGCAAAGAATAAATAGTTCTATTATCTAGTACTGACGAATACTGCATTTCAGAACGCCAGGCCTCCCATCTTGAGAGAGCAGCAGTCCTTTTGTGACAAAGTCAAGAAGCCCTTTTGAAGGGTTAGGGAAAGTCACATAACCAGGTACAGTCAGACCTAGTGAGGCTGGAGGGTCAGCTTTGAGAAGAACTGCTGTAAGCTGCTTGCCATGAAGAACAGCTAATGTGAGACGAAGACTGATGACATGCACACAGAAACACTTCCATGTGCTCTCCCACTCCAATGTAAGATCAGTTTATCAAGCCTCTGGGAGAGATTTATCTGCCCTTCCTTCCCCATAAAGTTAGCACTGGTAGAGATGGGGATTCTCAGCCCAAGAGATCTGTGTGTGCTCAATGTCCTGGTGGAGTTTCCTTTGCTGCAATTGAAACTGAGTACTTCCTGCCCTCTGGTCTCTTTGTCCATGAGAATTTATGGGTTTTTTTTCATTTCTATACTACTTCTTGGTATCTAAAGACTTCTCAAAACTCCCCTCTCCTACATCTTCCTTGAAAAGGAAGAACTCCAGCTCTTCAACTTCAGGTCAGGTTTTGTAGACCTAAGATACAGTCAGAGGAGTGCTGGGGAAAAATAGTTTGTTCCATCATCTCTACTACCACTGCATCAGAACACCCATGGGAATAAGTTTACTAAGCAACATGACTAATACTTGACAGATTATAAGCACTGTACAGTTAATTTCAGCCCTGGCTGGGTCACAGTTCAGAAGCAGGAATGTGAACTGGTGCTATGCCAGCATTTGCACCAGCACTGAACCAGTGAAAGCTTCAGGAGACTTGCCAGTGAGAGCAGACTGTCTCTAGCCAGTCTCCCACAGCCCCTGCTCCCCCAGCTCTGGTGTCTACCTCTCCCAGCACCAGGTGTTCATAGCTTTGAAGTGTACAAATGCCTGAGATAGCAATTCCTGGAACAGCCAGATACTGGGAAATGCCTAGGAAAGCTTTCTGGTCTTTCCTAGCCCTGTCTGAACTATCTGGCCTCCCAAATTGAGTGTAGATGCCAGGATGGCAGGGATTCTGCTGTGGGAAAAGCATCTTCCCAATCCCATCTCCCCTGCCCACAGCACACCTCCTCTAAGAGTGCTAGACTGCAGAAAAGATTAAGAGTGGCAGATACCTCTACTTTGCAGGTTCCTGTGACCCACAGGATGCAATCTCACTACCATTATGGGAGGATGGTGGTAAGGAACAAGACCAACAATTTTTTGGGAACTCACCTTAAGAATTGGTACATTTTCCTGGCCAGCCTGAAACACAGCACGGTTACAGAGACCTGCAATTCTGGACAAAGCAGTCCAAGTGGCTGAGCTCTTGTCAAAGGAAGCACCTGAAAGCAGAGGAAGGATATCAGAAAACCACCCATCAAGAAAGTCACATAAGCTCAAAATCCCACAGGCTTAAGAGCAAGAAGCCTTTATCTCAGAAACAGGAAACACTCAGAGCATCACTACATCTCTTTTATCCTTCCTCCCTTCCCAGATACTTGATGAGCAGCTGATTATTTAAGACCAGAAAGTGGAACAGCAGCAGTGCAAGAGAACACCTCTGCTTTCAAGATTCCAGTAACAGCTGTATCCAGCAGCAGCAGAGGACACACTGACAAAACCAAGGAATTCTGGACAGATAACATTAATTCAGAGGGCTTCAGTAAGAGATGCTGGGTTCCACCTCCAGGTTGTCTCACTTCATCTATCAACCCAGGAACTGGATGAAATAGCCCCCAAAGGAACAATGCTTAAATAAAGATACTCTCTTGTGCCGGCTCTTAAGTTGGTTTTAAGGGAGATCAATTGAAGAGAGAGTTAACTGATAACCTAACATACTTTCCATGAAGTGAAATCTTCTAGGTTTATTTCCCCTGCAGCCAAGCCAACCATTGCCAGGCCAAGAGCTTCCAAAAAAATCTATTTATAGCTCATTACTTTGCACTAGTGTTAAGTAAAGTGGCTTTTTTAAACAGTGCATAGAAGCACAATGCTTTGGAGTGACTCGAGGCAGGGTGAAGCAGCACCAGTGTAAAAATGTTTATGCTAATAATGTGTTGTAAGCACAGCATTTCACAAGGTAGATGACAGCTAGGAAACCCCTGAGTTTGGTTGTATTGAACAGTTCTGGAGAGATAATCATCTCTCCCAACTGCACAGCGCACTGGGATTTCAGGTTCTCACCAACTAGGAGGAACTTCCTGCTAAAGTCTTACATTCATTGCTGGCACCATGCAAACACAACCTGGATGTCCCAGGAAAACCCCTGTCCAAAGTCAACCATCTAGTTCCACATGGGAACTTTCCATCTATGTCCAGCCTCAAGTAATTATTATCACGGCCAAGACTTCTGCTGTCCCTACTTTCAGCAGATTTAAGATTGAGCAATTTCATCAAGGTACATTTTAGCAAAGACAATCAGGCACTTTGCAAATATTTCTATATACAGGACAAACATATAGGGCTGAACATTCAAGAGGCTCAAATTCCAATGGAGTAATTCTGTGCAAAAGGCAGGCTATACAGAGTTAAAGGATTAAACAGAACCAGGGTACAGTGCAAAGCTTTCTATGTGTCACTTCTGTTTTTTGTGCTCATTCTAGATTGTATGTTAGAAGTCCCAGCACTGAGAACTTCACTTGGACTGGAGAGTTACTAACACAGATTCTTGGAAGTACCAGTGTCCAAGAAGCCCCAGAAAAACCCATTTTTTAATGAAATGCCTCAAGCACAGAAAAGTGATCTTACCACTCTGGTTCTCTGTAGTATCGGCCTCGTGAATCTGATTGTCAAACCACATGTGGGCCACTGTCATGCGATTCTGTGTCAGAGTGCCTGTTTTGTCAGAACAGATGGTGGATGTGGAACCCAGGGTCTCCACAGCCTCCAGGTTCTTCACCAAGCAGTTCTTACGAGCCATACGCTTGGCTGTTAGTGTCAGACATACCTGGGGACAAGAAAGGTGATAGGTTAGATACACCTGTGCAGTAATAACACTGCTGCCCAACTCAGTGTGCACATAGAATGATAACCAGCTTTCCATGCCCTGCAGTGACTCCCTAACTCCTTGCTCACCCTCCCAGTGCAAAACAAACACCACCACTTTGGCCCAGGTGCTAGGTTTAAATGACATTTTCCTCATTACAAAACCTCCAGAAAAGGACTGTCAAGGCTTCAGCCTCCTGCTTCTCAGAGCATTAGGAAGTAAATAGCATGCCCCAGACTAACATTTCAGTCAAAGCTGCCACCTCCTAATCATAGGAGTTCTCAAAATAGGTGAAGGCAGGCCACATAAGAGATGGCCCAAATTAGCTCCGGTGATAGGGCTTGCAACTTGCTGCTGTAGAAAGTGAGCAGCTCCAGCTCACTTTCTTGATAGAGACTCTTATCTGGTTCCAGTTCCCAACTGTTCACTCCCTGGCTTGGTTGCCACTCTGCTTCCTAAGGCTGCATGGAAGCATTTTGTCCTGTCCACCACCACTCTCCATACACCTAAGCACACCTACATACTCTCACCTCATCTTCAGGAAACCAAACTTATAAAAACCCCTGATAGATCCCAGATCAAAAGCTGGGGCTAGAGTGAAGCCTGCTGGATGCTCTGCCAGCCCTTAAGGGTTGGAAGGGCTGGTGTGCATGTGGATGTAGAAACCCTGATGGTTGTAGCAGGAAAGCCTCTTCTTGCCACAGAAAAAGCCAAGACTGGAACTCCTAGTCTTGCTCACTCCAGCTGTATGATGCCAAGCCTCTGTGCAGGTCTAACTTAGGGACCCATCTTTATTAGATAAATAGCTACAGAAATTGACATCGATTCAGGCAAGTAGTTAAAATACACTGAATTTATAAAGCCCAGCCCTACACACTCATCTTCCACTACTTTAGTGTTCACTTGCGTGAATGCACACTGAGCACAAAGCACCCCACTTCCTTAAGGACCACATATGTAGCAAATTCAATCTTTTTTCCAGCTTCACTCACCGTAACCGTTGCAAGCAGCCCTTCAGGGACATTGGCAACAATGATCCCGATGAGGAAGATAACAGCCTCCAGCCATGTGTACTCAAGGATGAGGGAAAGGATGAAGAAGGAAACACCCAGGAACACAGCCACTCCAGTGATGAGGTGGATAAAGTGCTCGATCTCCATGGCAATTGGAGTTTTCCCCCCTTCCAGTCCAGAAGCCAAGCTGGCAATACGGCCCATCACAGTGCGATCCCCAGTGCTAATGACAATGCCACGGGCAGTGCCTGGAAGAGAGATGGGTTTTAGAAAACAAAAGGAGCCACAGCTTAATATCCTGTTAATATCCTGAAGAGATGTTCTGGGTGGGCTTCAGCACAAAGACTGCCTATCCCCATACTCGGAGCTGCAACACAAGTCCTGCCAGAGATGTTTGATGTTCCTGCTTTCTGCAGCAGCTGTAGTATTCCATACAGCTCTTCTTCATGGTTCACATTATGTTATCTGCACTTTAACACTTTTTACTTGTAACAAAGCAGGCAGGCTAGAAGACACACCACATAGCTGCTCCTCTAGAAGAAGCAAGAACAAAAAACCCAGTAGTGCTTTGTGGGTTCAAAAAAGACCCAGTGGAGTCTTTGCCCATTCTACAGTACTGCCATTGGAATGGGCAAAGACTCTGATGGGAGCTTCCACCCTGTTCCTGTATGGTAGAAGTAGGCCATGGTGTATCCACACTGCTTATCCATACAGCTCAACATCATTGCTCAGACAGCAAGGAAGTAGGAGACACACACACCTTCCACACAGTTGGTGGAAAAGAAGGCAATGTTCCTGGTCTCCAGTGGGTTCTCGTGGGAGAAGTCTGGAGACCTGGTCTGAGGCTCTGATTCACCAGTAAGTGAGGAGTTATCCACCTACATGAAAGAGAGTACTTTGTCATACACGAGCAGACAGATGCTTAGTAGGTACTTCCCCCACCCTTCTCCTCCACTCCAGCCCCCATTCACAGCATAGAAGACAAATTCATCCTCCTTCAGAATGAAGTTTCCAGACAGCCTGTTATTACTGTACCTTGCAACCATGTGCTGATATGATCCGAAGGTCAGCTGGAATTCTGTCTCCTCCTTTCACCTCCACTAGATCTCCAACTACAACACCTTCAGCATTTATGCTCATCTTCTCACCATTTCTGACTACAAGTGCTTGCTGAAAGACAGTGAAGAAACAATCTATGGCAAAAGCAACTCTTAAGAAAGGACTCAAAAGATTTGAGTCCTTAAAATAGTAAAGGACTATAGTCATAGTACAACATAGTTATACTATGATTCTACAAGGTTTCTACTTGTACTAAGATGTTTATAGCTGATAAACATGTTATATAAGAAAAGTATTTTTCATTTTCTTGACATTAAAGCTCCTTGTTCCCAAGGTGACTGTATGATAGTTAGGTATGATCCAGACCATCCACAAAGGAATCCAAACTTAAGTGCTTATCACACCAGTTTCTGAACTCTCCAGACTATTGACAGAGTGTCCTATGATTGTTAATAAGCTGGTGGAACCCACAGGTTTCCAGGAACTACCTTGAACTATTAGCATAGTTACTTGGAGCAGTCTCACAGATCCCTCAAAATTAAGAGCCAGTAACCCACATTAACAGCCAGGCCCTTGCAATTGGAGATAATGTTTGAAACCATTAATACCTTTGAACAAGCTATGGCTTGCCAGACCTCAAGGAAGTTATTTATTCCATACCTGAGGCACCAAGTTCTTGAAGGACTCCATGATCTTGGAGCTTTTTGCTTCTTGGTAATAAGAGAAACAGCCAGTAATGATAACCACAGCTGCCAACACAATACCCAGGTACAGCTACAAAGAGCAGAGAAAGTGAGTCAGAGGACAATCTGCCTGAAAGGCTTCCAGTTTTTGCCTGGCAAAAAATTGCCTGGCATTTAAGTGCCCCATTACAAGCATGAAGGCACTTGCAGTCTCTGTACATTTTGTACACAAAGGCTGTCCACAAGCTAGTGCTGTTAACACAACACTAAGGAAGCTGGCTGTTCATTTCGTTATGTGGAAACACTCCAAAACATGTTAAGCTCACACACTGAATTTCCCATGCTTATGGGAAAAGCTTCTGGACTAAATGCTTAAAGGAAGTTAATCTGCTTTGAGCCCAACAGGCTGCTTGGCCTGCCTTTGAGGCAAAGCAGACATTTTTACTCACGTTATCATTGTTGGGCTCCTCTTCCATCAAACTCTGTATGCCATAAGCCAGAAAACACAGAATAGCACCAATCCACAGCAGGAGCGAGAATCCTCCAAAGAGCTGCCGACAGAACTTTATCCATTCAGGAGTGGTGGGTGGGGGCGTGAGGGCATTTGGGCCATCGCGAGCCAGGATCTCAGCTGCACGTGCAGGAGTCAAACCCTACAAGAGAGGTTCCTTTTTTAGGCATTGAGGCAAGACCAGCTGCAGGGTAGGTCTGAATTTGATCAAGTTCTACCACAGCAACAAGGAGCTGCCAACAGGTAATGGAGATGTCCACAGCTGCCAGGGTTCCACAACACAAGTGCAGGATGTGAGAGCTGAATGCCAGAACAGGAGCTACAGGGATGCTGAATGCTACTTGAGCAGCCTGCAGGCCATGGGCTTATGAACACTGAAGGAGGACAGGACAAGACAGCTACTGCCACACACTTTGAGCTCTGAGGAACAGCACAGTGCCATCTACCCTTATCAAATTATGGAACAAGTGAAAGCTGGAGGCCATAAAGGTGATGACATGTTGGAACAACCTTCCATCCAGGAAGTTCAGCTTTCAGAAGCCAAGGTCTTGGGACACAAAAAGGCAAATCTCTGTGCTGTTATAAAGAGCAGACTGGATTCTACATGCAATCATGCAAGAAATGCATTAAGCAAAGCAAACAGAAGCAAAAGTGTAAAACCACTGCAGTACTTCTGCACTGGACTCAGAGGTAGCCTAGGACATCTGCACACCTCTTACTGCAGAAAGGCAAAATTTTAACTGCTGCTAGCCATCATTAAGTCTCTGGGCATGTGCTAGCTCACTGGACTACATTTGCAACATAACAAACATGTGTCTTCATTACATGTTCCTCGGGAAAAAAAGTAAAACCAAGAATCAACTTGACCTTGAACAATTCAGAGGCAGGTAACAGTGACTTTGTTAGAAGCAAAGTCACTAAAGTATTGCAGTCAAGTTGTACAGTGGGAGGATAAGGAGAAGTATTTGTGAATTCAGTGGTTCTCCCAAAGCCTGGGAAACTTAACTGGAGGAGGAGAGATTAAACATAGAAAGAAAAAAACAACAACAAGAAAACAAAAAACCCCAACAAAAAAAAACAACAACAACAACAAAAAAAACCAACAACAAAAAAACCAAAACACCCCCAAACCAGACCACCCAGATCTCCCTTTGAGAAATGCTCTGAGCAGAGACTGTTTCTTTTCAGATCAGGGCAAGCAGGGAGGGAATACAATGCCTACCTACCCGACTCAAGTCTGTTCCATATTTACGATGAAGTTCATCAAGACTCAGTTTGTGGTCATCCTGAAAGACAAGAAATGGTTGGAAAATAAAAGAATCTGATAAAAGAGCTCAGCAATTCCACTCTCCACCCCAGGTTTCCTATCTGCAACAGTTGGTGAGGTAGCAGGATTCCAGTTCATCCTCTCTGTGGAGAGGTCTCAAACTCATTCTGGAATTCAGCAGAGTTTCATCTTTTGCATTCTTGTGACTATTTGAGTATGTGACGGCTTTTTTGAAAAACTCTGACTTTATCTCAGTGCAGTCTTTACACCCCCAGAAGATTCTGTGAAACCACCATGGGTGATTTTTTTTTTGGGAGGCTGAGAGAGGATGGAAAGAAAAGGAATTGGGAAGGAAGGTAGGAATGTACAGAAGATTAAACCTGTAATTTCACACATTTTAAAGCAGTGCTGCTAGATTAAGCACTACTTTGGGGGAAGTGTTTCTTCCCCCAGAGGCTTCTTTTCATAGTCAGGCTATTTTTCAGCTGGTTCAAGTTGGTTCAGAGCAGTGCCTCATTTGAAAGGTTGTACTGGAGGAGCAGGTGCTTTAAGTACACATCACTACTGAACACATAATCTAATCTTTGAGAAATCTTTAGAATCCACTCTTCCTAACAGAGGGGTTGAAAATGTGAAAGCCCAGTCTCAAACCCACAGAACAGAAACAAAATCTGCATCACCTTCAAGGACAGCAGATCTAAGCCAGATGATGCTCACAGACAGATATATAGCATCATCCAGCTTTCACAGATGAGGACGGAAGACACTCCCCACAGCCTCAAACACAATTAGAAGGAATAATACTGAGGTCAGTCTGAGCAGAGGCCAGCAGTAAATGGAGCTGTACAGCCTCAACTCCTCAGCTGGAATGAAAACAGCAGTTCCACTCACATGACAGCACAATAAAGGCTGTAATGCTGCTATGCAGAGAACGCCTGCCTGGCTGAGGAAATCCATCTATACTGTGCTAGGGGTAATGCAGGCAAGCACAGACTTAGGCTTTGTGTCAAGTGCCTTGTGAGAAGTGATGTTGCCAGGCTCTGTTGCATGCTCATCTTAACGCTGAAACACTTACAGCATGTCTGGCTCGGGGACAGAGGGGAGGAGAAGGGAGATCAGTGCCTTCAGCCACATCATGCTGTCAGCACACCAGCTCGTTTCTCTTTTAGTCAAATTAGGCACAGGGCTTTGGGCATAGCAAACATTCTTAAAGCTGCTCTTTCTGTGCCCTACACTCTTACCATCACAACTTCCTTTTTAAGCTCATCCATGTCCCTCTCCTTCTTCCCCTTCTTCTTTCCGCCATGCTCTGATGTAGCAGTGGGCTCATACTTGTCTCTTCCAGCCTGCAAGGGACGACACAGCAGCATTAGAAAAATCTTACAGTCAAATTCCACAGCAGTAGACATGAACTATACACACAAGACTGCCAAGCAGACAAAATTATTACAGTTTTTGAAGTTGTCTACCTAAACTTTAGTAAAGCCTTTGACAGTGTTTCCTACAGCATCCTCTTGGAGAAACAGGCTGCTTGTGGCTTGGACAGGTGCACTGTGTGCTGGGTAAAAAACACAGCTGGAGGGTTGGACTAAGAAAGTGGTGGTGAACAGTTACATCCAGCTGGCATCTGGCCACCAGTGGGGTTCTCTGGGCCTAAGTATTGGGGCCAGTCCTGTTTAATATCTTTATCAATGATCTGGACAAGAGGATTGAGTGCACCCTCAGTCAGTCTGCAGATAATACTAAGTCGGGCAGGAATGTTGATCTGCTGGAGGGCAAGAAGGCTTGGCAGAGGGATCTGGACAGGCTGGATTCATGGGCTGAGACCAACAATACAAGATTCAATAAGGATAAGTGCTGGGTCCTGCCTTTGGGTCACAACAACCCCAGGCAGGGGGCAGAGGGGCTGGAAAGCTGCCCAGCAGAAAAGGACCTGGGGGTGCTGGTCAACAGTGGCTGCACAAGAGCCAGAGTGTGCCCAGGTGGCCAAGAAGGCCAATGGCACCTGGCCTGTGTCAGAAATAATGTGCTCAGAAGGACCACAGCAGTGACTGCCCCCCTGTATTCAGCACTGGTGAGGCCACATCTCAAGTCCCATGACAAGTTCTGGGCCCCTCACTACAAAAAGGACATTGAGGTGCTGAGGGAGCTGGGGGTGTTTAGCCTGGAGAAAAGGATGCTCAGGGGAGACCTTTTGGCTCTCTGCAACTCCCTGAAAGGAGGCTGTAGCCAGGTGGGGGTTGGTTTATTCTCCCAAGAAGCAACAGGCCAAGAGGAAATTGCCTCCACTTGTGCCAGTGGAGGTTTAGATTGGCTATTAGGAAAAATTTCTTCATGGAAAGGGCTGCCAAGCCCTGGAACAGGATGCCCAGGAAACTGATTTGAGTCATCATCTCCAGCAATATTTAAAAGATGTGTAGATGTGGCACTTGGAGAGATGGTTTAGCGGTGGACTTGGCAGTGCTGGGTTAACGGTTGGACTCAATTATTCTAATGGTCTTTTCTAACCTACATGATTCTATGAAAGTTATGCCACCTCAATACATAATAAAAATGAGCTAGTGAAGGGAGAAGTCTGCTCAGTATCATCCCCAATACACAGATTAGAGCCAGACATTGTGCAAGTCTAGCTAGGAGGAAAGCAAGCCACACACTATTCAGGCAGTCTTGACGTGTGAGCCCCAGCTCCAGCTGAAAAAGTGATGAAGAGCAGAAGAAACCAATTCCTGAGAGCAAACGTATGTTCCCTTCAAGGCATTAACTCCTCCTCCCCCTTCCAGTCTTCCACATCCTCTGGTGAGGAGGAGCAGCCTATCAACTAAAGATAAATAAGAGGTGGTACCTCTGGCTGGTCAATTCTGGGGGCTAAGTTCCAACACTTTCATTCTCAGTTTGGCACACTAGCTGGCTGGTTTACACAACAGAAATCTGCTTTCAATTTATGGCAGTTTGAGCAGCAAGAATGGTATACAAAGCAGCAGTACACTTTTGCAGATTCAATCTGTGCTTAGTCCTGCTTACACTTCACAGAGCAGATGATTTGCTTAAAGCCTCTTTATTCAGTAGGATTTTTATTCACTTTTATTATGGTTAATTCTACATGAAATCATGCAAAGATTTAGATCTTGTCATAATGGGGCAAACAAGCATCTAAGGACAAACAAATCATGACTTAGTGCACATAAACATCACTTAAAAGACAACCTTCTGTTCACTTCTGTGTAGGGCCTACTACATCCCTACACCCTGCCAAGTTTTATGTGCTGAGATTTCCACCTAGTAAGATCCCTGAGAAGAACTTTAAGATGAAACAGCACTTCATGGCACCAGTCAAATCTTTAACAAGATTAAGAAAAGGTTTCAAAGGCATTGCCTTGCTTGATCTTTGCATGAACACCTCAAACCACGAACTGGATTCCTGACTGATCTGGACACAGGAACTATTGTTTGGATCCAAGACCTGTCCTGATGAGCAGCTACCACAGGAAATTTTTATCATCTATTTCGAGAGAAGTAGAAACCAAAACCAAAAGTGAAACTGCATGAAAAAGAAGAAAGAGCATGACTTTTCTGAAACAACCTGTCAGCCACATCTAGACAAGGGTTTTTACTGTTCTGAGAAAGCTGTGTGCAACACTCTGCAGCCATAGTCACACACTTCACATGCACAGAAGTCTCCCCTTGCCCTGTTCAGCAAAGGCAAGCTTCACATGCTGCTACGAAGCTGTGCAATGGAAACAGTTTTTAACAAGTGGAGCAGAGCCGAGCTATTTGCCTCCACTGATCCAGGAAAAGGCTAGAGAACTACAGACTGTCAGCATTCCTGACATTCTCTTCCCTGCACCTAAACTCCCATTTCCCTTCTTAAAAAAGTGAAAGCCACAGTACTTAAACAAGCACAGTCCACGCATTCCAGCATCACAGGAATCTGCCACAGGGCAATTCACAAAGAGCCACCATGAAGCATCTCTCTCCTTCAGTCTCCAAAGAAAACAACTTTGACTTCTGCTAGAGCTATGGCAGACAAGTCCAAACACAGCCCTGCACAAAACACATGCTTCTTCATTACTGCTCGAGATGAAAAATGATTTCCAACGAAGGTCAAGGTGCCTTGCTTGACTAGCACTCCATCACGTTCAGCTGCACCCCTTCTCCCCAAGAAAAGCTTGGCAAGCTCTTGCAGGTGATCTTAAAAACCTCCTGGATCTTTGAAACTTGTGAGAAGTAGAGTTACTCAGCTTATTGGGGGTAGTGAATAATCCAGCAATATAGGAGTGCTTAAGCTTTTACAGCTGCAGTTGAAACAATCTACAAGTGGGCAAACATGAAAAGGCTCACTGCCCTTGTTCAAGCATGATTTGCTTTAAAGAAAAAAAAAACAAAACAAAACCCAAAAAACCCAGCAATCAGCTGCAGTCAGAACAAAGAGTGGACAGAGTTACTTGTTTCTTTAAGCATCCAAGTATTTGGGTCTTAATGGAGTCCATCTTAGAGAGGAGCTCAGCAATTCCTCAGCTCAAAAAAAAAAAAAAAAAGCACAATACTTTCCCTTCTGTTGCTTTATTACTACATCCCACCCTTACTGAAAAGGTAAGTCAGGAGAATCAGTTTCAGCTCTTCTTACAGGATCATTTCACGCAGAGTCTGAACTTCCTGCTCCATCATTCAAATCTGAACTTGACACACACATCAGAGTCAAAGTCCTGCCCCTGTTCTGTGCCTCCAGGGCCATTGCCTCCCTTCCTGCAAGATGAGCCCAATCTGTTCAACAAAGCCTCATGCTGGCTGGGCTGCCAGGGGAAGAGGTTTTCATCCCACCTCGGCGCTGTAGGATTTCCCTGCACTCCCCTCCTTTTCCTGCTGTACAAAGAGAAGAAGGCCTATGGTACTCCAGATCCACATCTTATCACGATTTAATCACATGGCCTGAACACAAAGGAAGGTCTGTCTCATTAGACATGTCACCCCTGTTCCTCGACTTAGCCCAAGAACTGACTCATCAAAACTGCCTCAGAAAAAAAAAAAAGCAACGCAGCTTCTTTTTTTTTTTTTTCCATGCAAGATTTCTTTTTTTTCCACTGGCTTAAGCACAACATTTCTACACACGAGTGTAAGAAGTTTTCGACATCCCCCAGAAAATCCTATTGTCTTTCAGATACAGCTGATGATTTTCCGCTCTGGACTAATTGAGCCATTCATGGCTGATGTTCTCAACACAAGCCATGATTGACCAGGAAACAGGAGGGGTACAAATCAGCAGACAAGCTCAGAAGTACCCTGTTCTATGATCACCTAATCCAACAAGAAATGTCAAGTAAGAGCCAAAATAAATTATGCAGTCTCTGGAGGCCTGGTCTGTTTTACTGCTTATGTCATTACAATCAATTGTGCAGAGAAAACAGAAAAGTTACTGTCCTGCTGCCTTATGAGACAGTAAATATATTAACCACATGAGTCATAAAACTACACTCCACCTATTGGACTGGAAACTCTGTTCCATGACCCTATGTAATCCTAGCAAAAGATGGACTGGCTTCTTTGGATCCTTCTTACTCCATCCCAAGAGCTGTGTTCAATCCCCTATCTTGAACCAAAAATTTAAGCTGCATCAACTGATCAGACTCTCAGCATCTAGGATAGTACAAGGCAGTTTTTACTCAACAGCTAGTAATTGCTAATTGTGCACAGACTGCTGCTCCCCAAATTATGGAAGAACAAGCTCTTCTCCCACAGGAAGAGATGTAAACCTAATCAGGTTTTTAATCATCAGGATACAACCAGGACCACCCACACACCTTAAGCCCTCTCCGGGTATTAGGACAAACATCTCTACTGCTCATGAGTTGTGTGGAGACCCAAGAGCAGAGCAGGCTTTCCAAATGTCATCACTGCACAGCTGAGCAGCCCATCCTGGGTTTTTCTGGTGCTGTGCCAACTACAAAGAGTCACTTTCCTCACCTCTTTGCCTGCAAGAGTCACCATAACTCCAGACATCTCTAGTAGTTGACAAACGCATCAAGATGAGTGGACTGGACCCAGTTCTCCCCTGGATGAGCTGGTGAAGGGCTACCCCTTGGAAAGGCCTAGTTGAAGCATGAGCTGCAGTTTTCAGCGGGTCAGGATCGGTGTGGGTTGTACAGCCCACCTCACTTGCCAGAGAACCCTGTTCCTGTTACCCCGCTTTTGCAGAAATGTGCATTGACTAGGCCCAGGGTTTTCTTTGGCAAAAGGACTATCCCCTAGCCATAGTAATAAAAAAGTGAATGTCATAAAATAGTTGTAGTAATAAAGGAGTAAAAAGGATGGGGGAGGGGGTAAAGTAATATATTAAGATTTTTTTAATTGTACCAGATAAGGATTGCTTTGATTTGTATGATTTCCCCTCAGCTGGTTCCATTATGCAGTAAACCTTCCTAATTTCTGACAGGGGAAAAAAACCCTTAACCGGGGTTCAGGGAAATCCAAGCAAACCAAGAGGTGTTTCTGCGCCACACACGGGTGCTTGATCACAGCATCCAGCTTCAAAAAGTCTTCACTACTGTTCCCAACAGCCTTCACATACACTTTCCTTTAGTTAGAAGATATGATCTGAATTAAGGACTTCTCATGGGCTCTAAGGCAGAGCTGACCTCCAGATGTGACCCAAAGCACACACCACCGACTCTGTGCTTTGCCTGTGGAGCAAGGGAGATGGAGTGAAACTTGCTGTCTACAAACAGCTTCCACTCTGCTCTGAACAGGAATGAAATCCAGAGAGCTTTCCTCCACCACACAACCCCCCTTGGATAATCTGCTTTTTGGGCTGCATAGCCAGGCAGCTGACGGCCCTCCCTCGCCCTGTTACCATTTAAAGTAAAACAGACACTCTGCTCAGCTTCTCCTCACAGCCACAGAGAGAATAAACTTGTTTTCTCACACTTAGGCTCTTTCTTTCTCTTCCATCCCATGCTCCCATGGGAAAGAAGTTTCCTTTTTGGGCACCCTAACTCAGGACAGGCACACGCAGTTGCATCCAAATTCTCTCCCTCCCCTACCTCACTCTCTCACATCCCTGTTTTTCAGGGGGTCCCTAATTATACGCATGCATTCTCACTGCTAAACTAGCAAATCTTGTGACTTGCTACCAGAAAGCCTGAGGCAGCCGTATTATCCCTACTGAATTATCCCTTGTGGCGGCGCTTCAGTTTCAGGCTAATTGCTTTCTTATCCATGCAACCTATGAAATCTGAAATAGAGCAAGACAGCCTTCTACATTAGAAAGAGTTTGTACCTCCTATTAGTCCCACCAAGGCAGGCTAAGCCCCCGAAGCGTTTTGCATTGCAGTCCTACATGCACACACAACTCATAGTCCGCTCAGATGTCTTAAACAAGATTCAGAATACTGCCCACACCTGGCAAGTATCTCTTCAGTGTTTTGTCTCCTGGATGAGCTTTTACTGTCCACACTGCTTGCTGCCTACTGGACTTAAATGCAACAGGCTGGGCTGCCAAGCATCAGAAGAACTGCATTAGGGAAAGAAAGAAACCCCCCCCGCACTCCTCAACCCCCTTTTCCAAGTAACTGTCCATTCAGCCATGTTCTTGCAGCTCTCCTACTACTCATGCAGTTATGTCAACATTGCTGCTGTTGTACTGAACTGATGAGGACAATACAAAGTCAAGTCAATGTTTGAACAGCGCTTGGGAAGCACAGAACACCTGTTGGCAGGAAACATGCTACACCACTGCTGTAGTCTCATGGCCCTGCATGGTCACCCTCTCCTCAGGAAGCAGTGAAATCTGGGAATTTTACAGGAATGCATCTAACCCAAAAGTAAACACAAATCTACACACCTCCAACTACACAAGATACACAGGGAAGCATTCGAATGGAAAAAAACAAACATCCAAGCAACAAAACCCAGAAACCAGTCTCTAGTTTTTTGACATAAAATGAAATCGGAGCAAGCCAAGAGTAGTTTCTGCTCCACACACGGGTGCTTGAGCACAACATCCAACAGCCTTCACACACACTTTTCTTTAGTTAAAAGATACGATGTGAATTAAGGACTTCTCCTCCCTGTAGCCCTATAACGGGCTATAAGGTAGAAACAATGCTGACACAGGGCAGAAACCACTACATAGCCTTCTGTGAGCATTTATCCCCCCAGTGAACAGGAAACCCTCAGGGGCATCCGCCTCCCTCCTGCCACCATCTCCCCTCACAGGCAAATTAGCCCTAATAACGCTGACGGCTCCCCTTCTCCCGGCCCCCCCATGCCGGGCCCTCGTGTCTCAAGGAAAGTCTAAAGTACTCTCAGGAGCCCGGGGAGCAGCCGCGCTCCCTCCCCAGCTCCGCAAGGCCACCAGATAACAGCAGCCCCGGGGGCTGCAGGCAGGCGGGAGGCCCCTAGCCGGGGGGACACGGCCTCCAGGAGGAGCCGGGGGCTTTGGGACGCCGGCTCCTTGCCCCAGGCTCCGCCACGCCCTCGGCCCGGCTCTTCCTTCCCGCGGGCGGCAGCGGCCGCCCTCGCACGTTGCTGGGGCCGGCGGCACCGGCACCGCTCAACGGCCGCCCTCGCACCGGACCCGACGTGGCCGCCCCAGCCCGGCACAGACAAAGCGCAGCCTCGTCGAAGGCAAAGGGGCACCGGCCACGGTCCGGCTCCTTGAATTTCCCACTTCCCGTCCCGTCCCGGCCCCGCCGCTCACCCCCTTGCCCATGGTGCCGGGCGACTGCGTGCGGGTCAAGTGGCGGGGGGCGAGAAGCGGGGCTCAGCGGCGCCACGTGTCCCGGCCGGCGCAGGTGCGGAACAATAGCAGCACCCCGGCCGGCGCTCGCCTTCCTCTTCTTTCTCCTCCTCCTCCGGGGCTTCTCGCCTTCGCCTCGCCCCCCTCTGCCCCCGCCCGAGTCGTTCCTCTCCGATGCCGCAACCGCGCGCAGCTCCGGCAGCCGCCGCGTTCCCGCCGCATAAAGAGCCTCGCTCCGCTGCCACGCCCAGCCCGCCTGCCACCCCGCCCCCGTGGCACAGAGGCCGGGGGGCGGTCCTGGGGGAGGGGGTAGCGGCCAGGGCTGTGGGAGGGAGTAGCGCCCGCGGGCCCTTCCGCCGTTCCGGGTGCACCTTGGGATGGGGGTTCACCTTGGGGCTCGCCCTGGCTGCCCCGGCCGCGCCTCGCCGGAGCGACGGCCCCTTCCGCGGCGCCCGCCTTGGCTGCGGCGCCGCCGCCAGGCCGGGGCCCCCCGGGCGCCTTGCCCGCTCGGCGCTGTGGCCGCCGTGGCCGCCCGGAGCCCCCAGGTGCCGGTTCCCCGCGGGTTTTGTCGCCGCTCGCTCAGAGGCGCAAGACCCCCGGTGCTCCCTTTCCACCCCAACGCTCTCTGCTGGGCATGGTCCCTGCCGTGCTGCCGACCTGTCGGAGCCTCAGCGCGCCCCGTTCCATGGGAGACGTGCGTGTGCTTACCGGAAACAACTTCTGCTGCTTCAGGACTCGGTGAAGAGTTAGGGGGCAGCTTTCTGTGCCGTCTGCTGCTCGGGGAGCCTGCCTAGGGGACCAAGTTTGGCTATGGTCATCGTTCCCTTGTGCTTCAAGTTCTGGGAAAGACAGATGCAGAAGTTAAGAGTGTGTGTTCACTTTGTTTGTGTTTGGGGTTTTTTTTTGCAGAAGTTTGTTGACTTTGCTTTTACTTCTGTCTAGATTCTCTGGCAAAGAAAATGAGCTGATGCTCTTTTGTATTCTCAACAGCTTAGTAGAAGCCCTGGAGCCTTGTGTAAACTTGGAAAGGAGAAAGTGTTTCAGGAGGCTTCACCTGCTGAGGGTCCCCAAAATAGCTGTGAACTTTCTTGGGAAGGAGGAACATAGCTACAGCACTTCCCTGCTTAGCATGGCTTGAAACTCTTCTGCAGGAGAAGAGAACTGAACTCAAGCCTTAAGCGTCCTGCACAAGAGCTTGCTCATCAAACTGCCCACAGAACCATGTCTGTTAGGGGAAGATCTGCCACTGCAACCATCATGTTTAGTTAAACAATCGAGTAGAGGCACCACACCAATGGTGGGGCTTGGCCCTGTCTCTGCTCCCTAGACCTGGTTTTAGAGCTTCAGTTTGCAGACATGGGGGATGCTCCATTGTTGTGACTCCAGCTGGACTTACAAACATCTTGACCGCTCAGTTCTGAGGTGCTTCTGCAACAGAACATACTGAACATGAAAGCAAAAGCCAGCAGTGAGATCAGATGCAATTTTAGACAGCAGGCCAGAATTTCAAAGACACTTTTTAGTTGTCTGCATAAGCTCCATTTTGGAGCCTCTCATGGTCTTTATTAGATCTGGCACTGTGTTGACAGACTGGAATACTGAAGTTTTTGGTTTACCTAGAAAATACCTGGACAGCTGTCTCCCTACCAACCTGCACCACCTGACCCTGGGGTGACACTCTCACATAGCTTTTATTTCTTACCCTTGAGACTTTCCTCTGAGATTTCCCATGAAAGGCTTGGCTCTTCCCAGTGGGTGGGGAGAAGGGGATAGCCATTAGGAACTGGGTACAAATTCCAGTGCCTGAAATCACCTATTTGTTTCATTTTCACTCCTTAACAGCATTTTACTCCTGAAGAGCAATACACCATATCAAACTTGACTTTCTTTCTATGTGGCAGTGAAGAAGCATCATCAATAAGATGCTAAAAAAAGACCTCCAGACCACTCCTGCACTACATTGCCCCTTGAAGTGCTACCTAACCAGTGTGGTTCATTTGTCAGACTATCAGTTTGACCCGTCTTTTCCTTGGAATAGTTGATGCATTGTCATTTCTTCATAACAGGAAATTGTAGCATGCAGCTGTGGTACTGTAAACCTGGATTAGTGTCTCAGTGTCACTGTCAGTGATTTAAACGGAGAAAAAATCCATACAGATCAAAGGAAATTTTATTTCATCAAGCCAGGCAGGGATTGTAATGTTCTGTATTGGAAATGCTCCTGTTCTCTTTCTGTAATCAGTATCAGTGAGATTAGCTTAAGAAAAATCAGGAGAGCTCTGTTTTCAGTATCTACAAGCAATTACAAACTCCTTGAGACCTTGGCAGGGTGACTGAGAGAAGCAAAGATAAGATACAGGGAACTTCAATCCTGCCAGCAGGTGAAATCCCAATCAGGCTTTAATACCTGAAAATTCCTGCTCTTTGGCCTGTGTGTCCCTCTCAGGTCATCCCAGGAGTAATCTTGAATTGCTGCTTTGCAGATCTGCCACCATACATCCTTTTTCTCCTCAGACAGCAGCTGTTGGTGTGGCTGTGGGCTGCTGCACAGCAGTCGAATTCCAAGGGTAGGTAGCATGGGATGCATTGATAGGAGAAGGATGAGCCGTAGCTGAGCAGTGCAGGGCATTGTGTGAATGCCTGCTGCTGTGGACATCACAAGGCCCTCCTGCCACATTTTTTACTTTAAGAAGCAGGAATTATTTTACAGCTGGGAGTTTTATTATGGCCTTTTTCAGAATGGAAGAACAGCCACAGTGAGGGAAGGCAGGCATGCAGAAAAGCTTTAGCAGGTTCCAGTTAAGAGTCCAAGGGTCTGAAAGCCCTTTGCTCTTGCTGCTAGATATGACAGCTTCCACTCAAGCATATTCCTGCTTCCAGTTATAGACTACATGTAGCTTGACACAAAGCAAAGCTTCTTTATCCCTTCACAACTGCCACTGCCTAGGGAAAAGGCTTTCCTCCTTTGCTGGGAAAACTAGGATCCCAGCAGTGGATAGTCCCCAGAATAGGGAAGAATGCCATCTCTCATCTGTTTTTTCTTTCTGTGACATCTCCCATGTTCACCAGCTTTTTGGATGTGTTGCAATGAGAGCCACTCTTCAGCGTTCACCTTGAAAACCACTGCAGCTTCTTGACTGGCACTGTACGTGTTGGAGCAGTTTGCCTATGGACACTACAGTGCCCTTACCAGCAGAGAAGAAAAGCTCCTGCAGTTCCTACTTACTCAAAAAACCCCAAAAAACCAGAACAGAGTTGAGCCCAAATAAGCTATTTTCTCTCATCCACTTCTACCTTATCACAAGAGTCTCCAGAGGACAGGGTTACCCACAGCAAACTACAGGAGGCAACAAAAGCAGCAACAGCTCAGGTAAAGCGAGATGTAGTCCACCATGAACTCTCTGTCAGTGTGGTTCAGAGGAGTGGTCAGAAGGGGTTCATACTTTTTTGAAGACCACCCACCTTCAGAGGGGAAACTGAGAAGACAAGGTGTATGAAATGGTATTTCTGTCGATCTTCCATGTGTAATTACAGGCCTCATACCCTCTGCTGTCTTGTCCCCTGCCTTTAATGAGATCACTTTCAGAGCTAAGGCAGTGACTCCATTAAAAGGGGGGTGGGGGAAACAATATCTAACTATGGGGTGAGCAAAGATCAAGATCCACTATACCCTGTCAAGCTTGGCTAAGCTTCCGGCACTCTTTTTACCTCCCCCTGGCTGAGGGATACAAACATTTTGCATTTTTGACAGTATTTGGTATTTTTCCTGAAGCCTTCCAAGTCATTCAGATGGTGTTGCAAAAACATGACAAAGGCTTCTCAAAGGCCCGGTGAAAATGAGGGCTCGAGCCTCTGCCATTGCCTATAAATAGATTCACCTTCCTGTACAGCTACGGTGTCACAGGCTGCAGAGGCAAAGGGCACAAGTACACAGCATTCCTGTCATTTCAAGTGCTTCAGTTCTTTGCCTGGACAAAATTCCTGTGCACTTGGCACTTCCAACTAAGTGGGAACTCTGGCCACTCAGCCTTTCTGTGTACTGAGCTCAAAGTGCCTCAGCCTGAGAACTTAAAAACTGTGGATCTTTTGTGTTTTCCCAGAGAGGAGGTGGATGGAGGCTTACAAGAGTCATGCAGTAAATCAGATCAATGTGTGGGATTTAGGGGAGCGTGGTTCCTGTCCAACTGCTAGGAGATGGGGTTTTACTTCTGGTTCACAGATCCCCAAAGACTACTTGGAGGGGGGAGATGCTGTGGGAGCACAGAAAGCAAAGCCATTGCCAGTAGATTGAAATACACAATTCAAGGATTTGTGCTTCTCCGGGAAAAGTGCTTAGGAATCCAGAAATCAAAAAGCATAGAGGATAAAATCTTGCTCTAAACAAATCTGTAACATGCATTTAAGTGACACATCTTTTTTAAAGCACATACTCATTCCAGTTTTAGTTACCAACACTGTTATTAATTCACTCTGCCAGTGAGTTATCTGGAAGATAAAGCACCTTTGAAATCCCTAGACTCCCTGGAACCACAGTGTATATCTGTGTGTGCACTTTGCCATTCCAGAGCAGATAAACCGAGTGCCATGTAATTTATGCTTGCTCTGGAAATCATTTGAGCACTAGTAGCTGTATGGGAATAAATCTAAGAGAGCATAAGGTTTAGCCAAAAATGTCTCCATGTGCTTCTTTTTTTTTTTTTTTTTCCCCCCTCCATTTTCCTTTCATTTGCATCTGCCTATATTCCATGGCAGGGAGGTGGTTGCATCTAAGTATAGACAGGCTGGTGAAAAATGCCAGATTTCTTTTTTTTTTAATTCATACTTTGACTGTTTTCTGCGTAACTGAGAGGACAAGTGGGTGTATTGATAAGTAAAAGGGAGTTGAAGATTGTTGCTTTAGGGTGGACAACGAGAAAAAAATAAAAGTATGTGTTGCCATACTAGAAACAGCTCTCCTTGGCGTTTACTATCTACAGAAATATTTTCAAATATACAAAAGGCATAGATAATGTTCTACTGAAAATTTTCATTAGAAAAAGATCATGTTTCCAAAGAGAAACACCCTCAAGTCAGGATGTGCCAAAGTCCAAGCTCTGCTCTCTCCACCTGCCTGTGGTGCAGCCTTCAGCCACAGCATGCTGCTGCATCGAGCATTTCAGGTGAAACACTGCTCAGCGAAAGCTTTCTTAGACTGAGGTTTGTGTTCACCTGCCATAATGCTTCGTTGTCCAAGGCTGATGTTCTCTGAGTTGGAGAGACCCTTATAGCAGGACAGCAGGAGGTGTTGGAGCAAGGAGAGCAGCCTGACAGGGACCCTTGCTGGCTGCAGCCTCCGAGACCAAGGTCAGCACAGGGCTCAGTGCCTTTCATGGGGACTGAAGGCCAAGTAAGGGTGATGGCACAATATTAAGACCCTTCTAATACCTGATCTGGACTACTGGAGGCTGTGCCTCACTTCCCCACACCTGCATAGGGTACTGAAGCTGGGTGTTGCTGGTAGGAAAAGAGATGATACTGGCTGGAACTTGTTGATCTGAAATAGCCTGAATGTGACAAGTTTCTAAGCAAGACACATAAGCCATCAAATTGACAGGATGGTGGGGGAAGACTGAGAATATTCTTCCCAGCATGACAGGGATGGATTTTCTGGAGGTGGCTGCTTCTTTTCCTGTACAAATGATTACTTTAAGATAATAAAAAATGAACAATATTGGTCTGGGCACCTAAGGCCTTAAATAGCCATGTCTTTAATTTTCATTTAAGTCTGCATCCA
The DNA here is from genome assembly GCF_041296385.1 of Aphelocoma coerulescens. Lineage (NCBI taxonomy): Eukaryota > Metazoa > Chordata > Aves > Passeriformes > Corvidae > Aphelocoma > Aphelocoma coerulescens. Next base: position 99,724,363 of record NC_091013.1, on the reverse strand, counting down.
TGAATAAAATATTTGATATTGTTCACTAGACAACTGAGTTCTGCACAAGATGTTCAGTTTGGCCCCAGTTCATCAAAACACTTAAGTGCTTTGCTGAATCAGGGACTTGCCTCTCATTAGAGCAGACACTTTTTATTCAAGGAAGGAGAGAGAGCATGGTGCAGTCTTACCTCACTGTGTGGGTTCTCTGGACAAGTGTTGCACACAGTAATTGGTGATGGATTAAGACCCTGTTTTTAGGGCCCAGACTCTCACTCTGGATCTTCCACCATACACATTTTTCAGCTGGTTATCAAACTGTCATGGCAGTGCTTGAGCTTTGGGAAGGCATTGGTTGTTCAACACTGATTTGTTGTAGGTTTTCTTTCCCTAAACCAGGAAAATTCCTCTATACAGCCTCAGAATAAGAGAGAAAAGATAGATAGCATTGGGCTCTGAAATGGAGTAATTTGTTATGCAGGTTCACTTTTGTAAGAATCCAGCCCCCATGAAAATTTTTGCAGAAGTTGCAAAGCCAAGTATTGTGATAAGGCAAATACTACAGAGCAGATATTTCAGCAGTGCCTGAAGTGTAATGGTCTAAAAAGCACCATGTGATAAGAAGAAATCAAAGTGATAACAGGTGTATCCCCCAGGTACATGTCTCAATAAGAAAGAGGGAGGGTAATCTCATCCTTCAGGAGTCTGAGACTGCCTGGATGTTCCCAAAACATCCATCAGCATTCACAGGGCAAAAGCTTTGTCTCACCACCACAGTCCCCTGGCCTTTCCTTTTGCTGCCTTGGCACTTCCCATCTCTCCCAGCAGCTACGTGGGCTCAAGTGCTATGGACAAACACTGAAACAGGTTGCAGAACCGGTCCCACTTGAAACAAACATGCAGAAAGCATCCCCCATTTTGTTTCCATGAAGTCTTTTATTTGGAGATCTGCTCTTACACCAGATCCACACAAACAGCACTGCCAGCACAAGGCAGCATTGCCACAGACCGGTATTGCCACCACAGTGTGGGAGACAGGAGCCCCCAGATTTGCTGGTAATCAGGTATAGTTCCTATAGCTTATAATGGCCAAGTCTTTCACTGTTAGGAAAAGCATCCTGCCCACCTGAAATTACTAAGGAAATGCTCTTGTCTTCCTGTGGAACAGAGGCAGGGTCTCAAGTAGGATCCCCCTGGGAGAGCTGGGGAAGGGGCTACGAAACACACAAGTCTTGCCCCAGTCTGAGTTTGGGGCAGTCTGAGTATGGTGCTAATCCCTGACACTCAGAAGTACTCCTTACTCCTGGAATTATGTGCAGATAAATTGGTGGTCATCTTAGCTGAGATGCACAAGAATCTAGGAAAGAGCAAGAATGTCACCTATGCCAGCCACAGCCAGCCAGGTTGGTGGTTAGAAGGTGTGGGCTCACAGTAGTTCTCCTACACTGTGTTTGCAGAGGGAGTTTTGTACCCTGGGAAACACGAAGCACATATGCTATTTCAGGACAATGTAACTTGGGGAAAAGGATGATTTTAAAAAGGTTTTGAAATGGACAAGATAACTCCATAAAATCTTCCACTGCCCGAGATGGAAAGCCAGCAAAAATAAGCTTCACCAACAAATACATTTCATTCCAGCTCTTGCGGTGGGAAAATAAAACAAGAGAACTGCCAGAACAGTGGGTTGCAGTCCATGGCATGAGTGCATTGGGATCATTATAGTCTCAAGATGAGCAGTTACCCTTATTAAGAAGTGCACATTCAGCAGCAAAATGTTCTGTGAAGATGGGCTGTAGCCCAAGGATGTGTTATATTCCCAGTACTTACTGCCCAGAGCAACTCAAATAGGAATGAGCAAGCAAAGCACTGACCAGCTATAGATTTTTGCTTCAAGTTTTCCTTATCTGCAACAGATTTTTAATTCAGCAACAAGTCCTGTTTGCAGAAAATTTTTCTCTTCAAGGTTTTTAAAACCTCCCTGTTTGCACTGATCATTGTTCTGGAGCAAAAGAAAAGAGCTGCTTATCAACACAATGTAATATTACCCCATGGAAAAAAGTAAGAAAATTAATTAGAAGAAGAGAATTGCTGAGTGAGAACTCAGATGACAGACATAGTTGACACTGGCTTTTACAGAAATATAATTTTAAAAATTTTGTGCCTACATGTTCAGAATCCAAACGAGACCTTAAAAAGTAGCCTCAACTAGTGGTAATTGAGAAAGAACCTGCATAAACCTGCAGTTGCACCTGTACTGTGGATGAAGTTCGCTACATCTGTAAAAATTAGAGCAAAGTCCTAGCAAGGGTTGTCTCTATTGCTGCTCACTCTGCGTAAAGACCAGAGGACACAGAGGTTCTCACACGTTAATCAGCTTCAGCATGTGTTGCAAAGAGAGGGTTTGAATGGGCCATGGGCACTGGGGTATGACACTCCCAGGAGCACGTCTGGACACTGCCAGCCCAGCACCCCTTCGTGGCCTTGTGCTGAGCACAGCCATGGTCTGACTGCAGAGCAGAGCAGTATGGAGCTCGTTGCCTTTCCAAAAGTTCCTGCAGAGCAGCAGTGGCTCAGGCTAAAACCAGGGAAGGACCTGCATTATCTCCTCTGGGTGTGCAGCTCACATACTCCATGTTGGCAGGGCAGAGCCAGCTGCCAAGGGCAAGCACTGAGGAGGATGCTGCTCCATTGCTTCCTCCACCCTCTCGGACCTTGGGGGGCTTTGCAGGCCAAGGGGATTTACAGCCCTGTGCTGAGATGGCTAGAAGGCCACTTCAAGTGACATATCCTGATGTGCTGGTGAGTTATACCTTTCAGGCTGCTCCAGGCTCTCCCCTGCACCATCAATCCACCTTAGTGCTTCCTCTGTGCATCTGAGGGGAGCAGGCTGCCAAGTCCTTTCTTCCTGACTGGGGCCACCCATTGTACCAGGCAGACTATCATGCAGCTGTCACACTCTTCTGGCTGCTCTAGATAAAAGAGTTGCACATCGACGAGAGGCAGTGATAGCTCCATCTGAAGACATACACCCAGATTAGGAAAAATTGGTCCTCTGATCAAATTAGCAAAAGTATGAGCTGGCAGCTGATAGGGGCACATACCACACACATGGGAACAAGTTATTGCCAGGGAATATCATGTGGGTTATAGTGCATCGGTTCCTGTGGCTGCCCAAGGTGGAGGACAGGATGCTGCCCATTTGCCATGAGTAAGAAGAGGTGCACATGGTACACCCTTCTGAGAGCTCGCCTGTGCTCTCCTAGCTGCTTTGATGCACTTCGTTAGCCGCTTGTGGATTTACCCAGCTGTTAAACTGACTCTCCAGTTGTAATCCCACACTAAAAACCTCATCATGTCATTATCTACGTAGAACAGGAGGGAGAGAGAAACACAGCACAAGAGGGCCAGGGTTGAATTAGTGCTGTATCCAAACTCACTAGAGAGCACCTCTCCAAAGAGCAACTCATTCTATTGACATCCATCACTGATCCTAGAGTGAGGTGTCACTGTGGAAGACCCCATGTTTCCCCACTAACTTTGGCCCTGTTCAAAGACCTAAACTTTTCAGTAAGCTACAGTTAGGGGCAGTGAATTGAACAAAAACTTGTCTTGGCTCAGCTCTTTGGAAAGATCATGGTGAAGATCTGCCCATATTCTGATTAGGATCACACTGTTCCAGGCAAACCTGAAAGCCCAGCCGCTGTTTAGCGGGATATATCATCTGCTCTTCACAAGATGCTGATGGTTCTTTTCTGTGTTCTTCCGCACTGGCTGCTTTTGGGCAAATGCAGATTTACTTTCGTGATACACGTATGTGTACCAGGACCTTAACGCTGTGTTAACAGCACCTGAAATTGCGGTAAATCTGCTGACTTGGAGCTTGGGTTTTCCCCTGATGAAGTGCGAGATGTCTCTCCGCGTGCTTTGCTCCAGGCGCTCTCTTGTTGTCCTCTTTGTTCTTTCCCACAGGCTGCTGGAGAAGCAGCATTCCCTGGGGCCACAGCGTTAACATCTAGCGCTCCAAGAGGCAATTACAGTGGAGACGGCAGAGCGGGGGAGCAGCTCTGAGGAATCGCATGTCCCAGGAGGACGTGCTTCGCTCCTCCAATGACACTGCTCCGCACAGCGCACAGGTATCTGCCAAGAACATGCAGTACAGCAGCCCCGTTCCCCATCCCCCGGTGTGGTTTTTTTAATGATTATATAGTATTTAGATACATTTAGACCTTGGCTTGCCAGCACATAGCTATTGTCTGCATGGACATGTCCTCAAGAAACGATGCAAAAAGCCCATTATGGTTAGAGATAGACCTGGGCTGGATAATTGAGATCCACCCTTAAGCCTCAGGATCTTCTGATCTAGTGCTCAAATCCAGCAGATTTCTCTCTTGCAGATAAAAGGAAAAAAAAAACAACCCAAAACCCCACAAACCTCCAACCACACCCAGCATTTTCTAAGCTGAATTTTCTCAGTTCTAAAAAGCCTGAGGAATTTATTTTCATTTGAGGGCTGTGGCAGAGTTCAGATCTTGTTCCCATATATATATGAATGTTCCGATGGACTGCTGGATGCACTATCTTGTTTCAAGCCTGGTCTCCACTTAAATTGAAAGTGCTTAGTGAGAGAGGATAATCATGAGTTCAGTGAATATCTGGGAAAATTAATTTTGAGGCATGTCTGTGACAGTCTTTTTTGTGCCAGAATAACAATATTGTTAAGGAACAGCTTTTTTTTTTTTTTTTTTTTTTTTTTACTTCATCTTTTTTTTTTTCCTTTGGCAGAGAAGTTGAAATTCCCATAATGACAAGAACCTTAGTGCAATGCAGTTGAATCCACTTAAAAGTCTTTTTGCCAATACGTAATTATTTTTGTTTCACTTATCGAAACCAGCTAAACCAAGAGAACTCTTGTTACAGCAAAAGCAGTACTCCCACAAGGAAGGTTTGCTTGGATAGCTCTTCTGGAATACCTACACCTGGAAATTTTAAGAGTAAGACATCATTGAAGTAAACACATAGAAATATATATGTATATTGCAGAGAGGTGGTGAAGAAAACAGTCTGAGTAATCTCCAGTCTATCCCAATGGATAGATACAAAAGCTTCCAGTTCCTACATAAACAGAGGGAGCTTCCTGTCTCTTATTTATGCCCCAATGTGTAGGAAGACAACAGTAACAAACACTGCCAGTCTTGTCTTCCTTCTTTGAAGCTTACTACCCTTACACTGTGCACACAAACCTCTCCAAGGGCATTGCCTAACTCACCAGACACCCTCCCCGAGGTATGTTCTGAAGAGCTAATGCATGTCACACCCATGCAATCCTCTTTTCCTGCATCTCCAGGCAAGAGTACTCACCGCCCATAAATGTATGCAAATCATTCGCTAAGTGTTGTACCAACTGGTAAAAGAAAGTATTTCCTTGCCCTGAGGAAGTCACCAGCCATAAAGAGATGGAAAAGAGTGGGAAAGAACTAGAGGGGGTCAGCTCGTCCCTAGCTGAAATAACAGGGGGCTGACCTTGAACATTGTCTGCGGTTTTCGTCACTGCAATAAAGGAATACTGATCTCTTCTCTGTGGTGACAGGGCCTGAGGGAATGGCCTGAAGTTGTGTCAGGGGAGGTTTAGGTTGGATATTAGACAAAGGTTCTTCTCCCAGAGCGTGTTTGGGCACTGGAACAGGCTCCCCAGGGAAGTGGTCACAGCACCAAGCCTGACAGAGTTCAAGAAGTGTTTGGACAATGCTCTCAGGCACAGGGTGTGACTCTTAGGGATGCTCCTGTGCAGGGCCAGGGGTTGGACTCGATGATCCCTGTGGGTCCCCTCCAGCTCAGCATATCCTGTGATTCCATGAAGCTGTGTGACGGAGAAGCCAAACCCACCATGCTGGCCAGGAGGACCGGGCAATGGGGCAGAGGGCTCCCCTTGTGGCTCAGTCCACCCCCAGCTGAGCAGCTCTGGTGGCCCCTGGAGGAGCTCAGGGTGCTGCTGACTGGCAGGAGTGGGATGGCTCAGGCCCTGCACCTGCACAGCACCAGCCACCCAGCTTGAGCTCACCTGGTTCTCTTGGCCATCGTGGAGGGCTTAGAGAAATCTGTGACTTCTGGGGGCTGACATAGTGCCCAGGGCACTGCAGAAAAATAGTACTTCTGCTGACTGACCAAAGGAGCTGCGATGGACATGGAGGAGATTGCTTGCAAGTGGTTGGTGCTCTGCTGCTGGCCTCTATAGGCTGGAGCTATTGCAGAAAGGGCCTCTCAAATGTCACAGGTATTTTTTAAATCTTGCTTAGCCGCTTGAAGAAATAGCCTTTATCCTCTTCCTTAAGTTTTGGGCAACATTTTCCAGCTATAATTCCAAACTCAAAACAGGCTTCCTAATATAGGCTGTGCATATAGAGCAAGAAGCTGGCATTAAAAAAATTGGAGCAGTACCATCTCCCAGAGAACCACGGTGGAGAAGTTTTTGCAAACCTAATCACCTAGTCCTGAAGGAAGTCATGCGACCAGCTCCTCTCAAGCCCAAGCACCGAATGCTTAAACAACAAATTGAGATGTTGACTGAAATAGGAAAAGCCTTTTAAATCTATATTGACCAATGCAGTTCAAAAGGGAGGTTTATTGTTGCAAGTGTATATACTATAAATAAGGGGGTTATTTGATGTTCTGAGAGTTGCATAACAGATTGTTTTATGTGATCTTTCAAGAAATGGTTTTAGCATGAGTGAGGTGGGTGGTTCTCTGAGGTATAGGATTTCACCAGCATGCTGAGGCTTTTGGGAGAGCTTCCACCTTAAGAAAGATGGATTTGTCATGCTGGGGTTTTTACCTCTCCCAGGAGACAGAGAACAGACATAGTGATGAAAGGGCATAACCCCCTGAGAAGTAGGAGGGGGTAAAAAAAAAAAGGAAAAAAAATTGTGTGGGTAAAAGAGGAGGTGAGATTTTTTTATTGCTCTTCCAATCAGGGAGTTGGCTCTGCATTTGTTTTGGAAATAACTTTTTGTTAATATTGCCAACACAGGCAGCAGTGGAGGGTCAGCTAGATTCTAGCAGCAATTCCAGAGTCCTTGACAGCAAAACACAGGTGCCTTCATGCCCCGTGGACATCTAGCAATCCTGAAATCAGCCTATAATATAGCAAGGAAAAAAAAAGATCATAGGACAAGGAAGGGTGTGTGATCAGATATGGGGATGGTGGCACCAGGCAGAGTGCCATGAGGCAGGTGTGGCAAGCTGGAGCACAGTTAAAAGATATCAGCTCCCTTTCTTTACCTGAAGGTCTTCAGGACTGCAGAGGGACCTGGACATGACTTGTATTCAATCTTGTGCAGTTAACTCTTTAAATTTCCACTCTCCTGTTGCCATGTGGAGCCTCATTTCTCTGCTCAGGAACAGGGCAGTTGATTGCAAAGTGTCTCTTGCAGATGCAATGCCATTAGCAAATGTAATGGTCAGGAAGGCTGGGGTGGAAAACAACCATGCAAGTGGATGCAGGTTACACCTCTGGTTCCTGTTGGCATGTAGTGCTTGTGTCTCTGTTGATGCAGGATTGTTTTTTGTTTGTCTGATGTGGTTGGGGCAGGAAAGCCAAGCTGCTTGCTGTCAGTCCATCTGAGTTAATGAGTATTAACTGGGTTTGCCTCTATAAAAGGGAATGCCTTGAAGGAACATTGTAGTGTAATAAAAAAGTTAATCCAAGTACTGCACCTAATTCTGTTCTTAGCACTTGTGTAGCTGCAATGTTACTCACTCTTACTAGATCTTTACACCAGTCTGATTGCAAGACTAGATTTCTACCCAAAGTCTTGAAAGAGGAAGAAAAGTTTGATCCAAAGGGTAGGGTTTAGGCCTGAACCATGAAGGAGATCAAGCTGTAAACTTCATAGGCATTGCCCTGCTTCTAGCCATACTTAAGTCTCAAACACCATGTACTAATTGGTGAGGATTCATCCCGGAGCCTAGGAAACTTCAGCTATATCCTAAGTGGAACACTGTAGTTTCCCACTGCACCATGCACTTGAATACAAGGTGCCCTCACATTTTCTCCTGCAGTTTAGCAGTGCGATCTCTGGCTCTTGTCACCCAGCCCCACCCAGCTGAATGAAGGGGATGCTGACTGAATGCATTCCTAAAAGCCTTCTTCCAAAAAGGCCACGGGCCATGCCCAGTTGCCTCACCGATTAGCTCATGGTGATCTAAGCCTCCTGTTGCTCTCGGACAGGATCCAGGATACCTCACCCTCCCCCAGCTGTGGAGACAGGTTTTTAAGGACCGATGGGTGGTAGCCCAGCAGCACTGTCTCTAGGTACTTGCTGGAAGACTAGCAATCCTTAAAAGCTTGAAAATATTCCCCCTATGCCTACCATAAATCATCCTTATTGTAAATCAAGGCAGGCCTGCCTTGCATCCATGGACATGGGGAATAATGCATTGCAACTTTTACAGTTGTTGTGTCTAGAGGAAAACACACCAGAGTCTACCACATCTTCCTCAGAGGTCGTGTTTTCTGAGCCCTCTGCCCAGCTTGCTGCTTTCTCTTAAAATTTTTGCTCACCTCTCCAAGCCTTTATCCTGATACAGGGCAAACATAAGTCTGAATCCTGGCCCCTACATAAAACTCACTGTGGCCCTAAGTGAACAATTTCCCTGATGAGGGAATAGAAACAAAATCAAAGAGGATACTTGTCATTGGGTCATTATTTCATAGAGTCTTTTTTTAAAAAAGACTGAGCCATAATCCTGCTTTTAGCCATCTCTGAACCCTGAATAAGCTTACACTTGAAATGCACACATAGGCCCATAAACAGTGCCTGACCCACATTAATTCCTGAGCAAGATATTAATAATGCAGGAGAATTAGAAACTTGGGACAGTCAGCTTGATTTACCAAAAGGTCACATCGACAGATTGAGTTGCAGGTCTCAGCACCAAGGCCTGCGTGACTTCTCTATGACAGTAGAGGTGGAGGAGCCTTTCCAGGTGGCATTCCTTCTCCCTGTGCCACCAGCACGGACAGCAGAAGGCACGGTGTGCATTACTGCTCGGGGATTCAGCACATCTACCTGTGGTAACCAGAGAAGCCATGGCAGAGCCATGGGGAAGGCAAGCTGAAATCGATCCAAGAAACATGCAGCCCACCAGCCTATCCTGTTGCAAATCGCACTGAGAGGATGTCAGTACTGTTGTATCAGAGATTATTGAAGAACAGGCCTTTCATATTTTATAATTATAAATACAAAAATAAATGCAAATGAAATAAGTTTCCATATTCTGTGTCCCTGTTTAGTCACTGAGAACCTGAGAGGGCATGTGTAAGAAAGTGACAGCAAGAGCTGAATCGCACAGGTAGCAGCTTGACATCTGAAGTTTAGCATCCAGGAGGAGGACTGACACATCTGGAGTGCCAGGTAATACACAGAGGAAGCCACTCCTGTCAAGCAGCCAGTCTGGATCTCAGCTGCCAGGAGGCTTTGCCTGGCTGGAATGCATCTGTGCATTTATCTCTCGGGACAGGGAGGAGGGCGTTAACAGTCTTGTAGCTTCCTACCCCAGCCTGAAGGCACAGGATGTGGCCAGGCAGAGAGGAGGGTGGATCGATGGGCCCTCAGGCTGCATACAGAAAGGGAGGGTTGCAGGGTGTCTGGGGTGACCTGGGGAAGCAAAGGGCTCTCAGGCTGCACACATTTTGTACCTCTGCAGTAAAGCCATCCCAGGTGCGCAGGCAAAGCAGACTGGGCTGGCAATGTTTGGAGAAAGCAATACCTGCCAGGCATCCTGCTTGTCTGAGGTCTGTGTGTCCTTCCACCTCTGGCTGAGCTGGCTAAGGGCATGGAGCCACCAGGAACATGTGATACCTTGCAACTGTGCACCTGCTCCAGGAGCTGGGGCACTTGGTGCTTCACCCAGCATGCAGGAAGGTACTGCATCAGTACCTTCCTCAGAGGACTTCTGGCCAGCCTGCCACATCCCCAGGTGCTCAGGGTTCAACTGCATCATCCAGAGCTGAGTGTGCCTCAGACCTTGTCCAGGGCTTGTGAAATCCACATCTCTGCACTCATCTGTTTCTCCAACTGTGCTAGAGGGCTGTCAGAACTACTCCCAGTGCTGGAACTTATCTGTAATTCCCAGTGGCTCTCAGCTGGGTGCCCCTTAATCAGAAAAAGCTACAGGTGCTCAGAAAGAGTCTGCTGCCAGGGCTGATGTGGGGCCCATCCCACAGTGAACTCGCTGGAGGAGAGGGAAAGGTGGACCCCGAACAGGGATCTGACACAAGGCAATGGAGTGAGGAGCTGCCCCTCATGCTTGCTAGCAATGGGGTTTCACTGAAGGGCTGCTCTGCTTGTAAAATCCATCACTGGCAGAGCTGCTCTGGGAGCTCTGGTTTTCTAATTGGCTGTCATATGGGTTGCATCCTCTGAAAACTTGTCTCCTGCCTCCTTTGCAACACACCAAAGCAAGGAGGTGAGAAACAGATGAGGCTGAGACTCCTCAAGTCCCTCATCTGGGGTATCTGAAAAGCAGTACCTAGATGGCAAGTCCTGCTGCTGAGGTGGGAGTTTTCTGTCTGACTTCTATATTTGCTCCCATTCTCCTCTGCTTTACCTGTTCTTTGCCTCTTCAAATGACAAGATTCAATCTCCTTATTCTCCCTAAATCGGGCAAATGTCCAGCTGAGCATGGAGAGGGAGAAAGGAAAAGAGATTGTTAGCAGCCTTAGAATATAAGAATATAAGAAATAATGGGCTGTATCCATTGCTCCGCTCCACCACAGGGATTTGGAATGGATTGACACTGTTCTCCCACTTGTAAAAGAGAGATAATCAGTCTTCCTAAAACTGTTGCTGGGAGAAAGTTTGGCTTTGCTCATTATGCCCTTTGAGGTTGTTAAAGAGCAGGCTAGCTGGTCTATCACCCTGCTGGAAGGCACTCTGTGACTTGAAATACAACAGCTCTTTGCAGGGGGGAGGATCATAAATTCCACAGGGCACCAGATAAACTGGAGGAGGTGAAAAGACAAAGGGGCAGTTGAAGTTTCAAATCCTTTCCCCCCCACATCCCCTTTCTCCTTCCTCCCACCTTTGCCATGCCAACACAACAATAACGTTGACAGCCCCCTCCATCACCGCTGGGGGCTAAAGCAGCTCTGCTGCACCAGGTCCTGCTGCCCATGGATCGTGTCTCTCCTTAATCCCTGTTCCTCCTCCTTGGTCAGCAGGTGGACAGCTTGAACGGCTTCTCACCTGGGAAAAACAAAAGAGGAATGGTGATAGAGGGGAGGACAAGGTTGGAGTAGGGCAGGGGGAATGGAGGGTTGCTGCAGGGGGTGGGATGGAAATTCTGGAGCTGAACAGAAGGACAAAATGGAGGTCCTGAGGTAAAAGCTGGAAGGGGAGAAAGGAGCACAGACATGCTTGCAAAAGAAAGGCTACAGGTGGAAGCATGGAGGAGGGCCTGTCAGTAGGAGCTGGTATTGCACACATTTCCTGGCAAGTGGGAAAAGATGAGAGGTCACAGAGAGCCTTCTTCCCAGCACACACATCTCCAGGCAAGTGCCTGGTAGCACTGATGCACACAGTTAGCAACCTTCTTCACCTGACACCACCGGAACAGTTTTGGGACCAGGCCAGGGATCCACAAGGGTAACACCACCTTCATTTGGTGCAAACAGTGCCCACTTTGCCCAGCTTCAGCCCCAGCTGTTTGTCTTCCCCACGGCAGGGTGGTGATCAGTCACACAGTGGTCACCCAACTTGTTTTGCTGCTTTGGTTGGACAACACGGAACAGTTACAGGAAGAGTTCCTCCTCTGATGAAGACAAGGAAAACAAGGCTGTATTTAAAAGTGTTACCAGTGTAATAATTTTGGAAGGGGGTTGGGAAGGGGAGGGAAGACAGCACTCTGTCAGAGCAGTAACAACCCAAGTATGGGTACAGTTACACTGCAAAGGAGCACTTTTAATAGGAAAGCTTATTTCACTTTTTAAAGGAAAGCTTATTTCACTTGGAAATTCCTGTAAACAACACCAACAACTGTCTTGTGTGCAAATGTATACAAGAGCCTAGATATGCACCCAGGTCACTGTGGTATGGCAAACTCCTGCTCATCAGCTGCATGTTGCCTGGGGTGGAACATCCGAGTTCACAACACATGCAGGGTCATTGCAGATAGACAAACAAGGTACAATCATTATTTATTAGTAGTGTGTTACCATACCTAGACAGTGTGTCTAAGCATTCAAATATGTGCCGTGCAAGGAAATGAGGGGGGAGGCTATATGCAACTTTGGGAATAGCATGCAACTATTGACAAACCTCTTTGGGGAAGACAGAATCTTCACTGGCTGTTTTTCACTGCACAGAGGAATAACTGCAGTAGCTACACAGAATAAGACGTGTCCACGTCTCCCCACTGCTGGGAGACTTCTCTGCTACATATTCCCAGGGCAGGTACAGCCACAGAAAGGGGACAAAGCCAGAGAGGCTACAACAGCAAGATTGACTAACTTCAGCCTGGCTCCTTATGCTCCTGGACTCACCTCCAAACTCTCCTTCATCCAGAAACATTAACCCCAAGCCCTCGCTGACTGCATCTATTTTTCAGCAGTGATGCACGCTCAGGCTTGGAAAAACACCGGTCATTAATGGATCCTGCACAGAAAGGGATTGCAGGGTACTTGCAGCCCTTAGGCTGAAAAACACATTCCCCCAAATGAAGGGTAAAAGAATTTGCCTCTTTGTTTTAGGGATTGTTCTCCCCAACCCTAAGCACAAGTTGAATATTCATGAACCTCCTATATGAATTGGTTATCTTCTAAAAGCAAATACAAAGTCCCCATTCTGCAGGAGGTGCCCAGGCACCGGACAAAGCCAAGTGTCTGCTCTAGCCGTGGGTTTCCCAGGGACTCTGTGTGCTGCTTTAAACCAGTTACTCTTGCCTATTAAAACAGGATCAAAACTGAACAAAGAGAAAAAGATCCTTCCAGAGCTGTTTGAGGCAGCTGCAGCTAGTTCAGACTTCTACATCTCTTGACCTAACATGACTCCCAGGCTGCCACATTGTCTGGATGGGAAGCCAGAAGGGAAGGTAACGTGATTTTTATTGTAAGAGCTGCTCACCAGTGCAGTCAGCCTAATTTATGCTGAGAGTTCACGTTGCTAAGTAGCTTGCCAGCACAGAGGTTCAGCTTCACATCCGAGCTGTACTTGTGGTAGGAACAAATGGGTGTGGATGAGCACAGAGCTGTGTGATGGTCAATTTGCAGGTGTTTGTGGTAACATGCACAACGGCAATGGGCATTTGTGGGTGGGAGCGCTCCTGAGGTCATTGAGGATGTCAGAGGATGGTTCATTTCTTGAATAGATGATGGAGCTGACGTGATGGCATTTAAAAACTGGGTATCACTTGGGAAGCAGACCCAGGTCCAAGTGATATAGCAAGAGTGTGAAAAATAAAAATAAAAGGTGAGCAGTTGCAAGCATGTGTACAAAAGAGACAAGATATGTCTACTGTCTGTGCTGGGTCTGTGAGGAATGGAGTTAGGAAATTAACTTTTTTCACAGCAGCCTGTGTAGTGCATCTGCCTCCCAAAGAGAGTGAATGAATTCCTCGTTTTGCTTTGCTTCTATTGCTTCTTTTTGGTAAACTGTAATTATTTTGACCACAAGGGGATTTTTTTCATCTAACTTTCTCCCCCTGACCTGTTGGGGTGGGGAGAATGAGAGTGGCTGAGTGGGCATCTGGCAGCTGGTCATGGTCAGCGCACCACTGACCTGTCATTCAGGTGGCCTCTATCCTCCCCAAGACCCTGTGTGCAGACAGTGGAGATTTTTAGGGACTTGTTAGGGATTTTTTAGATTCTTTGGAGGCTGGTAAGCAATTCAGAGGGCCTGTGTGGGGAACTGCCTGGGGCTGGGCAATAGGAAGTAGTACCAGGGTCAGACTGACCTTGTGTCTGAGTGCCTGGGAACACAGCTGTCATTGCCCCTGAAAATACCACCCAGTACTGGTGCTATATCCCAGTACAGCAAGTGCCTTTGGGCTGGCCTTGAGAAAGATCCAGACTGGGATTTCTGAGTTGCCAGGAACCACTGCTTCTCTGTGCAGCGAGGAGAGGTGGCTGCTGAGAGGGGGGCTTGGAGGTGCTGCTCCTGGCATGTAGTAAAGAGCAGACCTGGGGCGTGTGGAGACCTTCAGGGCGGCCTCTCCTGCACACATCAGTGCAGCTCAGAGCACCAGCCACGTGTGTCCTTTGCCTATGCTCTGTGTTATCCTGGGACACCGGGGTGCCCAGGACTGTCTCTGCTACTGATTTGTTCCAGCTCAAAGCAACCAGGTCTCCTGCAACCACCAAGGGGCAGAGGGGGGATGCCTTTGATCAGTCCCCACTGTGTATCCTCCACATCTCGTGTGCAGGTGGCAGAGAGACTCAAGTGCTCCAGAGAACAGTCCTGGCAGGTGTCACCAAAATTGGAGCTTTTCTGAGCTACGGGTGATTAGACTCCACTCGCTTCCTTTTTCCAACCCCTAAGGGGAATAAACCCTTACCCTTAGAAGATGTTGAAGGACACCAGTAGGACTGATAGTTCCATGGGCCAACTCCACACCCTGCAGAAGGAGCAGGCACAGGCATGGTCACGGCATGGTTTATGGGGTTCCTGGACACAAATCCCTTCTGCAGCATGAGAGAGAACCTGGCACACGTGCACCTGGCATGCCCCAGCACCTCTCCCATCTTCCTTCCCCAAGGGCTGAGTGTTTTTCTCACTGCCTTTCTACCAGCACCTTTTCCACCTCCAGGCCCACCATGCCACAGGACCTTGGCAGCCTCCTCTTTGTCCTGGTCAGACTGACCACCTACAGCCCCAGGAGGAGGAGGATGAAGAGAGGGGACCACAGTGGCTGTTTCTCTCCCTGCACTTTGGATGCTTGTAGGGAGAGGTGGGCAGAAGTGGTGGGGTTCTGCTCTGTGTTCCCTCCTGGCTCCCTATTCTTGCACTTTTAACCTCTGACCTTCACCCTTTTGCTCCCAAGAATTGTTCCCATTTCTGTTGTTTTCCTTTATGCCCTCTCCCCCCTCCAAGAGCCATATGTTTCAGCTAGGATCAGCTGACACCCAAACTAAGGGGTAGGGTTTTCCCCAGCAGTCCTTGGCTGGTGGCCACATAATTAAAAGCAGCGGGGGAGCGGCGGCAGGAACCCAATCTGGCATTAATGAGAGTGAGAGGTTGTTGCGTGACCGGCTGAGCTGCAGGAGCCTGGCCAAACAGCGGCACAACAAATGGCACCGTGTGTGCAGAGCTCTGTGCTAGCGTAACGTGGATCTCCATTACACCTGGGCTGCTCAGCCTCCCAGCTTTGCCCTTTCCTAATCATCCCTCTTGCATAAGCAAATGATAAAGACTGGAGTCTACTTGTTCGCTGCAGGAAAAAAAAGAGATGTCTGACATTTCTACTTCAGTGTGTTTCTGTCTTGCCCATCTCCAGAGCTATCGGGATCCAGATGGGGCTGGTCAGGCTAAGAGACCTGGGACTGAGCAGGGAGGAAGAGGACTATCGATTCTCTTTGCTAGGAGCCTTCCCCCAGCAGGTAGTGAAGCTGGCAAGGTGTCCATAGGCAGGGAGGACCAGGCAGGATACAAAGAGTTGTTAGGCTTTGCTGTCATCACTGAATGGATCTGAGCACTGCTTGTATTTGTGGAATGCTGTTGCTTTGGGACCTACTGCCCTTCAGACCCCCAAACTCTTGTCCTTTGTTCATGCAGACTGATTACAGGCTGCCAGCTTCAAAATTCTCTTGGCTGGCCACTCTCTTGCAAAGTCTGTCCTAAGAAACTCCTTCTCAATGTAGCTCACTGCTGTGTTGTACAGCAAAACATGGGGGGCTTTACAGCAACTACCAGCTGTAGTTTATTTCAGCTCCTCCACGTACAGCACAGCAGGGGCTTGCTGACAGCTCAGTAACCAAAAGATCCTGCTTTTGCACAGCCCTAACTGGTAGCAGATGTAGCGAAGGTCCTGAAGTCCCTGAAGTGAATGCGATCAGATGTAATTATATAGTTTAGATATTACTATACTCCTGCACACAGCAGTGGTCCCAAACTGGAAGTTTGGAGGCAGTCCATAACCTTTGTGCAATCTTGGGATTTGATTGCAGTCTGAGGAAGCCACAGTCTATGCAGGCCAGAGACATCAAAACAGGGTATTGCCCACAACGGGCAATCTTTGCATGGTATTAGCTAAGGAATGACATGTCATAGGTGGTCAGGTCTATCATCTGTTTAGCTACACCAGCATAATTCACACAGTCAAAGAAGTTATGTCCCTAAAATTTCACAAATGGGCAATCCTCATCATGGTTTTCTGACATCCACATAATACAACATTTTAATGCTGCTAAAAGCAGCTAAGCAAGCACCAAACCTGGCTTTCAGTGTAAGAAACCCTTTGAACAAAAGCAGCACCTTAAAGGCTAGGTCAGCATCCAAGAGTTTTTCAGCCTTTTCTGGAATAAGGGAATGCATGAACAGTTTTAGAATATGAATTCAGAATAAAGTCTGCCAGGAGCTTCAAAATCCATCATTTGGAGCTGGGAACCTAACAAGACAATGTTTGGTCTGTGTGCATCAGGAGAGTTTGTAGCAGCATCTGCATTTCTGCAGTAGAGGTGTGACTTACAAGATGTGGCTTTTTCCACCCCATGTAGAAAGCAAACCCAGCACAGACCCTATCTCTTTGCACTGATCTCCACTGGAAAACTCCCATCTCAGGGCAGGGACTCTGTGTCGTGCCCTCAACAGAAGGAATATTTTATGATTTTGCAGATGTTTCTTTTGCATGCAGCCTGAGTGGGGACCTGTGAATTTGACTTGACCAATCTCCAAGGTCAGTGAAAGAGCTGCTCTGGGGATAGTGGTGAAGCCATTCAGTGCTGAGCACAGTGAGGCTGAGCTGCCAGAGGCACTGCTGTGCTGGTTGGTGAGGTCATGGGGTGGTCCCCACGTCAGTGAACAACCAAAAATTCTCATTGGGAGATGGCTCCCAGCACCAACATGAAGTGCACCCTGGCCTACAGCACTCACTTGCTGTGGTATTGAAAAGTGCTCACCTGCTCTCGAAATCCTCTATGAGCACATTCACTGGGGTGAATCACCAAGTTCTCCTGTGCAATGACATCTGTATCCCAGCAAAAGCTCCAGTGCAGGGGCCTCGTATTGGCGGAACCTCCCCGGCACCTAAAAATGCCCCAGGCTTCAGGTCTTAGGAGAGCTGTTGAAATGTTACCTGCAAACATGATTTTGTCTTGCTGCAATATTGCTGCTGTCTCCACTGCAATATTGTTGGGGTCACCTGGGTTTTAAGTGTAAGAGAGTTAGACAATAACACTAAAGATAGGAAGTGTGCCCATGCAATAGGTTAGGTATGGAGCAATGTCCTGTCATAAACAGTTTGGCCTCACCTACACAGAAGGGATCAGCCTAAGTTTACCATATCGCAGCCTCACAGAAATCATGGACCAAATCCTGACATTTCACTAGCTTCAAGAGTGGTGCTGAATTAGAAAATAGTTAAATGCAGTTCTAGTTCTCTGTGCATGAAAAGGATTGATTTTCCAGTACCACGAGGGGAATACTGTACCTGGCTGCTTCAGGGCTGTGGTGTTTCCAACAGGGATGGGACTTGGGCAGGCCAAGGAGTAAGAGGCAAGAACAAGCCATGAACTGCATCTGTGAGGCCACAACAACAGATGGGACTGGAGGAAAACCATCCAAATGAAAATAGTCCATGGGTGAAGCAAAGACTGGCTTGCAAAAACCTGCCTGTGAACTTGCCCACGCAGAATGGGTGTTTGGGTCTCAGTCCAAGCCTTCCCAGAAGCTCAGTGGTGTAAGAAGTTAAGAGTCAGAGCAGAAGAGATCCCAGGGTTCATATCAGCAGCGGGTTCAGGCCAGGTAACAGAGTCCAAATCCAGCAGCTCCTTTGTCCAGTGACTCATGAGGACAAGGGCAGTTTTGCAGAATGACAGCTTCAGGCCTTTGGGTGGTTTGAAGAAGGCACCTCAGTGCTGATGCACGAGAACTGCTCTCAGCTGAGCTCTGTGAGTACAGACCACAGATGGCATTTGACCAGTCCTAATTTTATCCACTCCCTCTCTATCACCACCATCACAGACACTGAAAGAATTGCACAAAGGGTTGCTCAGTTGCCTCCCCCACTCTGACTGTGGCAGGAGGTGAGAAAGCATGGGCTGTGTTTTCATCCAGCCTGGAAGAGACTGTGAGGAACCACTGCAACAGGCTTCAATCAGGTGAAAGGTCACTGCAAAAGGCAAGGGAAAAAAAAAAGAACCTGTTCTCTTTTCCCACTGGGGAAAAATCAAACTTAGGTGCCTTAAACACAGTAAGAAGACCCACATCAATACCATCAACATTCTCTAAATAATAAGGTGAGTGAATCACTTTCTGAGTAGGCTGGAAGGTTACAGGGCTGTTAAATACATGTCAGAAAGCATCTGTCAGGCATGGGCTAGGTTTAGTTAATCCTGCCTTGGAGAGGAGGATGGGTTAGCTGATCCCAAGGTCTTATTCTGTGTTTAGTGATTTCCCTGTTCCTCATGGTAAAAAGGGACCAAATACAGCTATTAAAAGCTTTGTAAGATCCCTATTGGTTTGTCTTTCTTCCATTAAAAAACCACCACCAACAACAAAACAAAAACTTAAAAAAACCCAAACAGACTCATGCATGGTTTATTTAGGAAGGAAATAGATATTCAGGGAAGGAAAACATCCTCTATTTATTCCGTAGTCAATGCTTAAGGAAGGACTGTGAGAGGAACCAGGTCCTGCAGTGCTTTCTAAATGCAGGCAAAACTTGTCCTGTGGGAACAAAAAGATAAACCACAGCCAGCACAGCAATCTCTCCTGTAAGTGCCCCCAGTTTCTTGGACTGGTGGCTTTCAACTTCTCTGACTATAGATCTTCCCATGATTTTCTCCCTTTGAAGATGCAGGTCCCATACAGTGAATTTAAAGTGGTCAGCAAAAGGCTTGCTCTCCCTAATTGCCTTTCAGAATAGAGGGTCTGCAGGCCACAGGTCAAAGGGCACTTTGCTGAAGAGAATTCCAGTTGAGTCTCTTCAAAACCAAGTGCAAGGGATCAGGCATCTGAACATGATATTGCCTGGGGCTCTGATTGGATTATGCTCCCAGGGAACATTTTGCATTTTGGAGCTCTTCTTTGGAACAGACCTAAAAACAAGCAGTTCAGTGTCAAGGGGGCTGTGGACAGGTGGAGAGAAAAAACAATCTTTTTGATTAACAATGACAGATTGGTCTATAACCCCCCTGGGGCTTGTCAACAACCTCATCACAGGCTGCCCTGCAATTTCTCACGCACTCAGGGAGGTAGCTGGGCCTTAGTTCAGACACGGGACATGGTGTCTTCCTAGGCCATTTGCAACCCTCAGAAAGTTCCCTGACACATAGCTCAGGACAGTGACACTGCACAGCTTTTGTGTCAGGGTAGGAGCCTTGTGGAGGTTATATGAGCTCCTCACTGCAGCATTTCCTGGGGGCTGCCAGGAGTTTCTCTTTCAGTTCATGCCCCAGAGGGCTGGGACACACCATAGTGCAGCACGGAGCATTGTCAGCAGAGACCGAAATGGGTTGTGCTTGGCAAGCACAGTGGAAAGGAAAAAGAGGGTGACCTGGGAGGATTGCTGTTCTCACTTCATTTTTCCATTGCATCTGCTGGCTTTTTTTTTTTTTTTCTATCAAGCCCAAAGAGAGAAACAGAATAGAAACAAAATATAAATGGGTTCTCTCACCATAAGTGCTACAGGAGGTGAGCATTGTTGAAAAGACAAAAGCAAGAAGGTCTGGGTTATAGCCTCCACCCTTCCACTCACCTTCTTCTCTGTCTTTTCCCTCTCTGCTTTCTCTCCAGCATCCCACCACCACTGCCTCTCAGGGTGCTGAGCTGATGTTTGTGCTGGTGCTTTGACAGGGTACCAAGGAATTATATCACTCACAGGCTGGCCCTGAAGAGACATTTTTGAAAGCACCTCAGCTCTCCCCACAGCATATTGTCAACAGATACAATGGCTCAAATACGACAGCAATTGAAGGTGACAGGAATATTACTGTCATCTGAGCTGCTGGGAGCAGCCTCTGGCTGCTCAGAGGGGCCAAGCGTCCTGGTGAGGTATTGACCTCAAAGCTCAAACTGAGTAGAAGGTGCTGGCCTCCTGCAGTACCACCTCCAAACCACTTCTGGCAGAAGCTGAATCTCATTGGCATCTCCCTGCCCTAGAGAAACCCAGCCCTTGCCACCCAGTCAAACGTAGCCCCTCTTCTGGCTGGCTCAGCTGAATGTCCAAGGAGTGAGTGGTCCAGACAGGTCCTGTCCTGCAAAGGAACTGGCACGGGGAAGGGTTGTTCTACCACCCTCTGGGCTGTGCCCTACCTGCCCAAGGCAATGCATGCAGTGTTGGGCTCGGGGACACCATGTGCCCCTCAGGGAACCTGCTTCACCCTTCCCTACTGCCATGTCTCCCACACCACCTGCCTCCATCCATCCCCGGGCAGCAGCAGAGCCAGAGGACAGGGGTTATCCGTGCTCCACACCAACAGTCTGGCAACTTCAATTGCCCATTTCCATGACAGTGTCACGGGCTGCAGAGAAAGGTTTACAGAGGGCAGAATGCCAGGAAAGTCTCTGGAGAAGGTCTATGTAGAGAAGATTCCCTTTTAAACCACAATCTTACCCACAGGACCCATGACAACTGTTCTGGCCTAGAACTGAATACATGGAAGAGGTATTTATTTTTATACATTTGACTGGCAATGGGCACAAGGTAGACCTCTGAACCTGGCTCCCCCTTCACTGGCAGAGCTGCAAGGGCTGAGGGAATTGCAGCTCCCAAAGCCTCACAGCAATCATAAGCTTGCTTGCAGGAAAAGTTTTGAAGCTGAAGGACCCTTTACTCAGACCTGGAAACAGAAAAGCCAACATTTCTTCACTCCATAGCATGTCTCTGAGAACCACAGTTACCATGAACTGCCTTGAAACCAGATTGCAGCCAAAAGTAGGCTCCCAAAGCTAGGATACTCTTCCTAGTGCCAGAGAGGAGGCTGTGTGTACACCCTGCCTCTGAGTGTAGCCTCAGGCAACTGCCTTGGTTGCCTGCACCTCAAACCTGCTAAAAATAACCTTTCCTGGTCTTGCTGTAACTCTGCAAAAACATGAATTCCTCTGCAAGCCCAGCACATACCAGGCTCCACATTTAGCTGGCCAAGTAGACCCTCTGGAGCTGTGTCCTGGGCCCTTTAAATGCTGCTCCTATATTTCAAATGGTTCTTGCAAACCTCCTGTAACCTGAGCAGACAAAATTGGTGCTGGCACTGGAAAGCAGTTAAGCAATATGCAGGAGGTAAAACCCTTTTGGCAGGGGTACGTGAAAGGAGATACCAGTGGGAGGCTCCAATTGCTGAGGTGAACACCACATCCCATGAGAAGCCTGAGAGAGGGGAGATACACGTGTCATAGAGTCATAGAATGGTTTGGATTGGAAAGGACCTTAAAGATCATCTAGTTCCAACCCCCCACTCCCATGACTGTCTCCCTCCTTGCTGTTGTTCTCCCAGACCATCTCTGCCATGAAGGGTGGACAGATCTGGACAACAAGGTGAAGACACTGCTGGAAAAAGAGACAAGCCAGACTGCCTTAATCTGAAAAGCCAATAGAAAGCAGGCCTGTGCAGATGCTGTTCACCCTTGTGAACATGTTTCAAGTATCACCCTTTTGTGTCCACAGCTGTCAAGTCAGCCACGTGTTCACTGAATTGCATCCTGTCTTCCCTCTCCCAGTGCTACCCTGGAGCGTGCAAGCACAGGAGGCTCCTGAGGCAGAGCTGGGAGGGTGCCAGGCACCCCCACAGGGTGCAACCTGCCACTCGTGGCCCTGGTAAGTGTGCCATGTCATGCTGTGCCTGGTTAGTGTGCAGTGCCATGCCATGCCATGCCATGCCATGCCATGCCATGCCTGGCTCCTCTGCCAGCCGGGCCCCGCTGCTCCCAAGGGCAGGGTTTGGCTGAGGCAGGCTGGCTCTGGCACATGTGAGCAGCAGGGCACGGATCCTGTTTCCTTGCACTGGCATGTGCTGCACTGTGTGGTGGGACTGTACAGCCTCGAGCCATCCTGTCTCCTCAGGTGAAGTGTGAGGCTGCTCCCAACCCTGCTGCCAGGGCAGCTGCTCCAACCTGTAAAGGCAGGATTTTGCCCACAGCATGTTTTTCTCCAGCCATGCAAATCAATTTGCTGGTAACCAAGAAGTCTAACCAGTGCTCTGCACCACCTACCTGTGCTGGAGCTGCTGGTATTCCTGTCCTCCTTTTCTCCCTGCTGAAAGCCCCCCAGTTGCCAGGTCCATGTAGCTGCCCTCCCACCCTCAGACAGAGAGACCTGGCTTCCAACATTGCCAGTTCAGCTGTGAACAAATGTCCACCAGTTTCTTGCTGCATTCTCCTGCATGAGCCATGCAAAATATTTGGATCTTGGCTGCAGAAGGTCCTGCACCATGCTCCTTTCTAGCCTTTGCAAGAAGCTGCCTTGCTTTCCCTTGCCTGATTAAGCACATTCCTTCCTCTCTTGCTTCTTTGCTCTGCCCTGCAGCAATTTCCAAAGCATTTTTGTGGCATGCAAGACCTGGAGACAAATTCATGAGCTGTGGAGATGTGGTTTCTGTCACGTGCTCTTAGCTCTGAGGCCTGGCTAGTGCAGGGGCAGTGGGTCCACAAGCGTGAAGGTACCAACTGTGCTCCTTTCCTGAGGGTCAAGGGGTACTTACTGTTTCATAGCTGGGTCCTTCTAAGTGAAATCAAATTGCTCACCATGAGCTGATTGGGGAAATACTGCGTCTGTGCATTGTCTCCCAGGTCCCTGACTCTCAAAATAATAGTAATTATGTGGCCTGCAAAAAATTATTATTAACCAGAAGCCTGGGAACTGCTTCTATTATTCAGCTTTATGGGAATCCATACAGCTCCCATGGAAGGGGATTATTTACCTAGGCCCTGAGAAAAAGTGGAGGAGCCTGCATGCTCCTTCTGGCTATTGTATTGCCAAATCCCACAGCAAGGCGTCCGGAGAGCGGTTTCCTCTAGCTGTCATTAATCCTTGTGGGCTTGGCGACCTCAGCACACGGCATCCTTTGGGTCAGCAACTGCTGGGAAGCCAGACTATTGTTTCAGGGCTTTGGTCCCAGACAGAGGAGCTGAGGAACCAGGCTTTTCAGGTGTCCCCATCACAAAGTGACTGGCTTGCATCCTGGCAGTTGCTCAGGCCTTTCCTAGCTCTGCTGTTGGGAAGTCAGCTGGATTTGGACTCATTTTGATGAGGCCAAGGGAAGGACTAGCCCTGGGATGTCCCAGTATGAGCTGTGCTCACCCTGCAGGAGGGAGCTTCCCTGCACACCTGTGGCTGCAAGGGGATGGCTCCACCACAGCCACCATGGATAGGATGGAACACCCAGGACCCCGCACTTCTTCCTGGTCCCTAACCCCCAGCCTGATCTTCTAGTCCCTGCAGGGGAGAAGAAGGAAGGCCCAGTTTCAATTCAGTGCATGAATTGAAGCAAAGGAAATGTTCTCTTTCTCTAAGAGCTAAAAGAAATCTTGTGGGGAGGCTTTCTAATAGGGATGTTGCCCATGACATGTATGTGCACAAATGTGCGTGGAAGGAATTGTGGCATAGAGGGAAATCCAAACAGGTCTTTCATTCTTGCCATGGGCTTGTGGAGCCCATGTGGTTCTTTCTATGGTGACAACCTTAGAGGAAGAAACAGAAATCTGGGTGTTTTTCAAGCCAGGGTTCGAAGGGGGTTTATAGTTCTGCTGGGAAAGTCTCTGTTCAAGGTTGCATCTGTCTCAGCACAAACTACACTTTAGAGACAGCTCAGAAGGAAGCAAGCTGTGATTGCAGCTTGCTGGCAGCTTGGAAAGAGCCACCTTTTCTTTCTCTAGGTGAGGCATATAGCAATGCCTTCATGTAGGCATTGCTCCCCACTCCTGTCCCTCTCAGGGCTTCGGGAAGGCCCTCTTCAGGGGTGCTATGTGCCACCACAGCTTCGCCAGTGGCAGCAATATTGTTTTGATGCTGCAATCGCTCCTTTTTGGTAACTCATTGCTTTGTGAGGTGCTGCTGATGGATTACAACAGGGATGAGAAAGTCACTTTTTACAGCAGCCCAGCAGTGGTGCCAGAAGTGCATCCAGGATCTGAAGGTCTGTTTGGTGGCCCCCAAATGCAGAGCTGTGCTGCTTTCCCCTCCACTGCCACCTGGGCAAGGGACACAGGGATAGTCTGTGGGTCTTCCCAACCCACACAGCAGGGCGCTGCCTCAGAGACCCCTGAACTGGTGCATCTCATGGCCCTGTGTGCAGTGCTGGTCCAGGGCTTTGGGCACACCATGTGGCTCCATGCCTGGACTCCCAGCCCACACCTCGAGCATGGAGCTGCAAGGACCCAGCTGTGCAGCTGGCCTGAGCAGCCTCCATGCCTTGCAGGGATCACAAAGCACCAGCATGGCCCAAAGGACCTGCCCAAGGTTCCCCTGAGAGGCTGCAGCAGAGCAAATGTCCGAGCTCTGTGTGACCCAGCCAGTGCCTGGCAAATGCAGAGCCACCCTATTCCCTGCATCAGCCTTCACACTGCGTGGGGGAGCGGGGTGACGCTGCTCTCAGGCATCAATCCCTCCATCTTCTCCCTGATTTTGCCCAGCAAGTGGTGTGCAGGGGCACGGAGGGACACCCTTCCCCTCCCCTGTGTTCAGTGGATGCGGACCACGGTGGCAGCCGGACAGAGCTGCTTTCTCTGGCACAGTGCTGCCATTGTCCAGCTGGGCTCTGGGCCCTCTCATCCCCACCAGGCAGGCACAGCCAGGACCTCTGTAGCCCAGCAGCACAGACAACAAGGTGAAGGAGATGGGTGCAAGCCTCTGGAGCAGGCAGTCCACCTTCATGTCCCCATGGTGCAGCCCCACTGCTTTTTGGACTTCTGTGCAAAAGATGATATAAGGGAGTACAGTAAGGTGGTGGCTAAAAAAAGGAAAACTGAATGAATAGGAGGGGGAAGGGAGAGCAGATGACGCTGAGATGCGAAGGGCAAGACAGAGCCAGTGAGACAGAGCTGGGCTGGGAGCCGGAGAGGAAAAGCTGTGAGCCCCGTGGGAGCTGGACTGTGGGAAGAGACAATGCAATGGAGGGGAAGGAGCCAGCTCCCACTCTGGGACACGCACAAGGCTGCAATTAGAGAGAGGAGACAGCGTGTCTGCCCAGGCTGGGAAGTCTTCTTCTGCCATGGACGCAGGGTCGTGCAAGGGCTGGGGCAGAAACCCACTGCCTGCTCTGTGCCCCTACACACAGCTCCCCTTCGACTTGCACCCCTGACAGGGGCAGAAGCCCCAAGAGCAGACACTGGCAGTACCGCTGCCTCCAAGGTGCAGGGGCTTTGCCCTCCAGTGCTGGCATGAGATGTCTGCGTTGCTTTGTGCTTGCATTGCAGCAGCACGGTCATACCAGGCCCCCTTTCCTGGGTCAGTCCTCCTCCCTTGGCTGCCCTGGGCAGCCCCCTCCTGCCTCTTAAACCAACTGATCAAATACCAGTGTCCTCCAGGCAAGCAGGATGCTTGACCGCCCACCTCTCACAGCTAGCAACCCTTCAGTAGGCTTCTGGAATTTTCCTGGGTGAAGGATGCTATGGAAATATGCAACTCCAGAGCACAAGCTCTGGTTTTAGTGTCCTCCTCTGCACTGTGATTATCTAGCTCCCA
This sequence comes from Aphelocoma coerulescens, assembly GCF_041296385.1. NCBI lineage: Eukaryota > Metazoa > Chordata > Aves > Passeriformes > Corvidae > Aphelocoma > Aphelocoma coerulescens. Next base: position 99,698,557 of record NC_091013.1, on the reverse strand, counting down.
ATGGAAAATTCAAGTTTGTTTGGAAACAAAGTCTCTGGGTTTGGCTTGGAAAGGCTCAGAAAATACCATGCAAGGGTCACAAACTTTTAACACAAGCCATGTTTGGCTGGGACTGTAAAAGAGGAGGGAGGTAGAGAAGGATATGAGCACACACCATTTTTGCTACCGCAAACTTGGCTGGGAAACTCTGCGCTTCACTCTGTCTGGACATAAAGGTCCAAGAAAAGAGTTAGGTGCTCTAAAAAGAAAACAAACTAGTCATGCAGCCAGAGAAACTGATTTCCAAATTTGTTTTTTACAGCTCATTTTCACTACCCAGTCAAGAGGCAGATGAAGCAGAGCTCCTGCAAACTTCTCCTGGAGTGACGGCAAAGGGAGATGCTTGAAAAAAGCCAGCAACTCCTGGCAGGGCCAGAAGAAAGAGAAGAGCCCTGGTGAACCAACAGCGTTTTTTTTAAAATATAAAATAATATACTTCAGACTTGCAGTGGTTTTTGCTTCCAGATCAACAGTTTTAAGCCAACCCAACTGCTTTCCTCTTTTTCTGGTCATTTCAAGTTCTTTTCACTGAGGTGAAATTAAATACAAAGCGAGGGAGGAGACCTGACTGTTTTCCTGTCATTCTCACCTGCGTGGGAGCAGCAGGAGCTGGGAGTTAAGGCAGCCCCGTGTATTCACTGACCAGGCATTCACAGAGAAGTGTAGAAGATCACCACAGCATATTTAGAGCTGTGCAGCAATAACAGCTAATTTGTTTTTGCCTAAAGAGCGGGTAGGGTTGGTGTTGTTTCATTTTAAATAAATACATTTGGACTCCAAAGGTCATTTCCGTGGAATAACAATGCTCCTTTCAGAAAGGGGCACCGGCAGGGTCTCCGTTACTCCCAGTGCTCCCAGTCTGGTTTGAAAGCCCAGCTGCAGCTCAGCCGGGCGAGCATCCCCTGGGCTGCCCTCTACACATTGCAGCAGCTGCTGGCCCAGTGCCCCCGCCATGGGAAGTGCAGGAGCTCAGGGAGGAGTGTCAGCTTCTCTGCTGGGGTGTTCACAAGCACCCAGTGCCTCTTTGACAGTAAAATGAAGATGGTATCCAGTCCCTCTCCCCCCTCGCCCCAACCTCAGTGGCACCCCTGCACCTTCTGGCAGAGGATGGTGCATCCCCAGCAGGCAACATATGGCAGTAGGTTTTCCTCATCCTCATCAGGTATGGCATGAGGATCAGATACGATTAAAAATTCTGATTTTAAAATAGGTCATTTGCAGTGTGGGAAGGTTTTCCATGAGCTGCTGCCTTTAAATGGCAGGTGAATGTGCCTTGCTGACTTCAGTGATATTGGTACCGTGATCTGTATCCATGCAAGTCCATCAAAGCTAGGTAATGCAGGAAGCATTCAGCAGAGCTGGGTGAAAAAGCAGGCAACTTGATTCCCAGATCCAGTTACATCATATACTTATTTTCCTACACGCTTCGTAAATAGCTACTCTCTCAGGCTTTAAGAAGGCAGAAAGCATTGGAGCTGTGAAAAAGTAAACTTGAGGCTCAGGCTGTTCTCTGCCTTGCAGGCATGTATTTGCCAAAAATTTCTTCTCTGCTTCAGTGCAGCCCCCAGCATCACTTCCTATCAGTCAGTCTTCAAGTTACAGGGCACTTTGTTTTAAAAGTACCTTATCTTTTGTTCTGTGTGGGGAAAGGATCTTCAGAAAGAAAAAGCCCCTGAGTTAAAAAGAGTTCCCCTCCTTAGTGAGCGCTGCTGTTTGTCACCCTCTCGAAAATTTGTAAACCCTTTTCTCTGTATTTATCTAACTCCTCTATTTTGGGATTTGCCGTAACTGTCTGAACCAATGAGGTGTGTGTGGAAGGGAGAGCGTCTGTGCTGCTTGGCTGATATTTTTGGCCAGTGAAGTGCTTGTTTCTGGGAACCTGGGCACCACAGGAAGATGCAGTTCTGATCCCCTCATCTCTCTGCCTCCTCTTCCTCTTCTGAGAGCATTGATGTCCACAGCGGCTCAGCAGTCCCCAGCACAGATCCCTCTGGGTGTGCTGAGGGCAGGCGAAGAGGGGAGAAGGAGACTGGGATGGATGGCACAACTGGCTGCAGTTCGACCTCTTCTCCCATACCAGTACTCTTGTAGCTGCAGGAAAATTCATGGCAGCTGAAGAAAGTCTGCACAATTTTGCCTCCCAGGGCATGGTGAGACTATGATGGTCCATAGAAGAAGGCAGTTTACTTCCTCTGCTCTTCCCAAAGCTGCACTGGCAACTCCCAGACAGCCAGCTCCTGTGTGGGAAAGAGCAGCATGGGCCAAACGTGGCCAACCATGAACAGAAAGGAAAGGACTTCATCAGCCCACACTCCTCCCCAGGGAGGTGTGAGTGCACACATATTGTATGTGTACAAATGTGTGTATGTACCTTAATACCCTACAGCTTACAAGACACTTGTAATTTTAATTTTCTTGTCAGGCAACAGCCTTTCCAAACCATCTCCAGACACAGTTAACCCCGTCTGCCCTATGCTGCTCTCTTGTGCTGTCAACAGAGAGATCTGTCCTAGCCTAACTGAAGTTGTGTTCAGAGCCATTGTACATCTACTGATCACACAAAAAGGTCTTCCAGATTTCTTGGAACTTGCACGAAAATTTTTTTTCAGTTCCAGAGTTTTGATTAGGGTTTGTCTTCCAGTAGCCAGGAGGTCACAATGTCTGCAAAGATCACAACCTGAACATCTGCATCCTATTATACAGCATAGTGATTATTTTTCAACATTCCCCACATCTTCTAGCAGTGACAGTGGTGATTAAAGCCTGGACTGGATTCCTGAGTAGCATTTCAGCTTCCTTTACTTTTGCATCCTCCATAAACAGGAGAAGAGGGCTTTCCTTGGGCACTAGGTCAGGAAGCCTGTGTGCTTTAGGGTGATGCTGACGCACTGATGAAAGCCCGGAGATGTCAACTGGTACAAAGCAGCTGAACAAACCTGCCAAGGGGTGCCAACAATAGCAGGATGTCACTGCAGCTTGAAGGGAGGAGATTTCCATTCACTGATTTGGCTCCCTTGCCAAAAGCCGTCCAGTGGTCCAAGAAATAAAGCCATTGTCTCCAGGAAGTGACCTGCAGCAGACTCTGGTGGCTCAGAACGAGTGACAGGGATTTAGTTTCCCATCCGCAATGCCAGAGCAGCAAGAGGAGGAGGAGGAGGTGTGTGAGGCAGGCTCTGGGCAGGACATCTCCGGGCAGCTCCTCTTGCACCTCCCACATAGTCTGGAGCCCCTGCTACAAGGGGGCTCCATAAACCATCTTGTTGAAGACTGGGACTTTATTGTTCTCCTTGGTGGAGGGAGGGGAGACAGGTCAGGGAGATTAAGGAGCCAAGAGGAAAAGGATTATTCGTGTCAAGTCTGTATCAAGAGGCTGGAGCTGCCAAGCAACTATTCCAGCCAGGAAACAGTCTCAAAATTTCCTGACTGAGAAAGGATTTTACTTTCTCTGCTCATTATGCACGGTGGCATTAATAAGCCCACATTTCTGGGCTGTTGGGTTTGGCCTTGTGCAGGTCAGCATTCAACATTCAAAAAACTTCCTTCACCATAATTTTCCCTACAAGTCTGTAAGGCAGCCAAGGGCACACAACTGTCTATAAACGAGGATAACTGCTCCAGGTGGGGTCCCAGCAGTGAAAGCAGCTGCTGTCTACGGTCTGGATCCAGCCAGAGAGGAGAGAGAAGGCCAGATTCATCCAGCCGCTCACCCCTTCTCCTGGGAAGAGGGGCTGTGGCACACACTAGGGCGCACACCCCGCACAGCAGCTCCTGCTGCTTCCCCTCACCACAGGCCTCTGCAGCTCCTCCTGCCCTGGTCCCTCATTACCTGCCTGGTTTTTCTCTGCTTGTCTGTCTGTCCTTTTGTGTCATCCTCAGCCAGTGTGCCAGTGTCCCATCCCCATGTGCCTGCCTGCACGTGCAGCCCTGTCTGCCTGTCTCCTGTAGCCCCAGTGCGTGTCTTGCTCTCAGGAACGGCTCAGGTTGCCCGGGGCTGCCTGCACATCTACGTCCATCTGTGTTTTTCTACTCAGTTACGCTCGTGTACCTCTCCCTTCGTCCGCCTTCCAGCGCCAGCCTGCGTCTTTGCTTGCATTTGCACATCTGCCTCCAGTAGCTCTTTTTATCCTGGTAAACAGGACAGGCACGTGCATCCAGGCCCCGTGCGCCCAAGTCGGCTGGAACTGCGCTGGCTGAGACCCAAGACGAAGGACAGGGAAGAGGAGGAGGGGCGGGGGAAGTGAAGGGGAGCGAAAGGACTATTGGAAAAGGCCTAGGGGACAACACAGCTTCTTGTTGCCTTTGCATTGCTCTCATGGAAAAGATCCTCAGATAAGCCTGCTCGTTAAGATAACGACCTAGTGCCTGCAAGCCACCAAGCTGGAGGTGAAGAGAAGCTCTCCTTCATTCTCCAAGACAAGAAAGGACAAGGATGAACCAAGGCAGCTGCCTCTTGGGCTAATGGGGGTCAAGGGTGGGGGGCACAGATGCACATCAGAGCTCAGGCAAAAGGGGAAGGCTACAAGGGGGTTGGAAAATGCAGTCTCAAAGCAAAAATCCTCCAATTTCTGAAAAATGCAGGTTGTGCATATAAGCCTGTTTAAAATAGGAGTAACATTACACCCCTCCCTCACAGGCAGAGGGCAGCCAGCACAGCTTGGAAATACCTGCTGAGCCTTGGTTAAAAATCTGTCCCCTACACACTGGCCACCACATCACACACCAGATGAACTGCCACCTGCATGAGGAGCTTCTGTGCTGTGCCCACAGGTGTGGTGGTGCAGGGGGAGGATGCTGCAGCAAAGGCATTTTGGGACTTTCCAAAACAGTTTGCAGAGGGCAGGGGAGCTGTGGCTGCTGTGGGCTTTGAAGAGTGCAGAGGACCCTCATGGGCCAAATTACAAGAAGCAGAGAGGTCAGGTGAGAATCCCTGAAGAGGAGGGACTGGCAAGGTTTCTGGAGATAGAGCTGGGAGGAGGGATGGAGCAGGTTGGTTCTTGCTTCTTGCATGGCACGTGCCGCACAAGTGGCCAGAGCCGCCCTGGAGCACCAGCAATGCCGGCAGTGTACACATGTGCAGGGAGACGCAGGGGTAGGGAGACAGGAAGAGGCACAGAGGCAGGCACAGGATGAGTCAGCTGTACCACTAATGACTAGGGGAGGTCCTGGAAGATGTCAACATTCCTGTCTCACTTTCTGGAAAATACCCAGCCTCGATGGAAAACTACTGCAGCAGAAGTTACCATGCAAGTCCTGCTTTGAATATCGGGCCAAAACCAACACAGCAGTGCTTGCTTTCCCAAATTTTAATACTACTCCTTTAGTCCTATATGGAGCCAAAGAAGCCTTAATGAAGCAGTTGACACAATGGAAGCAAGGGATGCCATCCAGACAACCTGGGCAAACTTAAGAACGGGGCAAATCCAAGGTCAAGTTGTTGCGCCTTGGGCGATTGCGCTTATAAACACTTAATCCAATTTCAATCTCAGCGATGTCTTCTGGGAGATCAGGACAGAAGACTGTAAGCGATTGAGGAGATGCCTGAAGCTTCCTTCTTCGGCTGGCCCGCCAGCAGATGACAGCAAGCACGACCAGGGCAACTACAGCGGTCCAAAACAGCCACCCAGAAAAGAGCCTGGCTTCCTCTGCATCCTTGCTCTTCTCAATCTCCTGCAGCAGATGAACCAACTCCTGGTGCAGATGCACCTCACGCTCCAGCATCTCTTTGGCTGTGGCTCTGCTGATGTGGTGATGCTGCTTCTGGCCAGGCTGGATGATGTTTCTGGCCAGCGAAGCTAGGAAGAGAGCAGATGCAGCCATGGCCTGGAGGAGGTAGGAGGAAAGGGGGCTCATCAGGTCTGACTGGGAGAGAGTAGGGAGCTGGGGGCACCCAGTACATTCCCAAAGCCTCTCTGGGGGTACCTGCCATCTTTGGGAGCCCTGGGCCTCTCTCCCCCAGACCCAAGGGCAGTACTGTGCCCTCTCCTGAGGGGCTCAGCTCTCTCTCTGTTTCAGAACCCCCTGGCATCTGCCCTGTCCTCCATCCAGCCCGGCCTTCCCTCTGCATGAGCCCTCACCATCACGTGAGTCCTACATGAGTCCAGCTGTGGTGGAACTGGGGCTGCCTACTGATGCCCCCGCTGACACATCCTCCATGACGTCACAGCCACCAGAGCCACATTACCCAGCCAGCAAGCCCAGGCTTTGTCCCCACCCCCCAGCTCAGCGAGGCCTGGCCACCACATCAAGAGCAAACCCCACAAGCAGAAGTGAGGTCCCAGGAATGCTCTTAACAAAGAGACTCCCCTCCAAAGCCATAACTGAAATGAAAATGGGGACTGCAGGTGGATGTCCCGGACGTAGGGGTGCAATGTTTTCTGGGCCAGGTGGTCTGACTCCAGGTTACCTTGCAAAGAAGAGCTACGAGCCCTTGGGCAGAGACAACTCTCCTCCTGCTCATCCTCTTGGCTTCCTTCTGCTGGGGCAGGGCATGTGGATGCCAGTTAATTTAAGAGAAATTTAAAAAAAATCAGTGCAGCCACAGCTAAAGGTCTAGAGAGGGATGCCTGCAGCTGCCAGTGCTCTCAGGTACAGCAGCAAGAGGGGACATTTTCACTGCCCATGGGAGAAGGCTAAAAAAAAAACAAACCAAAAACCCAACAAAACTCATCACTTTTCTTTCCTTCAACCACCCATTTAACTCCCCATGCCTTCCGCTTGTTCCTTGCTATCTAATTAAATTTCCTCAGATGACCATGTTTCAGGGCAGAAGGCTGGTGTGGGGGCTGTGCAGGTCTCCCAGTCCTTGGCCAGCTGCAGGGAAGGAGTGGGGGTGTGTGCTCCCTGTTTCCAGGCTCTGTCCCTGCTTTGTACAGTTGGATGGAGACATAAAAAAGGGCACACTGCAATCGCCCCTGCAGGTTAGGAGATAAGCAGCCCTCTCTTAATGAGGACATGATATACCTGGTAAGACTGTACCCCTTGTGGGGAACAACGGGCTCTTTCACTCCAGGCCCTGGCACAGCCAGGAGCAGCTGTGGGACACAGGGAACAACAGCTGATAAATCAGCTCAGCACCACCAGCCATAGGAAGCCCCAGCTAATGGCACAGCCCCACATCAGCTGTTGTTGGGAAGCCCTGGGATGTCCCATGTTGAATTCCACCAGCAATCACAGCAAGACAGCAATTCTGGAGGACTACAGCTTTGCTAAAATTGGCTTTTCCAGGAAGGCAGATGGGCATGGCAGCTCTCCAGTGCCAAGGGAAAGCTGCATTTCTGCTGCTGGTATCTGCTGAGGGAAGCCAATCCCGGAGGGAAAAGGGCAGCATTACACTGAGAGACCTCTGCTTGCTGCTTGGGAGGTAAAATCCCCACTGACAGGAGCTAAATTGTTACTGTGTATATCTAAGGACACTGAATTATTAAAGAGAAGAGATCTCTTAAGGCTGCAGGTGAAGCAGAGAGCTTTACGAATGGATGATATTAAATGTAATGGACCTCTAATGGAAAACCACCTGATTGGTACAGAATGGTTTCTCAGCTGTGGAGCAAACCCAAGCAGCTGGAGTGAGTGTGGTACATTATTGCCCCAGGGAATGACTGGGTTTGGTAGTCCTTTGCAGCATTTTGGAGTATTACAGTGAGCCTGCAATGGAGAGATACTCCCTCCCACCCCATTCCATGAGAATACTCAAAACCCAGCGTTTGCTTTTTCTGGATGAGCACAAAACAGCCTTTCCCTGTCTCACCACTGCATGCTTACACATGATTAAGGTCATATAAGAGCTGGCTGTTGTTTTCAAGTGTCCTGAATTTGTCAAAATTAGGCTGGATTTGTGGAAACTGGCTTCCTGAGACCTTGGGCACTTCCTGCTTTGAATACCAGGCCAAACACAACACAGCAACACCTTCTCTCCCAGATTTTAATATGACTCTTTTAGTCTTACATGGAGCCACAAATTACAAAATTTGGAACCATGAAACACCAACACTTCAGGTAAATCATCACCTCTAAATTAGGTAAATTTAGGTAAATTTACACCTGTAAATCATCCCAAAGGAGTTGGAGAGGGTTCTTCCCAAAAGGTAAGGAATGTGATAGCCCAGCTGAAGTGTCTCTACACCAATGCACACAGCATGGCAAACAAGCAAGAGGAGCTGGAAACCATGGTGCAGTCAGAAAACTATGATCTATTTGCTATCCCAGAAACCCAGTGGGATGAATAGCACAACTGGAACACTACAGCTGAGGTCTACAAGCTTTCCAGAAGAGACAGGCTGGGAAGGACGGAGGGTTGTTGTGCTCTAGATTAAGGAATGGATGGATTGTGGAGAGTTGCCTCTGAGAAACAGCCACAAACAGGTTGAGAACTTGTGGATGAAAATCAAGGATGGGACCACCAAAGGACACCTTGTGAGTGGGGTCTGCTCCAGCTGCCTGATCAGTTGAGAAGGCTTCTTGTTTCAGCTACAGAAGCCTCACACCCACATGCTTTCATCCAGATGGAAGATTTCAACCATCCAGACTGGGAAAGCAGTACAGCTGGCTGAGAGCAATCCAGGAGACTCCTGGAGTGGCTAGAGGACAACCTACCGGTCCAGGTAGTGGACAAACCAGCCAGAGAACTGTTGCTGGCCTTGGTGCTCACATGTGCTGATGAGCTCCTCAGAGAAGTTAAGTGGAGGCTGTCTGGGCTGTAGCAGCCAGGCCCTGGGTGAGTCCATGACCTTGAGGAGCACAGGTCAGGTGGGGAGCAAAGTGAACTTTGGAAGAGTGAATTTCTATCTGTTTAAAGAATTAGTGGATGAGATCCCCTGGGAAACTGCCCTTAGGGACAGAGGAGCTGACCAGAGCTGCTAAGTCTTTCAGGCCACTATTTTTAGCTTTCCATCAATGTGAGTCAGGAATCAAGCACTGAGTAGCTCTCTAAGTGACCTAGGGAGTAGAAAAGGCATTACAGCTGACTGCTCTGCTGTGACACGGAAGCCTTTGCTCCAAGACCTCGTAATCAAATGTAAGACAAACAAGAAAGGTGGAATAACCAGGGTGGAGAGGAAGTCAAGGGCTAGAGGAAAGTGTGATGTGTACCAGAGCTGCAGGGACTGAGGCTTTCTATTCCTAATTAACAGACTCACTTGTCTTATTTTCTGCTTTGACCACCATATGAGCCTTTTAAATATAGAAGGCTGCTCCCTGGCTATGTACACAGCCAGCCCGGCACCACCATCCATCTCAGCTCCATGGCCACAGGTCACATTTTCAGAACCACTTGATGGGTGGATTAATGGCTGCCTTTTTATTGCCAGCTTCCCAGCTTTGGGGTGGGGTGGAGGCAGGAAGGAGGAAAATAACTAATAAAAAAACCCCATATGTGAAGTTTGAAGTGTCATGAAGGTGGATAAAAAAAGTCGCGATTTTATTTTAAGATTAATCTGTAGGGGGTTTATTTGCTGCTTAGTATGAAAAATGTGAGGCTTGTAGGTTCATTTTTCACACTTCCCCCCACACACAGCCCAGGCCTGGAAAGTTGCTTTATTATTTTTAAATTAAAATATGGAGCTTTACTGGAATAACTAGTAACTGTGGGTGTTCTTCAGTGCTGCCCAGTGCAGCCACCCACGCAGCAAAATCAAGGTTTCTATTAAATTTAAGATGAGGAGCAGGGTCTCTCATCTTCTCTTTCAGGCTTTGAGAGATAATATTTATTATGAAAACCCTAGAAGCAATTTACAAATAATTGTGATGGTTGATACAGGTGTGATGTACTAAACAGCTCAAATGGAAGAGTTTTGGGTTGGTTTGTCTTTTTAAACTATTACTATCAGAGGGAAACTACCCAGATTTAAAAGCTGCCCTGTATGTAATGCAAAGAAAACCCCAGCAGGATGCAGAAGAAGGTCTGGGTGCAGAGTAAGGGGAAGTCAGCAAATGGCATACACAGAGCCTGGGCCCAGAAGGGAGGGCTGGGAAATAAAACATCAATCATGACTCGCTCTCTCCATCGCCTATGGAACTGCAGCAAAGCAGCACTTCAGTCGGAAATCTCCTGTCCAAGCCGATGTTTCTCACAGGGGAATCAACCCCCCCGAAGGACAGGGAGGGATTGTTTTAACCTCTCGGGCAGAGCCAAGTCTCCAGCCGCGCTGCAACAGGCAGCACGCTGCTCCGATGCTGTTCCTGCTGTGGCGCAGCTCCAGCCCCTGCTCCTGCTCCCACCCAGCCCACGGCCGCAGGGATTTGACTGCAGCAGCACTCCTGCTGCGAACGGATCCGCGATGGCCTGGTGCACTTTGCATACAGCTGCTCTGGCCACAGTGATTCAGCCCCACCCTGGCTGGCCAATGCCGCCTGTTGTTCTTCAGAAAACCAGGGGGACATGAGTCATCTGGTCACACCAGGATAAGGCCAAACACTGTGGGCTCCCCACAGCTGGCTCTGCTGCATGGACCATCCCCAGCCCGCTGGCTGCAATGGGGCCATGCTTATCCTCTGTGGTCCTCATGGCTGCAGCCAAAAGCACCTGCCCATGACATGAGGACACAGAGAATCATAAAATGGTTTGGTTTGGTTGCTGTTCCAACCCCCTTGCCATGGCCAGGGACACCTTCCACTAGACCAGTTTGCCCAAAACCCTGTCCAGCCTGGTTTTGAACATTTCCAGGGATGGGGCATCCACAACTTCTCTGGGCAACCTGTTCCAGTGCCCCACCACCATCAGAGTAAAGATTTTCTTCCTAGTATCTAGTCTCAGCCTACCCTGTTTCAGATTGAAGCCATTTCCTCTTGTCCTATCACTATGTGCCCTTGCAAATAGTCTCTCTTCCTCTTTCCTGTAGGCCTCCTCTAGGTACTGGAAATCTGCCTTATGGGACAGAAGACGTGTACCAGCGGCACACCATCATGCTCACAAGAGGTCCTCTCCGAAGCAGGGGAACATGATTTTTACTGTGACTCTTTTCACTGGGAGGCACTTGGAGGGGCCAGGCCCCCTTGGCATCCTATTTTCCACACCCCATCACCTTACACACTGGGCAGGGCTGGCTGCTGTGCTGCAAGGGTGCGCAGGAGGAGAGGTATCCCTGCAGGGACCACCCCTCTCCAGCTGCACCCAGGGGCTGCTGCAGGTTTGGGGATGGTGGCAGGATGAGGGATTGCTGACGGGGCACAGGTGCTGTCCCCACGGCTGAGCCAAGCTGTGCTGACTGCCAGAAGGGAGTCACACCAACAGCCCAATGCTCTTTGTGCCCTGGTTGCCTGTCCCAGGAAGCACTATCTTCAAAAATCATGTAACCCAGGGTAGGGCTGACTTACTGACACAGGGCATGCCCTTGCCCAGCAATTTATTTGGATGCAAGCAGTATTTGCATGATAATTACTCTGCCTAAGTAACACCACATGTAGCAAAAAGTGTGAGTGCTTTTCCTCTACTCTGAAATAACTCCATTTAGAGACAAGCTTTTTGAGATGGTTGAAGCTCAAAGCTGATCCAAGGTACTGCCTACAGTTTCCACACAACATCATCCTGACTTTGTTGGACTGCTCTGTGTGACCAGGGGAGCCATGAGGTGCCCCAAATCAGAGCAGGAGGGTAGAAGCACCATGCTAAGCAATTAAAGGACACCCCCATCCCCCTACGCCAGCTACCTGTGCGCCTGGACTTTCCTTTCGACTGCACAGCACCCACTGCCTTCCTGAGCTGGTATCTGGGCGGGTGGGAAGGAATTTGGACCCAGTGGATCTGATTGCAGGCACTCTTAAGGAGGCACATACAGCCATCACAGGCCAAAAGTCTGGCTTTAGGACTAGTGACTGCATCCAAAGTGCCTGGCTGCATCTGGACCCCATGCTGCCTCAGGGCACCTCGATCCCAGCACGGGCGGCTGCTGTGCTCAGCAGCCTGGAGTCTGCACCATGGTCTGGTGAAGCAGGGGGCAGTGAGTGGTCTCAGTTCATCTGTGGGTTTAAAAGCCCTTCCAGAGAGAAGGAATGTGAGGGAGCTGTGTAAAGGACTGATGAGAAATATTTAAATGTTTCAGTTTCCAGTGTAACTCGAGTCATTTGGAATGGAAAGTTTCCATTACTCAATAAATCTAGTGCATTCATTTAAAAGGAAAAAAAAAAAAAGAAAGAAAAGAAAATGGACAACTTTTGGTGTTGGCTTGAGGAACATAACAGTGCAGCAGAATCACTGATGAGTACCACCCACCAGCAGGTACATGATGTTCTTGGCCCAGGCTAGGGCCAAGGAGGGACACGGGGCAGGCATGGAGCAATGGGCACATTTGCTGCCCAGGGAGGGCCTGCTCAGTCATCCTGGCAAAGCTAACGCAGAGAAAAATTTAGGCTTGGATCAGAGCAGGTGGGAAAAAAAGCCCAAACCTGTGCACCTTCAGATGAAATTAAATTGCGCGAGAAACTGTTTAGGAAGATTCATGTGGAGGTACCCATGTCTGAAGCAATGCTCTGCACTACCTGACTGTGTGAGCAAAGTCTGCCCAGGGGTGCAGACACGATCACCCCGGCTTCTGCCCAGGAAGGGCAAGTACCTACTGCCTTGCCAGGTGCTGGACTGTCCCAAATCCAGGAGCCCCCTGCTTAAAACGGGATGGAGAATTAGCTCTACCTGCCCCAGCCCCTTCTGCCACTCCCCACGAGTGGGGCTTGTTCCTAAGGCATGCTTCACAGAGGACCACTCTCCCCACATCATGTTTTGGGGTGAAAGGAGGAGGTTTATATGTACCCGGACTGCTATTCTCAAGCAGCCCTCGGCAACCCCGATGGCTTCAGAGGGGTACCCGAGCCGGGAAGTGCCGCGGGCACTCGCGGCCCCAGGCGGTGCCGGAGCCGGGCCGCGGGCGGAGGGCGGATGGCGGGGCTGCACTGCACCCCAGCGGCCGCCGAGCTCCCGCAAACAGAATCCCCGGTGGGAAAAGGGATCTTCGGGGCTCCCTCCACATCCCCCAGACCGTCCTCAGCCTTCCCACTGCGACAGCTCCTAGCCCTCCCCAGCGCCTCTCTGTCACAAAGCCACTTTAGTGCCTCCCGTTATCGTGCTTCCCCCTCTGTCCCAGTCTTCCTCCAGTAACACTGCAGCCAGAGGAAAAGCTTGCACAAGGACTGCGGCACAGGGTTTGGGGAGCTGCTTACAGCAGATACAGCAACACACGAGTAAAGTAAGGAAACACAGCAGGACCCTTGGCGGCACCTTCTTCCCTACACACCAGGGAGACATGGAGCACACGGGAGGACACAACCGAGGCAACCTGCAGCGTCCCAGCCCCCTCTCCCCAGTGCCTGCAGCTCATCCAGGGGAAGAAGTGAGGGGATGGCACTGTGACACTCTAGACGGGACCAGCTGACATGCGTTCGATGTAGGGCATGACCTGCGCCCTCGCCAGCTCGCACACACCAGACCCTGCAAGCTCAGGAGCACGGAAGGAGAGCAAGAAGGGCTCTCCCTGGAAGGCTGTGAACAGAGCTTGAAGCTGCACACCTACTGTCACCGTGATGGGCACCAGAGCACCCAGCTGCCAGCAGCGGGGCCGGAGTGATGCCCTGCCCCCGATGGGGGAGAAATAAATACCCCCTTCACCTGGAGGTGCAGCTGCAGTGCAGAAACTGTCCCCAAATACAGCTGGTGTTTTTCTGGAGCTGAGACACAGACAACACATGGCAGGGTTCCCACCTGAGCTGGCTGGATCAGGCAGCAGAAGGGAGGGCAGAGAAGTGTAGCCTCCCTGCAGCAGAATAGTGTGATAGCATCCACTGACATCCTGCCCCTGTGTTTCTGGGCAGATAGTGACAGTAGTCCAGACACTTGTACAGCTTCCTGCCCAAGCCAGAGGAATAGAATTACTGCAAATACTGCTATTTCTGATCAGTCTGAGGAATACAACCTTGCCAGTCAGTATTGCCCTGTTGCAAGGACCATTTTTCAAACGGAGGCCGAGGCAGCGGCATAAAAAAAGCTTTCCTCATGACACTCCTGCATTTACAGCCAGAAACTATTCTAAATAATATTTACATCCAAGGCACAAAAAATGTGCAGACAGAGCACTGCAATTTGGCAAGAGGTGGCTCTATAATCACCAAGAAGGATTTAAACAAGCAAACAAACAGAAAGGAAACCATACCATTAACGGTATCAAATATCCACAGAGAGAAAAACAACACAGCCTCACTAGCAGCAGCAGCAGCTTTTCTGCCTACAGAGCAGCCAGGCAGTCACAGATGACTTTCACAGCTCAGCACATGTTAAGGAGTCAGGCCAGAAGGCTGGGAGAGCTGGGTCCAAGTCTGTGTACCACCTTCGACAAGTCACAGGCCATCCTTTTTCCCTATGCACCAATAAAAGTAAGGAGAAGCCTGGAATATGCAACACCACAATTACACCTCCCTCCCTCCTCCCAAAATGGTGCGCACTTCTACCTGTGCCAAATAGTCATGCTTGGAAGGAAGAACTACAGATCCCTCACCTTAAAAATCCTGCTAAATCCAGCTCAAGTTTTACCCAGTTCTTCCAAGTTCTCAAGATGGGCTGATATGGGTTCAGTTCCTGTCTTGCCCAGGCCAGGGAGAGGGTCTGAAGATGCCTTTGAGGATGTTGTAGTGATAAATTGAAGGAAGAAAAAGAGGGAGTCCTCTTGATTTTAATGGTCATCTTTCAAAGCACTACCATGTGTCTGTTTTACAAGTGTTTCAAATGAGACCCCAGCCCCTGCACTTCATTTGACCAGGCCTTGTTATATGGCTGTTCCAGCTTGTAAGAGCAGACCACTGGAAAAAAAAAATCAATAAAAGCTAAGTTTGAACTGCAGCCTCTAATAGAATGAGGTCTAGATTGAGCTGTTGTCCAGTGTACGTAGGTAAGAATCATCGTATTGTTCCCACATAGCCCTGCTGTCAGCAGTACAAGATGCTTGCTGGGCTGACATTGGTGCTTCTGCCTGCTAAGGCCTAGACTCTGGCACATATTACAGTTTTCCTTTATTACTGGTCACAGACCAGATCAGTCTCTCTGTGAACTGAGAAAGGGATGCACCTGTTCACACCCTTGAGTTTCCTGTGAAATTCCAGTGAAGGTTTAGCACAGCAAGTTTGTGGGTACCTGACCAGCCTCTCAAGGAGGTATGCCTGAAGTGCCCTGGGTAAAACAGAAATGAGTATTAGGCCTGTCCCTGACTGCCTTAGGCTGTATTTCAACAACTACTGAGTGTTGCCAAAACTTCTATTTGTTTTCTGAGATGTTTCCTGTTTAGAGAAACACCCCAAGCCCCCAGTGCCCTCCTATTCACTAACCAGGTGCTACACAGAGCTCAGGAAGCAAACACTGGGTTTGGACGCTAGCATGCTTTTCATAAATTACATATATTTTGGATGTAAACAGTGACTATTTGTTGAAATGTCATTTTCTATTTTCTTGTTTTGACTGTAGGTTGAAGGTTCAGAGATTAAATTTTAGGACACCAGGAGCAGCCTTGGCTGTGGTTTCCTAAGCAAAAGGGGAATGTTAAGTACTGGAACACAAACAAGGAAGTGGTCCTCCACTCTGAATGGACAAACTTTGCTCTTGTTAAATCCCAGCAAATGAAAGCAACCAGTTGCTACAGCCTCTCTATGCTGGGATCACATTAATGGCTTTGCCCAGGCTGTATGATGAGGCTGCTGCCACTTCCAAACCCCAGCCATCCCCACATCCTGACCTCTGTCACATCCCAACCTCCATCAGTCCAGTTTGCCATGTGGCTGTTTCATACACAACAGGAAGACCTGTTCCATACTTCAACAGAAAGATCAGTGATCATCTTAGGTCTTTGATCATGTTTTGGGGTTTCTTTAACAGCTCTTGAAGTATTTCAATTTGCCAGAGCGTTGGTACCCGTGTTTTTAGGTGTTCCCTTGCCATAGGTCCCAAATCCATGTGTATCATGTGGTTTGACTTTGTCAGCTCTGATGTCTCACCACTGTGCCTCAGATTCCCCTCTCTCAGTGCCTGGAGGAACCTAAATGAAAACACTTCCACCTAAGTTCTTGTTTTGCAGCAGCTCCAAGAGGCACAGTAAGGACCAGGGCCTCTCTGCATGGGGGCTCAAGCGGCATCACTGCATTTAGGAGCCTTTAACACAAGGACAGCACCTGAGCACAGGCTACCTTAGCTGACAAAGTCACCAGGGCAACAGGAAGGCAACATTTGACTGGTCTGCTCCTCTGGGCATTTCATTTTGCACTGTACTTACAGGGGGAGCTGCCTTCAGTTCCAGCTGGAAGCACAGGCAGAGAGAGCTTGGGCTCTGCCCCAAATTCATGCTGCCTGTGTACCTCTAGAGAGTGATGAAGGAAAACACAGTCCAGGTCGGGCTGGATTGGTGCATACATTATAGAACACCTATCGTATGCATATTGCATATGATCATCACCACTTATTAAAATCTTCATCAAGACTCGAGGTGCCATTGCTGGAAGCAGCCTCGTTCATCATCAGGGATGCTTTTGGGAGCATGTGGTGCCAGAGCAGGAGCAGCTCCTGGGGGCACACAGGAGCCCACTTGTACAACACTTCTCAGGCTTCCACTACACCCGGGGTGGGCTTGGCCAGTCAGAGCAGGATTTCTGCTCCTGCCTCACTCCCACCATGGCTGTAGGCTCAGCAGAAAAACCTCCAAGTATTGTCAAAAGGCTCTGCCTCCTGAGCAGCTCCCCTGGCTCCTCCTGGGTCCAGGAGCTTGCCCAAAGTTACCATGCTGTGCGGAAGTCCCGGGAACAGCCCAGGACTATGTCTGTCCCGGAGGAAGCAGAGAGAATCACTCCACCCTGCTGCAAGGCTGAGGAGTGTCACAGCTAGGTGTGTGCTTTCCCACTGTGCGAGTGCCCTTCTGTCAGGCACCAGGAGGGGAAGACAGTCTGCTGCCGTCTTTTTTTGGTTGTTAATGTCGGGTGTGATTTCCCCGAAGCCATATAGAGCATCTGGCACTGCCATCCCCTGCATGCTGCCACTTCATCATCCTAAACCAGGGGATGTCATTAGCGATCTGCATGGCTGTGGCACTCACAAGGAGCACTCATCCATCTGCTCCTTGCCAGGTACCTCCTTATCACCCCAGGAGTTATCCTGGGTGGCTGGAAAGGCTCTGTTGTCTTTCCAGCTGTTCAGATCAGGATCTCCTTTGTTACTCTGAGGTTTTGCTAAGGGTTTGCATTGTGTTAAGTTTCAGGAAGCACAATGAAACTGAAGATCTTTGTATGCCAGGCTCCTGCCCTTAAGTACTTAGTCTCTGGGGAGTGGAGAGCAGACAAAAGAGAAGAAAGAGGGTACAATATCTGAGCAAAAGATCAAGACAGTGAGATAATATATTATTCATTAAGTATATCTCCAGAACAAGTAACAGAGGGAGTGCAGGAACAGAACTTACAATGGTCTTAGGTACAGTTGTAAAAAATTTATATACCCACCTTTTTCTCCTTTTTTTTTGACATCTGTTTACTTCATTTGGGATAGGACTCTGCCTAGACACCATTTTTGAGAATGTGAGTATTTATATATTCCCACTGTTTTCACTGGTGATGATGGGATGTCCATGGATGGAACTGCAGAGGTCTGAGTTTGATTCTAAAGCTGGTGGTAGCTGGGGTCTTTCCTGAGACCTGTCTGTTAAATGGGCTCACAACAGAGACTGAGCTGCTCTGACCTGTGGTCATTTCTCTCTGGTGGCACAGATGCCAGAAATCCACCTATATGCTGCCTTTCCCAACCTGCCAACTTTTCTCTTACTGCTATTTCTAATACTAGCCAAACCAGCTCAGAGGAGATCACAAGAAGACCTCCTAGATGTATATTCTTACTGTGGGGCTCCTGCTGACTTTTGGATAGTGTCTCCTGTCCCCAGATTGCTGGAGACTCATAGGATGCTGTGCTAAATGCACTGGAACAGGAAGGAACTGGGGAACAGCAGTTCAAGTCAAGGACCTGGGCCTCCAGCACAGAGATAATGATAATTAAGTGCATTGCATCCCAAGGGCAACCCCCTCCCAGAAGTACCACGCTTCTGTGCACATGCAGCTTTGGTTTCTGGCATCGTTTACACCTTCTGAGCTTTCCTTCCCCATGCAAGCCCCCTATTCAGGCCCTCATTTGGGAAGGAAAGCAGTGAGGGGCTGGTGGCTGCAGAGCTACTCCCTATTTCAAAGTGGGTGCTAAAACCCTTCTGCTCAAAACTGAGCAGGGAGGCATCGAAAAAAATCCCCTCAGGCTTGAGCCTCCACAATCACTTTTTACCCTCCTTACCACCCCAAGCAGAGGTAACTCTGCACTGTCACATGAAATTAAACTTTCTCTTTTTTCTCCAGTCTAATCTCTGTCTCCACAATATGATCCCGAGGTTTAATCTGATTATGATCCTTCATATCACACTATAACAAATGGCCCCAGCTGCCAAGCTAAGCAGTTTAATGAGATACTGTGTCGGCTATCAAACGAAAGGCAGAAGACACACTGCAAACAAAGGCATTGCTTGTTCAGTCCCATCCCCAGGATGTGGGGCATGGGCTACAAGGAAACTCTGATGTCACTAAAGTTGTGTCTCTTCTCTAAGAGAAGACCTGCCTTTCTGCAAGAGTTTTGATGGAGAACTGTGTTCTGTCAGGCAGGGTGGCAGATGCTCGGTGACTGGCAGCTGTGAGATGTGACCACAACGTTGTCTGGCCATGAGGGTCTGAATACAAGATAGAGAAAATACAGTTTGTCTTTGGCCAGATGTTATTACATCTGATCTAAACATAAAAGCCCAAGATGTATCACATGGCAAATCAATATAGTTGTTTGTTAATCCAAATGTAATCAGACACTTTTTTTCTTCCTGCCCAGATAAGACCCACCCTTCCCCCTCAGAACTGCAGCCAAAACATAATTCCCTGTCAGTGGCTAATGGCATTCATAAATTACACTCAAGATCTATTGTTCATTTAATCCTTTTTGCTGCTATTAGCTCTGGTCACTGATCTGTTGCCTCTCCAGTCTATGGCATTTTAATGACACAGCTAGAAAACAGCCGAATTCCTCATCTTAGTGGTAAAAGCTGGGTATGTGTTACAAGGAGGAATGGTGTCTACCACTAACTCAAGGGGAAGAAATGTGGGAGAATTACAGGCCAGAGCCAGTTGTTGCCTGGGGAAGGCAGAGAGGAACAGGCTAGAGCAGACTCATTGATTCTGGCCTGAGCTCAGGTCTTATGGAGATGATGAAGCTGTTGGCCCATAGCCCCAGGAATATGGTTCACTTCCAAGACAACCAGGCCACAGCAAGCCTTTCAACCAGCCTAACCTGGTTTGCCAAAGGAAATAATTGATGATACTTGCTCCTCCTTTGAAGTTGCAGTTATTTTTTAAGGGAACTTGACCTTTGTGTGTTCTTTCCTCTTCAGCACAGGGGATATAGTGCAGGGATCAGTATTATCAACGTGACATGCCATTACAGCAGATACTGGTGAGGCTCCATCTGGAAGGCTGCAAACCACCCTGGTTATCTGTGCAGAGATGAATTACACTCAGTGTAGAGCAGCACTGGAACAGAGGTTTTATCTGAGAAAAAGAGACCACAGAGTTTGGCACATCGAGTCACGCTCAGCTGAAGGCAGGGGAGCTTATGGTTACCCTTGTGATGGCTGCACAGACAGCAAACCCTATGGAAGGTGAGCAGCAGCTTGATCTGTACAAGCCAGACTGCACTGCCAGACACATCTAGGCTGGAAGTTCAAAGGCGGCTCCTAATGATCTGTGTGGGTCTGAAATAATCTGCCTGCCTCAGGAGCCAGGGCCAAAGTATTTACCTACCTTTGAAACAGCTCTTGGTTAATTTGGGGGAAAGGACCAGGAAGAACAGCAGATGAATTCAGTGGCTGATGATATTCCTCCCAGCTACATGTCCTCACCCTTTTAAAATGGGATCCCAGGAATTCAACATTGATGCTCATTTCCTTAGCAATTTCTATCATGGATTTTTAAAGATTTCCTCTGAGCTGCATTCTTGTTTTGGTTTGCTACTAGCTTGGAACTGGACTTTCTTAAGCTCTCCTGAATTAACCAAACTTCTTCCCTGGTTGCATGCAGGCTTGCCCTTCGTGTCCCCTGCCTGTGTTGTGACAATACTGGCACCAGAAGGGGCTATGGCCTGCCCTCTGCTGCTAGGATGTGCTGCAGAAGCAGATGGGTGTAAGGCTGCCTGCAGCGGGGGCAGAAGAGGTTTGGCTGTTCACGTTGCTGGGTAACAAATGGTATCCATCTCCTCCAAGGCAGGAGGAAAAACGTGCTGGGCCAGATGCAACTGAACCATGGTTGAGGATCAGGCTCTGGACCACCCTGCATGTAAAATGGTGCCCTCCCAGGCTGAAGGAGGCTCAGTTCATGCTTCTCGGGGCTCTTGGCCTGTGTTGATGCCTGATTCCAACAGTGGTTTCTCTAAGAATGGAAACTAAAAGATACTAAGATTTTTACTCCAGAAATCTTTAAGTGGCACGAACCACAGTTGTGCAGCTGGTAATTACCATCACCCAGGGGAGCCTATGAAGATGCCATTCTTTTTTCTAATTACTACAAAGCCTTTCAATCTGATTAATTCTTCCTTAATGCATTTCCTTGTAATTTGTATTTGTGAAGATGCTAATGGTAAGTTAGAGAATCTTTCCTGTGAAAAATACATTCTGCACTCTCCATAGGCTTGGTGTCTGGTGGCATCTCTGCATTCTTCATCACCTATCCAGGAGATGCTTTCAAAGCCAGGTGCTGATCCTGTCCTTTCTTTCAGTTCAAAGATGTTGCTTGGAGCAGAACTGCCAAGTACCTGTAACACGGTGGAAGTGTTGTCCATTTCTTTGTGCTGCAATGGCTTGGGTCAGAACAGGCTAAAACACATTTGCTATCTGGTGCTGTTTAATTGCCTTTGAAATTGTGCTTATTATTCCAGCCAGAGAAGTCAGATCCCACAGAGGTCAAGGGCACCACACACCTCCTACAGTAATGGCACAGGTTGGCCTTATAGAGTGAGTGGGATCTCTTACCATGACTTGAGCACTGGCTGCTGTGTCACTATCTCATGCAACATTGCAAGGACCTCACATGAGTGGGGGTGGGGTATAATAAAAAATATGTTTCTCCTCAAAACCAGAAATCCTAGCATTGGTATTTAGTGTGAAGGCCGAATGATCCTGTTATCTATCACTGTCTATGTCCCAGCTTTGGTCAGAGAAGCCAGGCTGCTCCCATTGGGAACATAGTTTGCAAAGTGCTCTAACTTCATTGCTGGGCACCATTTCAAACTAAGGATGGAGTATAAGTGAGGGTGAATAGATGGTCTGTAATGGTCTCCGGGTATACCTGGGTTCCATGAACTAAAAGAGAGTTGATGTGTACTGAGGAATGACCATTCCCACCAGAGCCAAAGGGGTGGCAGCAGAAAACTTGTTCAGAGAAAATTTCTTTCTTTCTTTTCTTTCTTTTCTTTCTTTCTTTCTTTCTTTCTTTCTTTCTTTCTTTCTTTCTTTCTTTCTTTCTTTCTTTCTTTCTTTCTTTCTTTCTTTCTTTCTTTCTTTCTTTCTTTCTTTCTTTCTTTCTTTCTTTCTTTCTTTCTTTCTTTCTTTCTTTCTTTCTTTCTTTCTTTCTTTCTTTCTTTCTTTCTTTCTTTCTTTCTTTCTTTCTTTCTTTCTTTCTTTCTTTCTTTCTTTCTTTCTTTCTTTCTTTCTTTCTTTCTTTCTTTCTTTCTTTCTTTCTTTCTTTCTTTCTTTCTTTCTTTCTTTCTTTCTTTCTTTCTTTCTTTCTTTCTTTCTTTCTTTCTTTCTTTCTTTCTTTCTTTCTTTCTTTCTTTCTTTCTTTCTTTCTTTCTTTCTTTCTTTCTTTCTTTCTTTCTTTCTTTCTTTCTTTCTTTCTTTCTTTCTTTCTTTCTTTCTTTCTTTCTTTCTTTCTTTCTTTCTTTCTTTCTTTCTTTCTTTCTTTCTTTCTTTCTTTCTTTCTTTCTTTCTTTCTTTCTTTCTTTCTTTCTTTCTTTCTTTCTTTCTTTCTTTCTTTCTTTCTTTCTTTCTTTCTTTCTTTCTTTCTGAAGGAGGGAGTAAAAAGGAGGGAGACAGAGCCTGAGGGGTAGGCACACATCAGAGTCATGGCCTAGCTCCATAGAGAGAGGGCAGGACCTTAAAGGAGCAGGGCAGTGGCTATTCCTGCAAATTCCCTCCTTCCCAGAACCCTGCCTGCACTTTGCTTGTTAGTGCTTTCCCAATCGAAGGCTGTTGGGAATTACTGCAAGACCATCAGAGACAATAAGTCCACATTCCGGCTCTTAGAGTGACTTCCAGAGTTTAGAGACTTTTTACCGAAGTCTTGCTATTTATTAGAAACCTCTCCCATGGTCTCTTCTCTCCTTTTTGGCAACAGAATTCAGCATTAAATTATACGAGCTCATTTGTCTCAGCTCGATGATAGTAAGACACTGATTTTAAGAGCGAGATGCTGGATCCACGTTTGTGCTTCAGAGAGACATTGCCCTCTAGTGACTAGAAGGCAGGCTGTGTAAAAAGACTAAAACATCAGGAGTTCTGTATGGTTTTATATGGAAGAGCAACACATTCAACTGAAATTTCTGACAGACAGAGCGATGCTGACTGTGGTGAGGGCTGAGAATGCAGCAAATACTCATGAAAGCAATGAAAAAGAGAGGGAGAGAAAATGGTCATCACATTCCTTCCAGATGCTCTGAACAAAGACAAAACTTTTGATTAAACCTATTTCAAGAAAGTCTGTATTTGTCCAGATGCTCACCTTTTAAAAAGAAAAATCGTAAATATGAAACATAATACTTACTCTGTAGCCAAAACACAATGTGGTATCTCTTTTTGGAGGAAAATCTTGGGATGAGGCCATGATTTTGCAATCAGGCTTGGTGTATAAGTGAAAACCTATCTGCAGAAAGTTTACTATGGTAAGAAATGTGATAAATATATTTGGCAAGTTTGGTTTTTTAAATAAGAGGCCTCCTGCACAACTCTCCTACAACCACAAAAAACTGCCTCACAACAAACCCCCCACACACCCAGGCAGACCTGCACAAGACGATACAAGGCAGTATCTCAAAGATGTCTCTGAGAGGAAATAATTATTGTATTCAGCTACTTCCATGAACACGTTAGTCCTTTCCTCAAAGCCCTTTGCCTTTGCTAGTGGCCAGCTGTACCACATCTTGCTGTTCTAGAGAAAAAGCTGGGGGATTGTTCCTGTGTCTTTGTGGTCAATAGTAATGTACCATCCATGTCTCAGTGGTGACAAGGATATTCTCTGCAGCAGCATATGCTAGCTGATGCACTTGCTTGTGTAAACAAGAAGAAAATAGAGCACAAACTGATCAGACTTGGCTCAAAGCAGGGGCCCATCACATTCTGTACTTATTTCCCGGCTTTGCTGAGTCACTCCTGGCTGTAAGAGGCTGCCACTCTGGCAGAGCAGCAGAACATTCCATGTCACGGCTGTGCAGCACACGGTGCATGCCCATGATTTTGCTTCACAGCAGGCTGTGAACCACAGCAGCTGAGGACTCTGATACACAGCTGCATCCAAGTTAAGGTATCACCACTGAAACATTTTTTTCACCCAGCTATAAGGAGAGATAAATTCTTCAATAGCTACAACTAAATCCCAAAAGGATCATACATCAGAGCAGTAAAATATCAAATTTGGGATTAATAGCTCTGAATGTTTTTCACTGTCCTTGAACAGTCTGAATTGTTTTTGCCCTCCTCTAACTTCAGAAGCTAGCCCTTCAACCACAAGACAAAACCAAGATGAAAACAGGAGACATTACTTCATTACCACAGCTGCCTGACTCTGCCTGGCAGATTGGCATCTCCTTGCACTTTACCAAGACAGCTCAGCTCACAGGAGACAGGAAAGCCACACTTCAACAGGAGGTGTCATCATGAAACTGACACTTGTGTCCCATTTAGGGAGCCTGGAGAACAAAGGCTTAGCAAGAGAACTGTTCAAAACAGTTCCACACAATGCAGTTACCCACGTGGAAAGGTGACTTGGAGACTGTTCTGAGGATCTGAGCAAAGAGGGTGCTGGTTTACATGGTAGGATCAGGTTTGTACATGGTGGGATCTGGTGCAGGAGACCAGGACCACACAGTTGGGATCCTTCCTGATCCATATCTACTCTGCTCAAGAATTGTAGAAGAAAGCCTGCTCTTATACTTGGGTGAAGGAAAAGATTGCTTAGAACAGATATTAGGACAGAACAGACTCTTTGAGTTGGAAGGGACCTACAATGTTCACCTAGTCCAGCTGCCCTTCCGAGCTGACCAAAGTTAAAATACGTTGTCCAAATGCCTCTTAAACATGCTTGGAACATAGACTACCTTCCTAGGAAGCGTTGAGTCATTTCCATGTGTTCTATCACTGGATCCCAGGGAGAAGGGATTAGGCATCTCACTCTCCTCTCCTCCTCAGGGTGCTGTAGCGGCCATGAGGTCCCCACTCACCTTCCATCTCTCTGAACTTGGCAAGCCCAAAGTTCTCAGCCGCTCCTCACAGGACACGCCTGCCAGCCCTTCCACCAGCTTTGCTACGCCCTGGACTCCTTGCAGGACGCTCCCGTCCCCGTGGAGCGGCGAGGCCGAGCGGCAGGGAACAATCCAGGGGCTGCGCTGGAGACCTGTGGTTGTACCGCAGTCTGCCACGAGGGGGAGACGCCGCGCCGCGGATGCGCCTCGCGCAGCTCCCGGGAGCGCGGGATGCAAATCCCATCTCCGCCACCCCTCTTGGCAAAGGACGTCTTTACTTTCCTGCACAGGTGTGACAAAAAACCCTCACCAAACCAAACCAAACCAAACCCCAAAAACCCCCTATTTTGGTTTCGTTTCAGTGATTTAATAGCATTAAAACCAGCATTCTTTATATTAATTCTACAGCTCTGTTCTTTTGAAATACTAAAATTCATTTTCTTTTGAAACACACAAAATTAAAAGCACTGGGGGTCTTGAAGCTAAGAGCCTTTGAAAAATATTCTCCTTCTGCATGGCACCCAAAAATACGAGGGTGCTAACAACGAGGGAAAGACCTGCTCCTCCTCCAGCCTGCTGGATGGAGCCAGGGATGGGAGGGAAATGAGCCCTGCCAAAGTCCCCTGTTTGTATGGCACTAACACAACTGGCAAAGGCAAACATGAAAAAGACATGTTTGAAGCAATTGGAAGAAAAATATAAATGGAGGAGAGAAAAATGAAGAGGCAAAACCCACTGTTCCTCCTCTTGTTTCCATTGAGCTCTTCAACACTAGCAGCATGGTTATATTCCTACTGGATCCTACTGGAGCAGGATCTCATTGAATTGGAGATGGAAGCATCAAAGTGCCTCTGAGAAAGCTTCCAGCTTCAGAATACCTCGGAAATGTTCCTCTGCCCTTCTGCAGAGCTGGCCTGTGAGGCAAGAGGGCAAATAAACCCGCTGTCCTTGTGAGAAAGGTGATTGCAGCAACAATACATGTGCTAGGTTACAGAGGCAGCAGAGCGAGACTCCTTCGCGCTGCCTTTCAGCTTAGGTGCCACAAGACTAGAGACACAGAACCAGGCGGTTGCCTGCTCTGACTGACACACAAAGTTGGGTTTCGCTGGCTGTAGCTTCCAGGCAGGCTGTCACTGTTGAAAGCAAATTAGATCAGCTGGGCATCGAGTGATACCTCCCATCACTTTTCACCGCCCACTGCTGCCAGCTCGACACTTCTCTTTCGCGCTGCATGTGCCAACTGTCTTACAAAACCAGCTGCAACAGTACTGGAAGGACACGGAGAACAACCACAGGTGGGGAGAGGAGTTGGGGGATCGACTCGGGGTTGGGGTGAGACCTTTGCATGCCTTAGTCCAGGCAGAAAACGGGGTTCTCCAAGAAGACTGCGAGCTTGCTGGCCACCAGGTCCAGGTCACTGGTGTTGGCATATTTGAGCAGATTGGTGTTCTTGAGAAAGTAATGCTTGAGGAAGTGCTGGCTTACACACTTGTGCAGCTTCTGTACCAGCCTAAGAAAGGCTTCATGGAAGCAGCGCCAATCCTTGGTGCGTGGGTATTTTTCACACGTCCAGAATAGCACTGTCTGCAAGAAGCAGATGGGAGAGAAGATGTGTTAGAGGTTCTGTCGAGGGCTCACACAGCTTACTAAGGCAGTTTTAGTGCTGGTGAATGGCTGACAGCCTTGGAAATCACAGAGACTCACGCTGCTACCTCCCCATGTTAACATTTCTGCAATGGAGGGATCCCAGCTAAAGTCTCCTCAGGGGACCAGGCAGAGCAGCTTGGAGGTGCCTGGTTAGGATCTCTCCCCAGAGGACCCACTCTCCACTGAGCCAGGAGCCCAAGGAAAATGATCTTGCTAAAATAATCTCAGCCTATTTTCCATCCTTCAGGAGCCTCTGTAGATGTGCCAGGCATTCTAGGCTGTAGAAAATGGCCTATTATGCAAGTGTAGAAGCCAGTAGGTGCAAGGAGGGACAGAGCATAATGAGATTAACATAATTATTTGTTAGCTTCAGCTGTATTTGTGCTGAAGACGCACAAAGATCTGCATCCTAAACAGACTGAGATTCCAAGAAGCTATTGCAGGTGCAAGGCTTGCTTTCTGGTCAGATGCTGCCTGTTTTTTTCTGACATGTGATACCTACTGCATGCCTTATGTTCTATTCCCCCAAGAGTATTTTATGCAATTTAAGGTTTGAGAAATACATAGTTAAAATAACAAAATACATATGGTTATTGCTCTTATAGTATTATTTTTACACTGCCCATGTGGAAAATTCTCAGACTTTCCCATGACTGAGAAGAATTTTCTGAAGGAACCTAGACTTATTGTACCAAAAAAGCCATACTGACTGCCTTGGTCAGCCTGAAATAATTTTTTTTAAGTACAAAATCACCTATCCTGGGTTCAGTAATTCTGCTAAGTCCCTTAACTGTCCTCTGAATCCCAATTTTATTTTACTCAAAAAGAGACTCACAGACATTGTGAGAGGTGGTGGAACCACAGCCTTCAACTTGTCTGTTTCTACAGAGGCAGAATTTCATCTATAGGTGTACTGCTGACAAATTTCTTCTCAAACAGTTTCTCAAATGTGAACATTTTTTTGTTCACAGCTGAAATAACCACAAAGCCTTTTTTTGAATGTCACCAGGGAACAAAGACATAGTGAGGAATTCAAGCTGTAACTCTCTGAGAGCTGCTCCTTGAAGACTTGCAGAGCAGTTACATTCTGACACACTAGAACTACTTCAGATCCATGAGCAGCAGTTGCAATGAAGTTTCTGGAGGCGAGGAAAACAGCATTGCTTTTTCAGTCAGGTGCCAAACAGGTGATTTATCCCCAGCACTTACGTCCCTAACTGCCAGCTGCCTACCAACAGCATAGAGCTGGCTTTCAGAATGTACCTAGGTATTTCTGAACTTCCAGATCTTGAACTTCATTCCTATGGAGGTAAGCAGAAGAAGTGCAGTTACTTGCTCCTCTCTGGCTCTCTCAGCTTCTGGGAGGCAGAGTTCCTCTGTCATAGAGGGTCTTTCTCATATGGAGTCTTGTTTAATCCTAATTGTTGGGTACCTCTGACAGGAGGAACCTGAGAACACGAAGAAACCTAACACTAGGCCTCTGCTCAGCTGCTGGTTTATCCACTGTTTCTTTCATTTTTCTTTTCTTTTTTTACTGTTTTTCTTTTTAATGTAAGTAATTTTGAAAAATTCTTTCTGTCTGATAAACCAATCCTCTCTTGCAATAAAAGCCTGAAGTACAGTTACAGTAAAGAACTGAAGAGCTTCCAAATAGTTTTTTACTTTGATCAAGAGTCCAAGCAACAGCACTTCCTGCACATCTGCTCCTTCAGCCAGGGGAAAAAAAAAAGTT
This sequence comes from Aphelocoma coerulescens, assembly GCF_041296385.1. Taxonomy (NCBI): domain Eukaryota; kingdom Metazoa; phylum Chordata; class Aves; order Passeriformes; family Corvidae; genus Aphelocoma; species Aphelocoma coerulescens. The sequence goes on along the minus strand of NC_091013.1, from coordinate 99,670,610 downwards.
ACTAATGGTTAAATGGTTTTCCACTTTGTCTTACGTATGACAGTTTTCCTGCCAGATTGTTCTTACAGGCACTGAGGAGTTTTGCATTCAGCTGAGCTATAATCAGCCTCATCATTTCTTTTTGACTCCATCTTGACTTAAGAGTAGTGCCATGACTGTAACAACATTTGATGGTCACCAGCTTTTTCTTTAGGAGAAATCTTAGCACTACATCTGGCTTTGGACACCAAAAGATCAGTAACTACTGTGGGAACCTAGTGGCTTGAGACTTCAAGGCGGGAAAAGTACAGCCTCTCCCCTGGCAACTCCAGGAGGATGAAGTCCCAGAAAACAGGATTGCTCAATAGTCTGATAAATGGTGCTGCCTGTGGCCCGTCAGTGTCTGCAGCTGTCAGATGTGGCGACACAAGTCAGAGCAGAGTCTTCTCTCTCTTCTTCACAAATCTTGTTTGAAGCCATCTTGAACCCTGAAGTAGGTGCAGAGAGAATCCCACCACCCCTTTACCTGTTTCTTCCCTTCCTACCCCAGGTGAAACACCACCAGAACTGTAGTTTGCACCTAATTCATTAATAATGCTCACCTAAGACAGTTTTGTTTGGTGCATATCCACAAAGAAAAAAAGCCCCATCTTCCACCAGAGAGACAGGTGGATATAGATGGCTGAGATAGTCAAGAAGCAGGAAGTAAGTGTGCAATTACAGACAAGAGTACAACATGAAGATGCTAAAATTATTTATGTTGCTGCAATCATAATGTTCCCACATGCCTTAGTTTCTTAGTGAAGTTTGGAACACATATTTAGTGCACTCCTTGCCACTGTAAAGCAATGAAAAGGTACAGCAGTTTTGACAGTTACCTTAGAAGTGACACAGATGCTACAGTGATTTACACCACAACATTCTGACATTACTGGATGGAAGCCACTGCAACAGATCCCGTGACTGCATGTTGGTATCAGGGTGATGCCTACCTGAAGGTGATAAGCTGTGATGACAGGCTTATTTCCAGCACACCAGACATCTTCCTTCATCTGCCTCATGACCCTGAAGCACTTCATGCGACAACCACCATCTTCATCAAGTCCCTCCATGAGGATGTGCTCAGCACGGGAGAAGCACAGCTGCCAGTGATAATTAGAGCGGGCCAGGAGGTCAAAACCCAGCGACTGTGAACAACAGGGGAACCGTGACAGCAGATCAGAGAAAAACTTCTCCCAGCAATGCAGAGAGAGGTTACAAAAGCATGTGTGACATCTCTCAAAGCCTATTCTAAACAGGGCTAGCAGAGACAGCAAACATGAGGCATGCTCCCATCTTAATTCTTAGTTGAATGAACACACATTTTGCATTGTTTCCTTGTGTGCTGGTATCAGTTACTGCTGGGAGATCCTGCTCTAGAGCCATCAGGCACAGTACCAGCAGTGCCACTAAAGCGGAGGTGCAGCTCTGCAGGCACTTTGCTGTGCAGCAGCAGGTTGTGCATGAGAGGGCAGCAGGACTGGAAGGCAGAATGGGTCCTGCAGGAACCTGGCAACTGGGGCTGAGCTGAAGTGCCAGAATCCAGCCATGAGTGTTGTAGGGAAAGACTGGATTGAGCTGAAGGAAAAACTGCAAGACAGCAGCCCGTTTGCTGAAGGCTTCCATGAGGCAGAGCAGAACAGCAACAATGATGCATGTCAGAGCTGTATGATGGAGGCAGAACTGTTTGCTAGAGACTCGTGCAATAAAAAGTTAACTCAGATTTTTTCTATAGAATTCACCACTGTAACGGGGGGAAAACAAAATCCAAATAAAATCTGACTGAATATTTTGAAACATTGCTTCTCTCTTTAAAGAATACATCTTCTAACCCATCAGCATGCAGTTCTTCCTTTGGGAAAACACTGTCAGACACCTGACAGGTAAAGTCCATCCCAGAGTTAAGGGTGTTTTTTACACTTTTTACCTTGATGCATTGCACTTTTTCCTGAGAAGGCCAACGCTTAAGACAACGAGGCCACCGGGCTTTCTCGGGCCAGCAAGTTGGAATCTCCACAGCAGGGACCAGCTCCACCTCAACCTGGGATTCTGATGTCTCCACAGCCACCCGGACCACTGAGCTGAAGCTCTCCAGCACTGTCACTTTATCTGTGAAAGAACAACAAGAGAAGATAATACAGATAAAAAGGTCCTTTTCCACAAGCCAGGCAAGAGGCTGTCTAGGACCTTGCAGTTCTATTGGTCTGCCTTAACACTTCCTCTTCAATGCCACAAGCAGAATATAAGAAAAACCTAAATCCACCTAAATCTACCCCAGGGAACTGGAACAGGAAGAAGATGAAAGAACAACTAAGTTCTCAACTTTATACTCAATTACCATGCTTTTTTCTTCCTTTGTGGGTCCTCTTAAATCCTAGGATCAGCTTCTTAAAAATAAAGCAAGACAAGTGGTGCAACCTAACATTTCTAATGGTACAGCACAAAATCACTGCAGGTTAGAGAGGACCAGATTAACGCTTCCTATCTAAAGATGTTCTTCTTCCTTCAGAGAACCTGAGATCAGACCCTTGCCAGATCACATTTACCACTGCCAGTCATTCAGAATATTTTGTGGGGTATCTGTAAGTTTTGTTTCTGGAGATGCACAGATGACAATACCAGAAATTACGGTCTGTTGTGCCGAGAAGTCACACAGAAAAGGCTAACTGCTACATCACTGTGAGTGCTGAGTGTTAAGAAGAGTTAGTTCCAAGGTGATTTGGAGGAAAGAAGTTTCCTCAGTGTAAAAGAAGAGTGACTCATCTCCAGGAACAACACAATCTAAGAGTACAGAAAAAAAGAAAGCTGCAACTAATGGACTTTGTGAGATATTTCTTGTTGGTCCAGTTATGTTCATGGAAGAAGTTTCTGTCCCTGTAACTCTGGCAGGATCACTGTCCCTTCAGCTCTGCCATCTGAGCATGTTCATCCTCTAACCCACTGAAGTAACAGCCTGAGCAGATGAACATAAGCAGTTTAAAGAGCAGTGTGCTATCCCACCTCATGTTGACTGGCATGGGCTAAGGAACAATTCATGGGGTGAATTACCTTGCCAAGAGCAGAGTCCATCCCAACCAGAACTTCACAAGCCTCAGAAAATCTACTATTTCCCTGCTGAGCCAAACCTGGCATCAAAACAGGAACTGTCCTGCTCCCAAGTTCCCAACAAGGATCCCTAGCAGCTGAAAAATGTTACAGCAACCGCTGTGTCAGCATGTAAATATGTTCATGGTATTTCTGAAAGTATTGCAATGCTTATACCTATTTTTCCACTAATGAAAAGTGAGACACCTCAAAAACTGATTTCGCTGGTGCTCAAAGAATTAAAAAACAGGGAAGCAATGAAAGTGCAGTTTTTCTGTAACTTTAGCCATACTGTGGGAGATGAAGGAAGTCTGTTCCTCACAGAAACTAACAAAAATGGTAACTGCTTCTCCTGACTTCATCTTAGCTCATCTCCTCCCTGCGGACCTTACAAAAAAGGCATCAGAATCATCAACCCAAACATCACTCTTGGGGTCCTTGCAAGTACCCTTCCTGACTCAACAGCTTGATGTGACTGCTGCTCAACACAGTAACTTTCACATAAGTAAAGCCTCAGAAGCAAGCACATTCCAGCTGGTCTTGTAAGCCTCAATGGTGAAATTTCATTCCTATCCACCTTTCCATTGCTATGATAACAAGTATTTTCTGAAAAAATGCCATTATCTAGCAGAGCTTGACTTTAACACATTTTTTTTTCCTGTGACTACAATTCAGAGTACGATCAGATGAGTGGACATGGCTTCTATTGCTCTGAAATACAGAAGACTCATTAGGCTGCTGATAAGTAAAGTCATCCTGGAAACATACTATGGGAACAGGCACCACAGGAGTAGCCTGGACACTAGGGAAAAGAGCACTTGTCCAACACACTTTCCTTCAGCAGAAGTCCTTCTACTTAGTTCCCACCATCCCATGCTGGAAAGCTGTGCGCAGCTAAGGTTTCCCTAGAACATTATCTGCCCTATAAATATCTTCAAACACATTCTCCTCAGACTTACATATCTTCCTGGTATTCAATTTTCCTATACTACCTTCCTTGATAATCTAAATATATTGCAGGTGCTGTAGCAGAGAAAGATTTTTTTCCGAAACAAACTCTTAAATGTTCTAAAAATCTGGGCTGCCTCTTAGTTGAACTGTGAGGGTGATGTTGCTGGAGACCCTACCCAAATCCCTAAGAAAGGAGTAACATCTTGGGTACGAAGAAGCCAAGAACTACTGAATTCTATCTTCAATGCAGGTCTATGTACATCACTGCAATCACTTGAAGGCTTCCTGATTTTGGAGGGTTTTGCTCAGATTCTGAGCATGCAAGCCAAACACTTTGTGTGTGTGATGGTTTCCCTTACACGTGTCCCCACCAACTCACTGGAGAGGTTACAGGAGACAATCGATTTCTCCACCAGCTCCCGGAAGACAATAAGGACTTTGGCTGGAACCAGATCACCTTCGATGTTCACATCCTCTTCATGCCACTGCTGAAGGCTTTTTGAGAACTGCTCCACCTCTAGCCACTGATGCAGTTCCTCAGGGTCCCGCACGGAGGAGAGGAGCTTGGTCCCATTCACAGTGTAATAGCGCCAGTGCCGTACCTGGCACTCCCTGTACCCGGACAGGCCACGCAGAGGAACTGTGATGAGGAATTGGCTGGGTGCTAAGACCTAGGAGAGTTCAGAGAGATTGAGAGAGGAGACAAGGACAGATCCATGAGCTAAAGTAAGGAAAACAGGGTTGAGAAAGTAATATGTAGAACTGGGGGCTTTGAAAAGAAGGAAAAACTGTGGTATGATGGGACCAATTCAACACAGCCAAGAGCTGTGTAAGGGCTACCTTGGAGGCATGCAGACTAAAAGGAAATTGTCTTAGAAGGAGTCTGATGTGAAGCTCTTCAAAGACAAGAGCTCACTGGCTGTTTTGCCACCATGCCTGCCATGGTTTCCCCCTTTGCTTGTTATTTTTAGCCTGCAATTGCAAGAGATGTAATAACCAGCAGCTTCCAAGGTGCAGGAAGGCATCAGAGAATGTGTTCTGGGATCCAGCCAAGGGAAACCCAAATAGCGCTAGTTATTATCGCAGAATTGTTACTTGAGATAAGCCTAGAGTCCAATACTAGTAATAACTGTAACCTTTCTGATCTGTTTCGAAGTCCACTACAGACAGTAGCAAAATAAGGCTATGGCCCATTAATTTTACAAGTGTTTCACTCTGTTTGACTGGCCTTTAAAGGGACAGAGACACAAGGCAAGTGACATGCCTGAGCATACTCAGGCAGTGGCACTCTCGGAAATAAGCCCAGCTCTTGGCCAGCTGTAATGTATGGAACTGCATCTCCTTTTGAGCATGACAAAAACAGTGTAAGGATAGAAGGAGCAACCAATGGACAAGGAAGCCTTAAACAGGCTTGTTTGCAAGCCAGTTAATTTGCCTCACTTGGGGAACAACCATTTCCCAATAAAAACCAGTTCTGAGACAGTACTTGCAAGGAAAGAATAAGGTGACTCAAATACCACAAAACATCACACTGGCCCAGAGCATAACCAGATATGTCCAGGTGCTACTTTGGAAGCATCTGGCAGCTGTGGCTCTAGAAGGGGTGTTCAAATTCCTTCAAATTTTTACCATGTTGGCTTAGGAGCTTTTCAAGTCCACTTGCTACCAAGCCTAACTTACTCTGGCATAAGTAAGGTGAAGCTGCTGCATGAGCAGGATGTGGAGTGACAGCTGCTGCTGCGAGGTGGTTACACCCAGAGTGAACAAAACACTCTTGTCACTCTCCTGTAATAATCCAAAACACTCTGGTAGCCTTCCTCGTAGCTCAGCTGATTGAAAGTATTATCACAGAGGTGCCAGGGCCCCGAGGGCAGTCATAGGCTGCAATGTCCCAAAGCAGCCTTTCTGGGACTTCTACCCACACCTTCTGCCCAGGTCTGGGACCCCCCATTTCAGGTCAGTCCTGGGCTATACCATAGGAGTGCTGGTCTCAAACTCTGTGACAGCTGTGCCTGTGCCTGGCCATAGACCTTGTTGTCCTAACTGCAGAATGCCTTCCCAGCCTGGACTCAGACCTATCTGGCCACTCTGGACTTGCCTGGAATCAATAGACCACGTCTGGCCCTGGTTACTGTTGAGGCTGATTCTGACCCCAGTGAGTGGGGGAGTGGCTTGACCTCAGACCTGACTTAATCAGTGGACTTGCCTGATGATCCAGACTCTTGGCTGACCCAGCTGCCCTCCCTGTGTCTGTCTCACTCAGGGACCACAGGGCAGGGGCTGCCTTGCTACGCTCACCTCCTGTCTCTCTCTCTCCCACATGGAGCAGCTGGTCTTCTCTGCTCCCTGGGAAGAGATTTGGAATACAAAAGATGGCCAGCAAGAAGCACAGAAATGGCAAACAAAACACCAGGAAGCTGCTCTTTTGTCAAGTATAAACCATAAAGGCAGGAGGATGCTGAAAGGATGACACTGCAGATCAAGCTGACCTGCATACATCAGGTTTGGTGGGGCTGAGAAATTCTGTGAGCAGCTCAGAAACAGAGTACTGGGCTCCATAAGGAAAAAATACAATGGCTGTCATGCAGTTGTGGCTCCTCTCACTGCCTCAGCCACATTTGCAGGTAAACAACCATTCCTACCCATACCAAAATACCGTCTTGTATGCACTGGCACCCAACAGACTGCAAAGGGAAGAGCTGCAGGTGTTATGTGAGTGCCTGTAAATCCAAGCCACAAGGGTCCCCCACCTGGGGCTTACCAGAAAACAACAGGATACACAAGGCTGGGAATAGCACTGTAAAGCTTGGCAGTTGGTGCCTTCTTGCCCTAAACAAATCCCAGTCCCACACCTATGCTCTGTCACACAATGGTCTCACATGCTAAGTGCAGACCATGGGCCCCAGCAAGTCACAGGCTTGAGCAAGAGCCTGCAGTTCTGGGGGTATAAATTATGGCCAATTCTGCTGTATTAAAATCCTGTCTAAAGTATCCTGGGCAAATTAAATACAACCTCATTCTTGTGAACTTGGCCAGGCTGTTCCAGGGAGGCAGAAATATTAGGTTAGAAAGATAATAATTGTGCTTTGAGAAAAAAGAAAACAAGTCTCCTGTGCAGAGGATGAAATAGTCATGGAAGGATCAGTTTGGTGGGTGAAGTTGTCTGGAGAAGATGGTGGGTGAGGAGGAAGCAAGCACAGGGATTTTCAGGCACCAGGTGGCAGGAGGGCTTTGTACCTGGATGGATGGGTGGAATGGGCGCTTCCTCCGAAGCATAGCTGACCACTTGGCCAGTAAAGCTGGCTGATCCTGAGAGAAGCAGAAAGGAAAACAAGAAGTACGCAGAACAGAGAGAAAGCATGGGCTAGGTCATTCATTCATTCATTCATTCATTCATTCATTCATTCATTCATTCACAGAGCAAAGCTGCAAGATTCCTTGGATGCTTGGAGTTTGTTAAAGGAAAATCCCCTCCTTCCCCTCACCTTGATTAAACACTTGGCAATGCCACTGGGCAGTACAGTACCAGTGATTAGTCTGGACCTCTTCATTATAACTTTACTGCAGCCTCCACAGCTCTTGCATCAGCCCTGCACAGTTGACAGCTCCAAAAATGGTAGGCCACAACAAAAACAAACACTTAAAACTTTTAAAAATTAAATAATCTGATTTGTTCATCTGAATTTTAATTCAAGTTTTTTATTAAAGCGTGACTTTTTGTTATGTGGGTTATAGGAAAACATTGAATACCTAAAGACTTTTCTTAACTATTCTCCACTCAGCCCTTCATATTTAGAAGGGAGCTTGAGGCTTCTCAACAAATCTGGATCTCTCACCATGGTAAATTGATTCCTTTTAACCAGAAGCTGAAAGTTCTGAAAAATTACTGTAGATTTAACTGACAGAAAAAAAAAGATGTTGCAAAATTAAACACAGAATAGTGAATACATTGACTTTCCCTTGACACAAGTCTACTCTATGTTGAATTATGTCAGCAGTGATATTCAAGTTTCCAGTTTTTGAAAGCAGACAGCCCAAACCAAAATAATTTCTCATCAACCCATTCTTTGATGCCCCATACATACAGGACAATTAGTCCTCCTAGTGTTACTTCCACGGATTTATAACACTGGGTTCTGTTAAGCATGAACAACAAATCTGCCCCTTTTAAGGAAATGTACTTTGAGGATTTCTTTCAAGCAGAATTCGTTCATATCAGCCTACTGTAACTCCAAGTTACTGCTCACAATAGATTGCCTTGGTGGTTTTGTTCTGCTTTGCTTTCCAGAGCAACAATTTTACCCTGACCCTGGTCCTGTCAGACCTCATTAGCCAAGCAGGTTTGTTCCAGCACAAGAGGTGGCTGGCAGACTCTGGCTCTAAGGAAAACATGGACCAGGATGTGGCACTGTTTCATGTCACTGTGGCCATACTTATTGACAAGACCACATGCTCTGGGATACACAAAATTCCAGACAAGCTATGAATCTGAATGTCTTTGTTCCCAGGGCAATAGCCACATTTCAGACTGGGTGATTATATTTTGCCTCCACATCCATACCCCTCCAGCGGCTTGATACAAAGACTTCTTCCCTTTCAGTCCTAGAGAGCTGCAAAAGGTGCCTCGTGCTTTTACATATTTGCTGTGTTTTGATCTGTAACTGGCTGTGGTTTAGTATAATGGCTGACATTAGAGTATTTAAACTAGTTCAGATGAAAAAGATTGTTTTCATCTGAAGCTGCCATTGCTGTGATTGTTTCTTGTGTCTTTATCCACTAGCTACTTTTGTGTTATGGAGTCACAAGAAATAAGCAGCCTTCTGTCGCAGCTGGGACAGGACATTATTATTTTCATGTTTGAAGGTCTAAAATGGGGAGGCATTTCACTTCTCCCACAATTCTGATCCATGATGAAGAAAAAACATATTTTTCTGAAGGAGCCTTCTAATGTTCATAGCAGAAGAAAGATGTTAGATTTTCCTTTTTTTTTAGTGAGTTGACTGCTTTTCCACCTGTGAAAAATATGAGTCATAGCTCATGAAGGCATGAGCATTTTTTCTTATGTTACTGCTGCATAAGTTTTTCTTTCTGTCTCCCAAAGAGTTCTGGCTTCTGCTTGCAGATTGACAGCTCTGGCTATAGATGCTCTTTGTAAACACAGCAGCTGTAAAGAGAGGCTCTGCCTGATTTATCCATCTCTCTTCGATGCTCCTCTGGCTGTGAGATGTCCATGAGTAAGTGCCAATGACCCAGTCACTAGAACTCCACAGTGAAGTGTCAGCACATCATCTGCGGTGTATTGGGTGAGGTACCTGCCCATACAAACACTTACATAATGGAGAAATCACTTACTGGTTGCCTACAGGCTGCCAGAGAGTACATTAGAGCTCTTGTCCATACCTTAATGTTCTCATTGTGAATGCCAGAGTTGGAGATAGCCTGGAATCTCACAGCCTTGTAGCTGATTTCAGTGGTCAGCTGCTGGATGATTTTCTGCACCTCCTCCACTGCTTTGGAAACCAGGTAATGTCGCTGTTCCACCTGTCAGTTCCAGGAAAGACACTTCATGTTACAGGTAATTGCAGTCTTTGTCTCCAGTGAGAAGCAGACAAATCAGCTTAAAGCATCCTGAAACATTTGTGCCTGTGCTGCACTGGGAATAAAAATTGTTCCCTGTGTATTGCAACTAATTTACCATGAGACAGAGCTGTGAACACCAAAGGGTCAATATTCAAACTACTGAGCATTAATTGATATTTCCATGCCAACACCACTGGATGGAAGGAAAAGGGTTCATTACATGGATAAATGTGTTATCAACTACAGCTACAGTCTCAATTCTTTATCCATTTGATGCAGAATACCAGCTACTCCCCTGCATACAGTAGCCACTATCAAAGCCAGGATATGTTTCATTCCAAGAACTGACAGGACATCAAGAGTTACAGATCTGTTCATTAGTCAGGTGGTAGATGTATGTGACATCATTTAGATGCCTGCCTTATACACTGAAAGTATCCACACCATCTTTATGGCTGAAGTACAGATGAGAGTCTACTCCTAGACAGTGAGAAAACATCTTTCCAAAGCTGGTCTCATTGGGAACTAGGTGTTTGTGTGGCTTAAAGGATAGTTCTTTAATTCACGTAGTAGTAGCATAATTAATTATTGAAAATTATTTCAGTGAAATGTCTGAGTCTTGGAAGGACTGAGGTGAGGGGTGGACAACTCAGAAGAATATAAAATGGACCTTAACCTTCATTTATGACTAAAAATGAAGGGGGCATAAGGAGATGGTCACAATCTGAACAAGGAGATTCAACAGGAGGAGCATGAAGGAACCATGTTAGTAAGGGACATTTAATATTTCCCAAATATCCTTACACACATACCAAAGTGAGGAGATTCAGCTACTGTTAATGAAGTTCATTAACGTATTTGTCATTACTTATACAACCAGAATTACTTATGTGGAGTGAAATATCAAGACTGTTTACTGTTCTTCTTTGGATCCTAGGCTTCATCTCATTTGGTTGCAGCTTTTGCTTTCTTATTGATTTTTCTTTTTCCTCACCATATTCTACTAAATCTTATTGCTTGCAGGCAAGAAAAAAAATCAGAAACAGAGATCATCACATGGCTAAAGTGAATGATAAAGCATAATTGCCACAGTCAAATATAATTGTTACAGTCTTTTGTTATTGTTGAAGACCAAAAGGAAGCAAAAGCGTAAGTTAAAAATTCTGTACTGTGAAGGTGGTGAGTCACTGGCACAGGTTACCCAGAGAAGCTGTGGATGCCCCATCCCTGGAAGAGTTCAAGGCCAGGCTGGATGGGGCTTGGTCTAGTGGAAGGTGTCACTGTCCACGGCAGGGAGATTGCACTATATGATTTTTAAAGGTGCCTTCCAACTCAAACCAGCCTATGACTTTCTAAAATTCCTGTGTCCTGTTTACTCAGCATCTTCTTCAGCATCAAAACAACTCTTTTCTCTTAAAAAATATCATTGACAAGAACTTCTTTATAAGTCCTTCTGGACACCTTTATGTCAAATGTTCAACCATCAGCCAAAAACACTCAAGTGTGTTGAAATGTGTCTCCAGGCCTGGCAGGGACAAATAGATTCACTTCTGCACAACAAGGGACCATTCAATGGACTAAAGTGGACTAGCGCTCGCCTCACATCCATTAACCAATGAACAGCAATTGACTAATACTGAACATGAAGATCAGCAGAGTTTGAATACCTGCCTCCCTCAGACAACAAAGTTAACAGTACTTTTACTAAGGCTGAATAACTTCTGGAAGTGGGAAATACATCAGGTTAGCAGCACCACATTCCCTTCACTGGGCTCTCATCCACCCTCGACATCCTGTTTTTTGGCTATCTTAACACCACATAGTCCTTTATGTTTATGTAATACCCTTTAATTTCCCTGGTAAGTCACCCTACTCCTCATTCCAATTCATCCTTTTCTCTAAGAACAGTTTTAGCTAGCTTACATGTACTTTTAAAATAAAAAATAAATTAGCACTGAAAGAGTTTAGCCCATACTCATTTTCACCTCCTCAGCTTTCATTTACGGCACTTCTCCATCTGTATCTATAGCTATTTTCTCCACCTTATTTTTGTTCATCCAGAACAACTCCTTAGAACAGTCCAATAAGCTTGTCTTGCTCAACAAGATACCTAATGGTTTCTCCAGCAAGTGAATGGTGAGTGGCAGAGAAAGTTGTCCATCTCTAAGAGTTTTTAGACAAAAAAATAGACTTTTTTGTACTGAAAAGTGTAGAAAGTATACAATCTCACAGTAGATCATCTCAAATGGAGACCTACAGTGCCCTCTGTATGCATTGCTCATGCTCTGTTCTCTCTAAGGAGCACCTGCTGGAAACATTTTTTGCTACCTCCAGTATCCTGGGAGAGGCCATCCAATCCAGCCTGGCCTCATTTAATTCTGCCTTCATCACCTATTGGCTAGGCTACAGCAGTTATCATGAATTCTTTTTAAGAGTACACTCTCAAAAAACCAATTGAAGGAGTACCACTAATAAAAAAAAAAATGCCCTATGGTATATTACCGTGTCCCGCAGGCATAGGGAGGAGGAGAGAAGATCCAGCAGGCAGGAATTGTGCAGCAAGATTGATTTATTTAATTATTTTACCAACTCCTTTATAGACTTTTTTTTTCATAGTCTAATTAGACAAAGGATCAGCCACCCCTTGGGGGTGATTGGCTAAAATCCTAAAACATCCATTGTCAAAATATTTTTCTACTATACCATAAACAAGACTTTTCAAGGCTGCAGGTGTTTCATTGTTTACATAACTCTGCTACCTCTTCTGTGAGAGAGAAAAGTCTCTCATGGGCTTAGAAAATAGCAAGAAAATCCTTTCTAGCAGTATTTTTGTATCCACATACCACTAAACACCTCTTTCGATGTAAACTCCTCTTCACTGGAGCAGGGATAAAAGAACAATGGGCATATGATTGACAGAGGGTGCTCACTATAATTAGCTAACCATAATTAGCTCCCTAATCATGCTGTTGGAAAATACAACCTTCCAATAGAAGGGAGGGCAAAAAATCAGAAAACAGATCATAATTCTGAAGAGCCAGGACATTTATCTCAGATGCCTCTAGCACCAGCACAGACACACTGGGAGAAGAGACATCGTAAGGTCTTCGCTGGACAGTCACTTCTATGATTTACTGGCATTCCCCTTAACAGGTCTTAACTTGGAGAATCAAGCCAAAACAAATGCACAAACCCTGAACAACAAGGTAAACTAAGGTTTTAAGGAGGAAACAAGCAGGATTGGGATTTATTAGGAACCGTTAAGAATACTTGGGTTTTCTCTTATTGCATTCGCTCCATATGCATTTGAATTTTTCCTTTGATGAGTGGCTTAAGGATGAAATCTCTGGTATTATAGAGATTCATTGCACCAGGGTGATTGACCTATTTCCAAAACCAGGCAGCATTCGACAAGCTGAACTGCTTGAAGGTTAGGCAGCCTCACTTGGACATGAGACTCAGGAGCAGGCAGAAACTAGGAATCCATCAGAGCTGGAGAGCTGCTAGAAAACAGACTTTCAGTATAACCTAAAATATTGGCAACTATGAGCCTCACTTAACTACACTCTGCTTCTGTTCCTTGTACTTATGGCTGTCATATGAGCATCTTCCTGTGCATGGCTTCCCTCTGTTCCCTCCTTTGTAGCTCTGCTTTTTAAATCTTCAGAGAAGCATTCGCTGTTATAGCTCACTGAACAGATTCTCATGGAATAATTTTCCTGTGCACAACACTGCACGGCTGAAGAAGGTGTATTTCTGTGAGAACTTTCATACTTGTCACCAAAACATTTCCATAGAGAAAACAAACCTTTCTGACCAGCCCCTTCATTGTACTAGAATATGTAATCCTTTACGTAAAGCCTTAAACTTTTCCATTTTGAAACTATTTGTCACTTTGGTATCTTGCATTTTGTTGGGGAAAGCAGACTATAAAACAGGATTTAGCTAAGTATTGCCATGAAACATAGCAGCTTTAAAAAAATGTTATGGCTCACTTAGAGGTTTTATTAAACAGTATTGTTTCACAGAGGATTTTATTCTGTTTTATTTCATTTCATAATGGGGGAAAAATTGAGTGCTGGAATATCTCATAAAAGAGAAAATGTGATTCCAGTCTGCATGTGCTAATGAGACATGTTATTTTAATCACGGTATATAGAGGAGTATCCTAAGATGAGGTGACAGACTGATGACTGAATTCTAACAATATCTGTCTGTCTTTGCAGTTCCTACATGAATCTTTCTTAGAGGCAATGCCTGGTGTTGGTCTTGCTTCGGTCAAGCCAAGACCACCAAACAGGGAGAGAGGCAAGGATCTTTCCTTAGATTTAAACGCTGGCAATTACAGCTAGTCTCACATCTGAAATTCCAGATCAGGAACAAAAATTCAGGACACCAAGAAGAAGAGGACAAGCACCTTGAAAAATTAGGCTACCAGCTGATTAGATTCTGCAACGGAAACCTAGAAATCTCATTAGAAATACAGTTCTCATGAAACTTCACCCAATCTTGTCTCAAAAAGGAAGACAGCAGGCAAGCAACTAACTGTCAAATTTGGCACCCTTCAGAATCAACACCTAGTGTGGGAGACAGAAAATCTGGTCAGATAAAGTCTTACCTTGCTCTGGATGTAGATTTCTACATCTTCATCTGTGAATGGTTTCATGGCAAGATGGTCTTCGCTGCTCTTTAAAGTGTGAATTCACTCTTCACTTGTTCACCTGCCTCTGGAAGTAGAGGAACACTCAGAGAAAGCTGCTCAGAGCCTTCTTGCCCTGTGAAGCTCAGGTCACCTAATACCTCTGTGGATGAATAAGAGGAGAGAGAAGCAAGGAAGTATGTCTATTTTTAACAATTTTCTTCTTGTGGTCTGAACTACAATGGTGACATCCAGCTGCTTTGGAAAACTAGCTCCAAATATTATTCTCCAAGTTCAATTGTTATTATTAATCTTATTACTTTAAAATGGTGGATCTTGCATGCAGGAGTACACAAAAATATCCCAGCTACTGCTCTGTCCCAGGGCAGATCTGAAAGTGCTTTTCAGATTGCAGTGCAGGTTCAGTACACTCGTGCACAGCATTATTACTCTGCATGCATGCCACTGGTATGTTCCTGCCTCGCTAGACCTTCACTACACCCTTCCTTAAGTGCTCTCAGTTATCCCTTGCTGACTTTAATCCACTCTCTTTCCACTGAAAATGCATGGGTATTTTTACACTCAGATCATTTGCTGGGGTTGCAGTCTGCAGCCCCTGCTCCCCTCTCCTCCCCTCCTCTCCTTATATGTCCTCTCTCTCTCCGGCTGTATTGACAGTAAATATTGTGCAGCCTGTCCCCTCCCATCGCTTGCTTTGCTTTCTTTACAGTAAACAGACAGAAAGCTGCCTCTCGTTTTCTGCCAGCAGCTCAGCTAACAACCCCATATGGATGACTCAGAGGCAAAAACAATTGATCAGGCTTCATTGATCCAGTGAGGCTTGGTGGTGTTTAGAAAGAAGGGTACATCAGCACATGGAAGGGAGTGACATAGTATAGAGATGAGATCCCATGCTGCTAAGCATTCCTTATTAAGGAAGACACACTCCACTTCTGAGTAAAATCAGTTTCCCCCTTGAAAATGAACTTTCACATCCCTTGACTGATTTATTGCCTCTGCAGCAGGTGGCAAAAGACAGCACTTGGGTGGGCACTAGATGCTACCTCAGGACAGGCACTGCTGTTGCTAGTTATCCTTCATGATGTCCTTCATTAACAAATACTAAGTACATTAATTTAAGTAATTAATTGGAGCACCAATACCTGCAGGACATCTGCTTCTCCAGCACCTACAAAGCAAATCTTTCTCTGCCAGACATCTGCCATTGTCTTTTTGCTGAGGGACGTGAGGACTCCTTCACAAAGACATGGAGGCATTTACTTCCCAAACCAGCTTCCATGAGAGCTGGGCACTAAAAAAGATTTTCTTGGTTCCCCAGTGTTTAGAGACTCATACCACATTCTTGCCCACTTCAAGACTTACTGGCTGTCTTTCCCCTGAGAGGCCAGCAGTTCATGTGAGCTCTGCTAGGGAAGCCAGATAAAAGGCAGGGTCTGAAAGAAGTCGAGTGGAACAATAGGTTGAGAAGGACTTATTAGGATCAGGTTGGATGGGATCATACCCAAGCAGGGCGTACAAAGGAGGAGAATTAAGCCTTTTAAATGGTCAGATTCCATTAAAAGCATGCCCCTAAAACATTAACTCCCTTGTGCCCCCTCAGACAGCCAGTTGCACATACAGCAGACAACTTCCCTAATGCTCTTGACACCACCACACATTACTTTAATACCCAGAACATCTCAGACATGTATTATGAAGCAAGGAGACATTAAGGGTCTTTCTTGCACTTATAAGGTCTCTCCTCATGACAGTTGTCCAGAGACATGGTACTGGCAGAGAAATGAAGTAGTTTTGGTGATTTTTCTTTTATATAATAATATACCTTATGTTCATAATCCTTATTATTATAATCCATCCATTATTTTCATCCTGTAAGTAGCACATATTACACTACTTATAGGATGGGAAGAGTGCTATTTGGCTGACAGAAAATACTACAACTGATAAAGGCCCTTATACCACCAGCAAAATACAGATTACTGTGGTAAGGGAGGCAGCAGCCAGTCCTGACCTCACTGAGGAAAACAGACATCACAAGAACTTGTGTTTGTCACATGAGGACCATATAGCACAGAACCCAGCAGAAAGTAGCAGCAGATGGCCATGTGTGAGGAGGGAATATTACTTGGGAAAAACCTGCATCAGAGGGAAAGAGACAAGACAAAGGAGAGTGCAGAAATCCAAACATCTGCATAGATAAAAGCGGACGTAGATACACACTGGGAAGAATCCAGGCTTCTCCAGTGAGGCCTATTGAGCTGATGTAGTGTTACTGCAGTGAAACCTCCACCAGATTGGTCCCTCTCAGGAACCTTCTATCATGACAGTGCTTGTATAAAGTAAGACTAAGACGGAGAAAACCTGAGATGGATCCAAGCTCCAAAGGCGGATAAATACAATTTCCTGAAAAAACATTTCCTCTGAGCCTACAACAACTTAATTCCCTGGGCACACCAGCAAGAGGGAGTGAAGAATGGCTATTTCTTCCTCACTCTAAGAAGCACAGAAGTAAAGAAGGAGGGTGTCAAGAGGATGAAGCCAGGCTCTTCTCAGTGGTTTCAAGCAACAGGACAAGAGACAATGGGTAGAAACTGATGAACAGGAAGTGCCACCCGAATATGAGAAAGAACTTAAATGCAGGAGTGACTGAGCATGGGAACAGGTTGCCCAGAGAGGTTGCGGAGGCCCCCTCACTGGGAATATTCCAGAACTGTCTGGATGTAATCTGTGCAATGTGCTCTAGGAGGACCCTGCTTGAGCAGGGAGGTTGGAAAGATGACCCAACTGTGGTGTCTTGCAACCTTACCCATTCTTTTGTGAAAAGCTCACAACAGCTTCATGGAGACAAAAAGCACTCTGCCAAAGCCATGCAACCATGTGAAGACAAAACCACAAAAGGTCTCTTCAGTTCTAGTTAGCTCACAATCCATCAGATATCATGGATGTGAGCTCTGTTGAGAGCTTTTGAACTTTGCTGATTTGGCAAATTAAACTCTAAAGTATACTTGTTTCTAAGGGAATTCCCATCCACACTGAGAATGCCTGTCTTTTAGACACCTCTGAATCCCTTTCTTTTCTACTGATTGTTAGAAGTGCCTTAAGCCCCCACTGGAGTCTGGGCATATTTCTGAGAGACAGTTTCTCCAGGCAGTTCTTGCTGAAGCACTGCAACCTTCCCCCCCTCTTTGGTGGCGTCCCTGAGGAGGTTTTCAGCATCAGTTACGTAATTAGCCAAGCACAGACACCCAAATTCTGCTTGATTAGCATCCATTGATCTATCTCGTTTCTCTCAAGCATTTTCAAGCCATACTTTAATACTTCGGTCTTCTCAAGTCACAGTTCCCTGCCTGCTGATCTGCATAAGGTCATTGGAAATGATTCAGCTGTATTACATCCCCCCATTAATATTACTTCAGTTCCCACTTCATAGTACCTTGTAACAGAGTTCACATCGTGGCTGATTTCCTTTGTACCTGCAGATACATTTACTTATCAGTACTCTTTGAAGAGAATTTAGAAATTTCCTAGTATCTGCAAAAACTCTGAATCTGTGATATATCATTTTCATTCATGCTGTTGGCAATATGCAGGACTGAATATGATTGTGGATCTGTGAAACCCTTGTAAAAGTATTCTGTGAATACATGCCTTGAATGGTATTAGATTGGCTCTTATATCTTCTGAAGATGCCAATTACTGATGCTTTCCATACTTGCTTGGCTTTCCTTTCTTCACTCTTCAGTTTCACAGATATGACAAAGACATTGCAAACCTACAATCAAAAGTAATCTGAACTGTGAACTGCACAACAATAAAGAAATCACCAACATCTTATAAATAAGAGCAGTAGTATTAACTGCACAGGATTGTCCAATATTGTGCCTTTTTCTGTTGGGCAACTATTTAGAAAAACTATTCATACGGAACAGTGAGCATGTATTAAAAAGCCCCTACTAAATCACACAAATGAGTCAGTCCAATGTACCACTTGTGACTCACCGATGATCTGCAGTGGCAACAAATAAGCCCCGTTGAAAATGCTGCCTTCCAGATGAAATACAGCTCTGAATTTCTAGTTGCTAATGATGACCCATCTCTTCTTGCTCTAATTACCAGAGGCATTAAGTCTGTTGCATTAGCTGAAGCATGTACTTGGGTCAAGACAGACTACTAAACCAAATGATCCCAACAGATTTAATAATCTCTGACAGTTCTCTTGCCTTCTTAAACTGCTGTCCCATTTCTCCCCATTAGTGGATTAAGTGACTGTACAAAATGAGTAATTGTAGCTTGAATCCCCTACAACATTTATGTGTGACAGTCGTTAGTACTGTTCAGCCTCCATTCAGAGGATAGTAGCATAACATAATCAGGCTTTTTGGGGGCAAAAGTTCTGGGAATTTATTTGGGTTTTTTTCCACTTTGTCTTTTAACAAGTTGATATGAGCAAAGGGGATACTTCAATGACAAAAGCCTGGGATGGACTAAAGGGAAAAGAAAGTGCTGCTAATTCACTGTGACAGCATCAAAATCACATATGGGTGCCAAATTGAAATGCTTCTCCACTCATTCCCTCCCGTTACCAATCAATACCTGGCAGGCTCAAAAATGCTCCGAATGCCTATGCTGCTCGTTCTCGCTGCCACATGTTCTCACATTAGCCTTGGGCCTGCACTTCATATCAAGCAAGTTAAAGGTTTATATCCTTTCCAAACTAAGCTCATCATTGGATCAGGTCCAGTAGTTTATAAAACCTGATATCCTTCTTCCATTCGTGGTCATACCAGACGTGTCAGAACAAGGCAGATAGCTTTTGCTAGAAGTGAGTTCTCTTAACCTGGGAAGAGATTTGAAACCCAGAATTATTTACAACCTGAACCTTTTCATGCTGCAGTGTAGTATTTCCAAAGAAATTGATCACTCCAGGATCGCTGTCTGAGGATATGGGAAATTCTGAAAAATGCTGAGATTATAATGCTGCTACCCACCACTGACCAGCCTCAACCAAGAAATTTGTAAGAATCCAGTCCATTTTGTAGCTGCTGTTAAACATCAAGCCACTGGGCAGCAAATATAAATCATACAGCAGTGCTTCTAGTATTGCCAAGATCACTGAGACCCAGTCTGGTGATGTGTTCAGGGTGTGGAAATTTCCAAGTTTAAAATGGTCAGCTCAGAGGATGGCAGGAGAGGCAGGAAGCTGGGAGCCCTGGCTGCATCAGCTCTGAGGGTTCTAGGACAGTCTACCGAGATGTCGGGCAGGGAAATTGGCATTTTGAGTTCTGAATCCATGTACTGTCCTCTGAAAGTTCACTGAAATAGTGTAAGTTCAGTGCATCATAATTTAAACATAAAATATTCTACTAGCCCATTTCCAGGCATTTCTAAGGATATTTTTCCTCTCCATGTTTTATCCATCACTAAACTACAACTACTGTTCTACTGTTTCAATCAGGATGTCCAACCATCTTGAAAACCTACCTGCAGCCAACATCCACAAAAACAGGAGCCTTCCAGCACTTTTATTTATATACCTAGGTAAACAGCCAGCATGCCAGAAAGGAAATACTCAATACCACCGATTTAAACACATGGTTAGAAAAACAGCATCTGGAAAAAATGTGTTTGGCAGAGCACAGTGCAACTGGGAAAACTTCTAGCAGTGGAAGTCTTTTCAGGTGAGAAAAAGCTGCCTCATTTTTGATCTCAGCATAGGTTTGCTGGTTATTTTCAGGTGTCAAGAAAAGGATTTTAAATCTAGAGGCACAGTAACTTTGGGACAGATAGACCAAGCCCAAGATTTAAAAGAGCCAGACCAAGAAGCATGCTTGCAATGATGTTCTGTCAACATGAATGGCTGAATGAGACTGGATGACTGCATTTCCAGGAGCTGGTATTTTTTTTTTCATGACTGCTCTCCAGAGCACAATGTTAGCTCGTATTATTTTTACACTTTGCTGTTATGTCCAAATTGACCTGATTCAGAACTTACTGCTTGAGTCTATGGCAGTTTGAAGCAAATTGAGTAAATTACCAGTGCTAAGTGAAAATAGTCACTCCAATACAAACTCACTTGGGATAGAGAAGACTCAGACTGGCATCCCTGTTTATGTGCTTCATCCAGTCACTGACTACTAAAAATGTGCAAGAATTTACTGGAGCCAGAGCTTGAAACTAGGTCTCATCTATCACAGGCCAATAGCAGTTACACACCCATAAGATCTATTGCTTTCTCTTGATCAAAATACAACTATGGCAGAACAAACAGGTCAGTGTCAGCAAGCAAACTGAGAAGGGTCTCCACGCCCAAGAAAGCCTGGTCCCCAGGAGCTATTTCAGAGTGCTGGAAGAAATACTGGTGTGGGAGGAGAGTGAGATTAAAAAAAACAAAGCTAAACAAACAAAACAACAAAATACCCCCAACAACAAAGCAAAAATTCCCATCCCCTCCCACCCAAAACAAAAACCCACAAAAAGCCCCCAACAGAGTGAAGACAGCTGACAACCACATTCTGTCTGAACCACTCTAAAAGCAGATGTGTCTTTGTATGATCTTGGTTAGCAGTATGGCCAATCTACTATAAAAGCTGTCTGACCAAACTCCTCAGCTTGCCACCCTATACACAAAGGTCAGAGATACCAAACTTCCTAGGTGATCCTTAGGATATGCCAACTTGGACACTGTGTTGTGTCCTGGGGCTACCATGGCATGATGGAGAGGATGGAAAGGAGAAGCTGAAGAAGCAATGAGGATAAAGGAAGATTTTGCCAGTGTACCTGTAGAAGTGTCTCAAGAAAAGCACAGGGGAAGGCCCAGACACCTGCATGCTTTGTGTGGGAAGAAGGGAGGGGAGGACAGTCACTGAGACACAGCAATGCATGGGCCCAGAGGGAAACAATCGCCATGAGGGAACAATTACTATACAATAAGAGCACCAGCAAAAGTGAGAAAAAATTTGCTTTTTATTAATTGCATGATGTATGTACCACAAAGCAGAGCAAGATAATCAGCACACTAGTGAGAACAAGCCTTGACTGAGAAAGAATCTCTACAGAGGCTTCAGTCAAGTCTTTTCACAGAATTTCTAAGCAGATCAGATAATGACCAGCATAGCTACACAATCCAGCTTCAGTCACTGGAAAATGAGCTAACAGCCTCCAGTCCAAGCTGTGTCTGGCTAATATATATGCTATTCTTTTATTCTGTAACTTCTGAAATTTGTCATCTATGGGGAATTATAAGATAGAACTGGGTTGTGAGCTGTAAAACCTGCCTACAGAGGCACATGGCAGAACAAAAGAGCACATGGTGGCACAGAGGGCCTTGTCGCCACCGGACCCTGGGGGAGGAGGTGTCACACGGCAGAGCCCTACAGAGAAGAGCCGGGAGCTGACAGGCGGGTGAACAGCGAGTGACCACCCCATAGAAAGGCATTTAGGAAGTGTGTTGCTGATGTGGCAACACGAGATAGGTCACGCCGTATAAGGAAATACGCTGCCTTAGAAAAGCGTGTAAAACCAATCACTCACTGGAGCAAACGATTGAGATTCCCTGCTAGTGTGTGCCCGTCATTCAGTCGCCGACAGTCATCCTGAAGAGGAGGCAGCAGGAAAAAGAAAAAAGAATGCAATTTCATTCTTAAGCAAACACTTCCTCCTCCGTCTCAGACCCATAAAAGTATACGGCTTCAAGCTAATTCCCATCATCAGCTGCCCAGCCCTTTCCAGTTTATTGGCTGTTTTGTGCAGTCAAAGCCAAACTGCCAAAGGGAGAGGGTCAATCGTTTGTGCTGCATCTGCTCCAGGCAGTGACAGGCCACGGGATAGATGTTCAGGGCCAGAACTAGTTAAATGCAGATTAAGGGCACTGAAAACAGGAGTGGCGGAGGAGAAACAACAGTGGACTAAAACCACTGGGAACGTGCAGAACAAGTTGTTTGGCCAGGCTAGTGCATGAAGGAGCAAGCCATCTCTCTGCTCCTTGGGTTTTTCTGGAGGGAGGGAAACGGGCAGATGTGCTTCAAATGGAAAATGAGGTGAATAATGCTACCAGTTGTCTGGTAGGAGAGGGGCAGTTTGGGTCAGGAGGCAAGAACAGCATTCATGGGAACACAGAGTTATTCAGTTTCTTCTACCAGGGACTCCATGAACTGCTCTCAAACAAAGCAAAGGCTGCCAGAGAAAACAATCAAATGGCAGTTTAAAACAGAGTACTGATCCCTATTTCCCACAGTGACTTTTTCCAGATTCTGACAATGTTTTCTTTGCCACTGGACAGGGGACAGGAAATGCAGTCAAGCTATTTATCACCTGATTGCCAGGTAATGAAGACAAATGTTCAAATTCCGCCATTCCCCGACAAGATGTTTTGGCAGGAACACTGAGGACAGGGACTACGGCCTTGTGCATTTGCATCCCATTTTAAAGAAGTGGTGTTTAAGTGACAACTAGCGCTTGTGGGAACTCCCCCAGTACACGTTAGTAACACCACCACAGACATTTTGCTATGCTAAACCCCCCAAAGTGTTTCCAGTCTCTCAACATCAATCAGCACAACTGAAGCCAGTAGTAAATTGATTCTCACATTCCACTGGTGCCAGTTTTTGTTAGAAATGACTTGTGATAGATATGGTGGAATATATTGATTAGTACTGACAGTCCCAGTTTCCCAGGCGCTTTGTAGCACTGCCTTTCCAAAATGACCTGCTTTCCACCTTGTCAATTGTCTTCTGCAGAGTCCATTATAAATATCTATTCTATTCTGAGAGCTTCATGCCCCTCCAGAAAACAAAACAAAAGGGTCAGGCAAGTAAAAAAATCAGTACAATAAGATAGGTTTGGAGTGTTGCAAAATAAGTTGTTTTTATTGAGACATTTTGTGTCAGGGGAAGAAAAGGCACAAAATAAGTTACAAAGACATTGGATGAACTGTATGAGTCAGAGGCAGTATCAGAGCTGTTACAAATCACCTAAAAGTTGGCTTACTAACATAGGTCAGCCTCTACAAAATTCCTAAAAGATGTATTTAAAATTATCAAAGTAATTCAGAAATTAAAAGAGAATGCAAAGACCACCAATATTAACTTTTGACTAAATTCACCTGGGCTTACCCACCATCACCCTCTCTTGATAGACAGAGATCACTGGAAAATATTTAGTATTACAGAATGATTTTAAAAACTCATTAACATATTGTAAATTAAGAACCTGATATTTACTTTTGTGCCTCCGGTGAAGTACAATACATACAGGTAAGGCAGTATGCATATGAAATACATTAAGAAAACAGAATAGATAAGTGCAATTATTCTGAATATTTCAACATTTGTTATGGCCCCTCACCTATGGCAAAGAACATCTTAAAAAGATGGATCCAACAGCTGTTCACAGAACATATGAATATATCACCATAAAAGGTCTACTGTGGAAAAGCTTATGCTGTCTTTAGTTGTGACTTCTCAGATGAAGTATTCTACCAACAGAGTTTTCAGCAGTACAGCTCTGAGTTAACAATAGCACACCAATACAGTTAAAGAAGAGAAAGTACTTCTGAAATATATCAGTCCTCATTTTAACATGGGAAGGCTCATAACACTCAGTATTCCATTAATCCAAATTAAATATTCAACAATACACACATCAACTATATACAACTTCATTTTTGAACTGAATCTGCTCCCCGTGCCCCCGCCACCAATTTCCTGTTACTCAGCTCTCAAGTGGCAAGGACTTTTGATTGTTAGTTCAAATTAAATGGGAGTAAAAAAACAATGCAAAGTCTACAGGATATAGAGACTATACAAAGATTTGTTTTCATTATGATGAAGGGTGGAGCAGTAAAAAAGTGATTTACCCCTTTGGCTGGTCCTCTGGTCAAGAGGAGGTCCAAATTCTGTCTTCTGAAATTAGCAAGGATGTAAATGCAAACAGACACAGAACTTGGCTATAAATGTCTGATTATATCCTTAGGAGTTTCAGTTACTTGACCTAAGACAACAGCAACACAGAAAGGCAATACAGTACCAACCACCACTCTCAAACTGTCAGCCCAAGCTAAGGACTTGATTTGCAAGAAAACCCTGTAGAGCAGTGTATGAGCACAGCTGTCAGGGCCTCGGCAGTGAGGGGGCTGCAGGGTGTCTTGGGAGGGAAGATGCCAGGGACTGCCTGTGCTGGTCCCAGACAGCTCAGCAGCAGCCAGCACAGGAATCACAAAATGGCTGAGGATGGAAGGGACCTCTGGAGGTCACCGGGTCCAACCTCCCTGCTCAAGTAGAACCAACTACTAAAGCAGACTGCTTAGGACCATGTCCAGATGACTCCTGAGTATGCACACATGGAGACTCCACAACCTCTCCAGGCAACCTGTGCCAGTGCTCCATCTCCCTGACATTAAAAAAGTGCTTCCTTACGTTCAGATGGATCCTCCTGTGTTTCACATAGTGCCCATTGCCTCTCGGGCCCAGTGAGCACTGACCCACTGCACTCCAACACTGCCAGAGGAGCAGCTGGCACTTTGACAAAAGCATGTTTAAGACAGGGCTGTAAATGCCAAGAAAAAGAGATTACAGTGCTGCAACACGAAGAGGAAAAAAGGATAAGCCCACACCAGCACAAGAGAAACTGAGAGACAGCTGAGCAGGAGAAACACCAAAGGAAAATCATAGCCTGAGCAGAGGCTGAGAGTAGACTCAAAAGGAGCTACAACTCTAAAGGGACTGTGGCTGGTGCTGAAACCCACAAGAGAGCAGCGGAACAAGAAACAAAGAGCAGCGAATAAAGAGAAACACAACAGACTGATCCCAGTCTCCTGTGCTGCCTGTTGCCTTGCTGAAGGGATTGAGCATGACAAGAAGTAAAGGAATTTGAGGATGGCCTGGGGAGAGAGAAGGAAGACCAGTGTCTGGAGAAAAGCAGCAGTGTTTTTCTTAAGTGTTTTAATCATTTTTAATTCAAATACCAAAGCAGTAACTAAAAACTCTAATTGGCAATAAATTAAATTGATTAAAGCCCCCCAGTTCAAAACTTACTGCCCCTGAAAAGTCATGTCCTCAACTGACATTAGTAAAAAATTAAGGGCTTTCTGGCCCTTTTAAAGGCAAACAGCATACACAGAAAAGCCATGTTCTAACTGTGTAATTATTATGCTCCTTGAAAGTCTTAAGTCTTTTAGCTAAATTTAAAAGGCCTTTGAGAAAAACTTTAAAGAGAAGGATGACTTGAGGACTTTAAGCCATGGATTCCCACACAAATAAAAAAGGAAATATTTTGTAGTTTCCCAAAAATCAATAAAATACAAAAGTGACAAAAAAAGCTCAACATAAAGAGGTAGCTTAAAAAAATCAAAGTATTATTTGACTAAGGAGGCAAAGGTAGTGCAAAAAAAGTATCCATATGAAAAATATACTTCCCTTTTCCATATTACTCAAATTTTAACAAGAACAAAATAAAACTTGGTTTGGATTTTGAGGAGTGAAAGGGATCAAATATTAGAAACCGGTATTTTAGAGGCATACTTGAAATCACAGCATGCACAACTCTCATCACAATCACCTAGCAGTTGTTTGTTCTATAACAGTTTTCATCAGTATCTGCAAAACTGATTTTTCCTACAGACTAACATCAGAAATGCCTGTCTCCCAATCAGGTTTCCATAATTTGAAAACATTTTGTTTCAAAACAGATGTACCAGATATCTCTCCCAGGATATGTTTAAGTGAATACAACTTTCAATAATGGCAAAGGTTTTCTTACTGCCATACTTTTTGCC
Organism: Aphelocoma coerulescens; assembly: GCF_041296385.1. Taxonomy (NCBI): domain Eukaryota; kingdom Metazoa; phylum Chordata; class Aves; order Passeriformes; family Corvidae; genus Aphelocoma; species Aphelocoma coerulescens. The sequence goes on along the minus strand of NC_091013.1, from coordinate 99,644,547 downwards.
TGGCTCCTGACTAGGTAGGTATAATATGAGCACCTCAGATCTGTTGGTGGGAAGCAGTAACACGCATGATAAAGACAGATTTCCTCTAGAAACCTTTAGTAAATGAGGATGGGCAAGTATTTGAACATACTCCAACCTACAATCTTGCTACACATGAGAATACCCTGACACCCCATGGTCCCCCTTCATTCTGTACACGCAGTAGAGAATGGTTTAAAAGAAATAATCTTTCTTCTGGGGGTAATCAGCCCTTGCTGCACAAAGTTTTATCCACCTGCTTTTTTACTGACAAATATGCAGCCATGACAAGGCTGACTTGCAGTCAACATTAGTTGTAATAGGGATTTAAAATCTATACATTATTATTTACAAATGCCTCAGAGTGTGCATTTTATAAAAATATGCTAGATTCCATGAAGCTGCAGGCAAGCTGTTTACTAGCAATGTTAATTTTTAAGATTGATGAATGAACTAACAAATTCCAGTGTGTAGTTTTTAACCAGGTTTTATCAGTCTTTAAGTAAACTTTGACATTTGCAACTCAGAATCAAACAGGCTCTGAAGATTTCCCTGTAATAGCTCCATGGTATAAATTCTGCATGTCCTACAAAATGAACACTTTAATCCTTCATTTAATTTCTTTGGTTTCTCAGAAACAAAAGCTACTTAAGTGAACTGAGCAATGAAAGACAAGCAAACAAAGGTAACTCTCTGTCCCTATAGTTTCAGGGATGCTTGTAAATACCAGTTCTGGCAGGCTGCATGGAAGAATTCTAAATGAAGGCAGCTAGAACTAGTTTTGGGCTATTGCTTTCCAGCAAAAACTGTCTTTGGCACTTAAATAATCCAATTCTATGATGCTACTTTACACATAGTCCCATATAAAATTGACTGAGGAAATTAAAGACTGCTTTTATAAAACAGGCACTTCAAATTAGAAAAAAGAACCCCGTTCCCTATTAGGCACATATAGGAGCACTTTTCAGAATGACAGAAACAGAAAGTAGTACTAAAACTAAGATAAGAAAGTTCAGTAAATTCAGACTGTTGGGGTAAAAGTTTTACCCAGCTCCTCTAGCCTTAAATAACAGTAGCACCTGGAAAAATCTGAAAGCTACAACAGACTAGACAAGGCATTAAAAATACACAGCATGGAAAAATTATGTATAAATTTGTTTGCCCTCCAATTCTACATTTAGATCTGCCAGAGAGGTTTTCTTATGTAGATGTCTTTCTTCCATGTAACAATCTCTCAGTAAGATAAAATGAATGAGACTCAAAATACAGCTATACCCTAAGTCTCCTGTTTGGTAAACAGCTGAATATAGACATTTCTGACACAGACATTGTGTCAGGCCAGACTAACTTCCACCACTGAATGACAGCACCGCTCTTGGGCTTTTCTGACATCTTTACTGCAAGGCTCACAGTTTGCAGTCACAGTTTCAGCTGTGTCAAAGAGCATGACCAGAGAAACTCTTAACAGGGTGGGAAAAGGGATATAGCTTCAGTTAAAACAAAATACTACTTACCAAATCTGCATAATCTCCGTGATTATGCAGAAGACTCAGGAACAAGAGTTTTAGCTCAGATGTTTCTTTTAACACACTCCAGGAAAAATTCCTCACTTTCCCCTTTTCCTCAGTACAAAAAACACATTCTGTTGCAAAGTGCTTTTATATGCTTAGCTGAAATACACTGGAAAATACATGGCTCAACTGCATTCCCCATGGTTCTGTAAATGATACCCTACTAACCTCAGTACGTCCACACACAGTTTGGAAACCCTGGCATGGATTGCACACTGTGAGCTGATGAGCATGTGGATCCCATCCTTAAAGCCTTGACTGTAACTATGGTGGAAACAAGCTACAACCTGCTTCACATTAGTTAGGTGTCTCAGGAGAGGTGTGGGCATCTTCTCCACTCAGCATCCTGACCTGAACAGAGAGTCATCTCTGGCTCTCCTTTAACACAGAGCTTCTAAGTTTCTGGCATGTCAGGGGTCTCTGAGAAGCACTTTCCCAATTCCTATAGAGAAAGCACTAGCTTTGTTTTCAGGGGAAGTTTAAAAAAATAAACTTGTCTAATCATTTTTGTATTGTATTCTTTTCAGCCTATCAAAAACAGCCAGGTAGTAAAATCCTTTTAGAAGGCTGAAGTATAATTTCACAAGAGGTTGCATGACAAACACATCAAATAATTAGAACATTCCTGTCCTAAAGGAAAGCTGGCAAATTAGGCCATAATGACCAGTTATACAACATTCTCCAAAAAATTATTTTGGTGCCATGCCATTTCATAAAGAAGCTGAGTCCAAAAGAAAACAGGCAGGCCACATTTTATATTGATCCAAAGAAATGTTTCATCACTAAAGAGGCAGTGCTGGACACAGCTGACATTAAAAAGGAAATTATGAAACTGATATGCCCAGTATGACATCCCAGAACCAATACTAGCTCTGAAAGCAGAAGCTTCAAGCGAAGACAAGGAGCAAGAAGGGTATTTCTACCCACCAGCTGCTATTTTGTGTTTTCACTTACCCTTGCCCTAAAGTGTTTCAGCTGAATCCTCCATTCTATTTACTTCTTCCAGCTCATTCTCTTCCATGCTGCCTCACATGACCTGTCACTCTCCTTCACTCTTAGCTGTATTCACTCATCACTTGAGGTCCCCAGCTAGGTGAGGTATGTTTGGGATTCTGCTGAGACAGTATTGAGACCTGACTAATCAGCACCATGGGAAAGGCTCTCTTCTCTCTAACATAATCCCACTAAGTGAGCTACCTGAAAAAAATTAAAAAAAAAAAAAAAATCACAGCCAAAGGAATCCAGAGAAGAAATTCCATCTTGGGAAAAGGTATCTTAGTGCTTGCACAACACAAAAATAGCCAACAGTGCCAGCTACTCTAGCAAAAAACATGGGAGATTATCATATTGCACTGAAGCATAGAAGGGCCTTGGGCCTCAGACTCTTAGCACTACAACATGTAGTAAACTGATGTATCCAGTGCTGTATCATCCCTCTGCTTTCCAGGAGCTCCTCATGGCAAACTTACTACCCAGACACTGAAATTCAATTGAAGTCTGAGCCTACTCAGACTTCAAAATCACAAGTTCTCTCTGACCTTCTGACTTGGGCTTTAAAGTACCATGGTTGTGAGACCCACAACAACAGGCACTGTTCAGTGAGGAACTTCTGCTCAGCAATGGTGCTCCACCTAGACACAGGAAATGCACAGGGGCTACAGAACACTGTGCTGCACCTCTCACCAGTGAATGCTACACAGAGCATGACTATCTCAATATTGTAAAGCATTACATATTATGGGTAAGGAAAAAAGTGATCCTGCACGTTTCTGTACCAGAAGGCCAGCTCATATTAAAAATGAACGGCCTCAGAAAAGAAACTTAATGCACCTAATGGATTTGAACTTCAGAACACAAAGCTGGAGAGCAAAGTCTGATGCTACATTGCTGAGCTCCTCCTGCAGGGATTCTCTCCTCTAAACTTTCTGATGTAACTGATACAGGAAAGTAACAATGGAAGATGTAATATTCCTTTTTAAATATTCACTTTAAAATTCCAGTGGTGAAAACATGGGACAGATTCAAGGTTAAAAAAAGAGCAGCAATTCCTATGCAAAAAAATTGCTAATTTTGTCTTCACTCATTTTTTTGCAATTTTACATATGTATACCAATGATATAAAAGTACATGAGTGGAGAGGTAAATTTAATTTTAAACTGTAACAAATCTAGCTCAGGTCCTGTAAAGAGTGATCTTCTCTACCTGAACCATTACAGCATCCTACTGTTAATGAAAATTATATTGAGGTGTCTTGTGGCATTACACAGGGTTGCCAGGAGTAGATAATGACAGTTCCTGACTTATACCACCCAGCACCCGAGGAGGAACAGAGGCAAGAAACACCTAAAAACAACTGTTGGCTCTTGGCAACATGTTAATACTGCCAGGCTTGCTGCTGTTTGCCATCAGCAACAAAAAGTCATTTTCCCAGCTGTCCATAAATTAAAATGTGAATAAAAAATTTTAAAATATTTGAATAGATTCAACCCTTTCAACTATTTCTGAGTACCTTATTTGGTGAAATTTTCTTATATACAAAAGGGCCAAATAAGGCAGGAAGACCACCCAGTTGCGTTTAAAAGTGCCACATCTACAACAACTACTCAACATTCTGGGGGGGAAAAAAAAGTGAAGAGCATGGGTGAGAATTCTTCTAGTAAAGCTTTTAATACAGGCAAAAATCACAACAATATTGATACACTGTCCATAGGGACTGAAGTTCCCACCTTTCTTTAGTCAACACCTGGATCAAGTTCAGAGCCAGTGGGAACCGTGCATGTGCAGACTCTGGGCTGCCCTCTGCACCAACCAGGGTAGTTGCACTTGGCTCAGCATTACAGTTCCCAGTGAACAAAGTTCAAGCAGCTAGCTGCAAACTTTAGATGCTGTTTACTTGCACTTCCTTGCAGAGTAAAGGAACTTCCCAGTTTAACCAGGAAGTATTCAGCAGACAGCTTTTTGATTTTTACATACCCCTTTTTTAATTCTAAGATTTGCAAAAATGGCTAGTGAGCCTGAAAATATATTTGCTGCCATTGTGTGGCACTTTGCTAGGGACTCCAAGTAGGAAGACTAACAAACATTTTATGGAAACCAATCTTAACAAGAGAAAGCCACAGGTTAGAGGATGAAGATGACAATGTCCTCAAGAAAACTGAATCTTTGTAAAGCCTCATTTTTGTAGTTGGAATTTCAAATGTTCATGTTTCATATTTCATGATTCCATATCCCTCGAATGAAGCACGTACAGAAAGTTCAGTGAAAACAGGGAAGTGAAGTTGTTTTCCTTAACAAGGTCAAGTAACCAAGTGCTTGAGCAAGCACTATTTAAAAACATGAAATAACCAAAAAAGTCCAAAGAGATTTGCTTTCCTTTTAAATGAGAACCTTATCTACACACAAGATTATTTTAAAATAAACACTAGCAGCTTCCTGACAATAATGCCCAAAATATAACAGCACCCCACAGTTCCTCTCACCACTTCAGAGTTAAGTCTTTTCCAGAAATAAAGACCCAGATAGGTCCAAAAAAGTGAGCTATACATTCTAACACACCACACACACGGTATGCGATAAATACCTCACCTTTGTCACACCCAGGAAATGATATCTGACACGGAATTATTTCACTCTACAGAGAAGTTGCTGAGCTTCAATATTTATGGCAAAAGTGAAGACAAGGTAAAAGTAGGCAAAGCTATGAACAGCCGTGCTGAGATGTGGGGAACACGTGGCAAACATATGCACAAGACAGACCAAGAAAAAGCTTTTGTGTATGAAAAGAAGGAAAAAAGTGAGTAACATTCCTTACATTTGCAGGCTTTGTGGTTGATCTTTTGTGTAGTCCTTCCTCCCAGCCTTCCATTATCACTAAGTTAAAGCCCAGCTCATGACTAACCAGCTGCACATAGCTCTGCAGAGGTGTGCACACAAAGAAACCTTATGTTCATAGCTGCCTCTCCTCTACTGAATATGCAAAGGCCATTTTAACATACAATTTCGGCCAATTGTTCCCAGTGGAGTAGCACTCAGCACTCTCTCTGACCAGTTTCACCCTATGGAAAAATACAGTGGTTGTTTCCAAGTTTATCAATTTGTACTGAAACAAAATCCACCACGTTGAAAATAAAATACCAACAAGTGCACTGATGATCTGTCCAAATCTGTCTAAGCCTAGGTTATTTCCTGGGCTTCTGAAATACATCATCCCACTCTTGCTGTCTCACCTGGCTTCAAATGCAGTCCATGCACTGTCATTCTGAACCACAAGATTTGGAATGGCTGCCTCGTATGGAGCGCATCAGTGACGTCATCAGTCTGAACAGTACTCAAATCCCTCTCCTAATAAGGAAAAACACAGGCACTTGCCCAACTACATTCCCTGACAAGCAAGGTCCCCAGTACTTGTCATATAGCTGAACTGACTGGACAAGAAGAACCATAAAATAAGCCAGTGCTTCTTCTTTTCATTACTTGATCATATGAGTCTCTTCATCAGCATCATAGAACTCCTCATCTTCACTTCCACTCCCTGTAGAACTGTCTTTGTCTCCAGACTAGAAGCAAAAAGGAAGTCATTAGTTAGACTGAAGACTAAACTGTTAGACTAGACTAGACTGTTAGACTAAATCAATCTCAACATACATGAACCATTATACTTCTGTGGAATGCTGGTAGAGAAAAAGTAAGAAAACACAGGTCAAACCACTGTATTAAAACTTTGTAAAAGACATTACATGAATTAAGATTTCTTTAAGTCCTTGGTTCTTCAAAGTATCTTTAAAAGAGATGGGGGTTTAGTGGATGGACTTCCTCTGCTCCACCAGTACACTAGGGAATATATGCAGGAGAGACTGGCTAGAGTGGTTCTGAAGTGATAATCTACTAAAATTTCTTAAATTTAGTCTAATGTGCCTACTCTGTGGAGAGCTACTGGAAACACAGTAGCTCACCACAGCTCAGAACATGCAGATTACTTGACGAGGTAAAAGCTTCTCCATCCAGAATTAATACTTTTCCCTGGATAGCACAGACATTTTACTGTGCAAGTTTTAATAAAAGATCCCCCTGCAATACTAAGTGAAAGTGTTATGGAAAAGGGAAAAACCATTACCATGCTGTATTTTCAGACGGTGAAGTCCCTATTACAGGCATACCTACCGTGTCCTTTTCACAACACAATTTATACCACATATCCAAAAATAAAATCAGCTATTACAGCTAATTGATTTTTATTTGGCCAGTGAAGCATCTTTCCATGGAACTGGCACAAATGATTCCAGTTAAAAAAGATTCTCCTGCTAGTATAAACTCCATCTAGTTTGATTATTTAGGATTTTTTCCCCACTATGCTTGTATCTGTCCTAAGACTTCTGCCTGCCTAGTCATATGCTAAGAAGGTTGAGAGAGAAGGTGAAAAATAGAGAAATGGAAATAGTGTTCCTGACTGACAGTACCATGCAAGCAAAATCTGTAGCTTTAGATCTCTCTGCAGAGGAGCTTTGCTACAGCAGTGTGTGTTAACTGCAAAGGAATTTCAAGCAGTTTGAGCACTACGACCTGTCAGAAGATGTAAAGGGAATCATGTTAGGCTTTTTTCTAGACTTCTGAAACTATTTGAGGAAAGTCAGGCTATCACTGGATGCTGTCCAACTTGAATATCACATTCATGTATGTTAACAGGAACAAAACCTCCATTCTGGGCAATCAGAACACATGTTATCTTGAAAATCGTACAAAAGGACAATGGATTCCACAGGGGGAATTCAGGGTATGCCAAATAAATTCTAAATCTTTCTCACAACAGCTTAGTAAGACCTCTCATGGCCTTGTCAAATAGGGTTAACGTTTAACAGCTTTCCATTTTATCAGCACTTTCTTTGTAAGCTTTAAAATAAATCCCTAATGTGTCACAGACATTCCAGATATAACTTCACTGAAGTTACAGGATTAGTTAAGGCCCGAACCAATGACTTTTTCATTTGGATTCAGTAATTTTAATCCATCTGGGCAAAATGTTTCTAAAAAACATTCAATTTTTTTTTCCTTTCGTGGGTCCTGTTCAGTTGGAATTTTTAAGAAGCCTAAAGAAGCACAACCAAAGAAGATTTAAACCTGAGAAGACTGACTAACATAAGTGAACCAATTTGTGGGAATACTAACAGACAATATTTGTCACCTCAAAGGTTTTACCGACCTCAGTTGGTTAAAGAAGAAAATAAAAATGTGACTTCCCATCTCTAAGTTGGAACACCTGCACTGCTTGCAAGAATTGCTTTTGTTGGTAAACCATCTGCACAATTAAGACGTAATAATCATGTCATTACCAAAATAACGGCTGATGTAAACGTGTATGATGGATTTGTGCAGTCAGCAAGAATGTGGTGCCATAACACATTATCCAGTATGGTTGAAAATGTTTATAAAATACACATATAAAGTAGCTAAAGTACAAAATTAATGGTTACAGGGCTGCCTCTTTCAACCTTCCTTCAAGGGTGCTGTCCTATCAACAACTATTACAGCTAAACTTGGTAAACAAAGCAACATATTGAAGATTCTGATAGGAAGCAAATGTCCCCATTCTAGAAATATGTGATGGCTGTGAAAATAAGTATGACTACCTGTGAATCTCGTAGGGCTTGCCAAAAACTATTCAAATGAAAGTAAAAGGCGTTAAAAAGATCCTCTTTCATCTCAGCCTAATGGGGCAACTAAAATTTTTTGTTATGAGTTTCCCTTCAAATCTTCTGACTACTTATTCTATTTCCGTATGTCCCTCGATACTTAAGTTTTGGGACCAGGATTTAAACTTTAAAACTTTACCCAAATTCAAACACCCCCTTCCATCTCTCTAGCTACTTCTTTCTAATCCCACTTAATTCACAGAGGAACAACCATGTCAAAAAACCTCCACATGACTGGAAGATACAGACACCTGAAGAGGTGTCCAGGAGTTTAACAAAATAAAGCTATATGAAAAACACAATTCAAGGAAACTTCATTGAAAAACATCCTGCTTTTATTTATGCTTATACCTGGAAATTTTGTAGTTCCCGTGTTTTCAATTCATCTCATTTCCCAGAGTCAACAGTGGCTTTAACCCATTTAGAGCCTCTGCAGGACCTGATAACTGGCACTGCAGAACAGCTGGGGCAGCTCAGAGGCAGTGTGCTGCCTTTGAAAGCAGCCCTTCAGGAACAGGCTTCTGGTTTTGTTAACATCTAAGGCTTCTCAAGCTTCAGTGTCCAGCTCTGGATGAAGCAAACTGCAGCAATCAGTCTTAGAGATTAGAGACGCACAGACATCATTTTATCCTAAAGGGAAATGTTGTAAGCTTGTGGCCTTGAAGGGATGAATTAATCCAGCTATATTTCAGCCTGTGTTTCCAGAAAACATTTCAGACATGATGGTAGGGTTGCTACACCATCTTCTCCTTGGGGCCTATACTCCACAGGCCAAGAATCACTATCCTAATCTATTTAGAGTGGCAGATTCAAGCTGACAGCTGAAATAAACACAACAGAAAAGTACTAGGAAAAAAATTAGTATACCTGTGAGCCATCTAGGGCTTGCAATGACATGGCTTCATCACCCAGCCTCCAGTATGAGCACACTTGCAGGTCTGATATAGTTTCTAGCAAAGGGCTGTTTAAGGTCTCTGGCAACAATAAGCTTAAGAGCCCAGACAACAGACCAGTTGCTCCAAACACAATGTAAGGCAGAGACCACTGTACAGATTTCTGGAAAAAATAACAGAGTTAGGTGGAGATTGGTTCCTTGTAGTTCACATTGCATATTAAAGGAGCTAGCCTTTACAACCATTCCATCTGGTAGTGTTTGTGTTCCTGTTTAGTACAAAAGTCACCAATCCTTCTGCTGTGGGCTTTTTTGTTTGGTTGGTTGGGCTTTTTACCAGTATTGTCAGTTGTATCTTGTCAATACTATTACAACTCCACAGATTTTGTCATGAACTTTAAAAGAAATATCCACTAAATTTGAGCTCAGTTCTTGCCTCTAACATACATACTTTTTAACAAATGCAACATCCCTTTGTAGAAGGGAATAGATATCACAGAAACACAGGCATTCTGCTCGGGAATCTCTTGAGGTCATCTAGGCCAACCACCTACTCTAAGCACAACTACAGCCACAATTAGACCAGGTTAGTCACCACTCCACATAATCAAATATCAACAAAATGCCAAGGACAGCAATTTCCCCTCCAAGTAGACTGTTCCAGGCTGCATTAAGCCTCTCAAGAACATTATTTTCCAAATTTCCTATCTAACCCCCAAGCCAAAACTTGTGATAAACATACACTAACAATGTAGGTGAGTGTGAAAAGCCTTACAAAAGCTTTCCCTCTTCTCCTCCCTTTCCTCATCCATATTGCCTTCTGTGATGAAATGGCTGACTATCAAATCAAATTGGCAGAGAAGGAATTGTCCTTAATAAATCCATGTTCAGTGATCCTAGTTACCTTCCTTGCCTTCACATGCTTATAAACAGACTCTGGGAGGTCATGTCTCAATCTTCCCACAGACTGAATCAGAGGTTCCTGGTGCCACTATCTGATATTTAAGACACACACAGGATTAGCCTTTTTCCTCCCACAGCTACCAGTGATCCTTCACTACAATAGTTGTTTATCACAGATGGACACTGGCTTCACTATCGCGACCATTCTTACAGAATCTTATCCCATGGAATGGAAAGCTTTCAGCTGTGTTCTTGAACCTATTGCTCCTCCTACTGTTTGGTGGCCTTCTGCTTCCTCAACTGTGCTGACAGGCAGAGAGTCCTGGAGTCAAGCTTTGTCTTTCAAAACTGAAGCACAAGTATTTCAGCTAATTCCATGTCACCCACCAATGGCATGGATGCCCATCCCATTCATCAACAGGCATTTTCACTGAATTTCCTTTAGCTGACAGAATTCCTATTTATGTTCCTTGCTAGTTTTAGCTTCAACTGAGCTTTGGCATTCCTGGCATCACCTCTGACAGTCTAAGCAATGTTTATACTCTTCTTCTGATGACTACCCCTGTTTTCACAGTAAAGAAGGCTTATTTTTAAAAAGGGAGAGTTTAGCAGTTTGTTTCAAAAATTCACCTTGTAAAGAGCAATTCTAAGCTGAGGAAAATAACAGGCTATGATCAACTAAAAGACCAACATTTTATCTCTTATCTCAGCAGTTAACTTTTCCTATTCTTACTATTAAGAGAGAGCTCCAGACAAAAGACACTGAAAATGTATTAAAATACTGGAAGGAATTGCAAAACACAAAAATAATTGATTGTTTTCTCAAATCAGTGTTCATTTGTTATTTAACCAGAACTATTTTCATTTTCATGGAACCTTTTCAAACATTATGATCCAAGATTTGTGTCTCATGCAGTATGAAATCTCTGACACAATATAATGGATGCCCCAACTGCTACATAAAAGCTGCCTATTAAATCCACCTGGTGGACTGGCAGCAGTCTTGGCTTTGCCTGTTGTTCCCTAGAGGTGCTCACGCTCTCACCTGCCCAGTGCTTCATTCTGCAGATTAAAAGGCTCCCTGTGCTCACCTGCCCTTTTGCTAACCTTCTGCCTCACATGTAAGATGGCAAATGGCAGAGAGGAAAATTATCTGAGATGAAATCTGTCACATTAAAGGAATTATCACTGGGCCTCAGCAAACAGCTGGGAAAAACTGGCACACTTTTACCTGCATACACTTAACAGTCTAAGCTGAGGAAAGTAACAGTATCATCCCCACATTTTGTTCTTCAGAATCCTTCTTTGTCTTGCCAGTGTATCAGATCTCCACATCATCTTCATTTACTGAAAGATTAACTGCTTGGCTGATATTTAATAATCCATGGATATTTAATGAAGTGCACTGACAGTAAAACTCATTTTTTCTCAAAAATATGAGTTATTGAGCCCATATGTTTAATTTTGATGCAGTAATTCTTTTAACCACATGGGTCTTTTGCTATCGCTTACGTAGCGTTTGAAATTGGTATCACCATCTTGGTGATTTGAAATTATTATATTTTAAGGTCCCCAGCTAGGTCCCAAAATTCTAACAGAGCTAAAATACCTTCTAAATTAAATAATGCTGAGATTTTGTCTAATCACACAGATGATACTGCAATGCCTTTGGCCTACCATGATACTGTTAAGACAGGCAATTTATGTATCTTAGTTCATATATATCATTTATCCCAAACATCCCCATCTCTGTAAGCCTCTGATGCACCAGAGCCACAAAACAAAAATATACATAACAGAAGTTCAGACAAACCAATGAAGGGACAAAAGGCGCAATGATTCCACCAACACGGGAAAACATGGAGCAGGCACCCATTCCAACATTCCTATGAAAAAAACCAAAAATAATTAATCTTTTGCAAAGTGTTATTGAGCAAGGAAAAAGACTCATCAGTCATCACCCTGAGCACATTAACTGGCAAAGAAAAGTCAAATGCAACTGAAAGCATCTGAGGACAGGAATGAAACATGTTTTTGTGATTAAAATGAAGCAAAAATCCCCTTTACATTCAGAATTTTTACATACACACATAGTGAGGCAGAACAAGTGTGATTTCAATTCGTGCATCTTGCCTCTGTCTGAAACTCTGGCAGAATGTATTTATCCAAATCCTATTTATCAGCAGATTTACCCACTCGTGAAAAACACCACAGTATAGTTTCACTGGTGGCTGACCATCATATGCACCCATATGGCAGAAGCTTCTGTCTGCTCTGTCAGCACAAGCACAGGGTACTTTTGCCTCTAGTGAATGAAACCTTACTGTTGCTTACACACAGCCTATGAAGAAGCATCAAGTTACTTTTACAAAGCTTACTGACCAGTCATCTTCAATGTTCCTGGTTTAGCAAGTATGATGATAGAGTTGTCTGCTTTTATAAAGCACTAATTAAAAGAAATATCAGCAGTGTTATTGTTATCCTCATTACTAGAAGGGGAGTTGTAAGCAGGCCAAGCAGCTAGAGGTCTATTTTACTGTTACATAAAAACATGGTTAGTCTGAAAAGAACACTGCAAATTTGATGGAAGAAGAAGTGAGAAGAGGATAAGGGAAGAACTCTCAGATGTAAAACTACATATAATCATTATATGTAACTGAAAAATTCAAGTTAAAAATTACTGTTAATAGAAAAAAATTAAGACAAATAAAAGATGATCATGTAAGAGAACCAGAAAAATGAAGACTTAAAATTAACTTGTGTTACCTGATGACTGTAGGATAAAGTTCTGATGTGTAGATGTAGACAATGTTAAAAGCAGCACTGATTGTCAGTTTTCCCAGCAAAGACAGAGAGTGACTATTCACCACTGCAAACACTCCAGTATCTGAGAGAGAAAATGTGACCCTTGTAAGGCTTTTGAGCACTCAAATACACCTCTAATCATTTCAATCACACAATAGTATGGTGTGAAAAGGAATTTAGTGAAGAATCTAAAAGCTGAAACTACAACTCAGTATTTTCAGAGTCTACCACTACTTAGATACTAAATTAATTCTATCAGAAAGTTGAAGAAAAGTATAACATACATTTTCCAAAAGTTACCACTTTTTTTTTTAACAAGAGTCCTGTTCACTGTCATTTCTATAGGATGATAGCATGTTTCTAACATTTTTACATTGAAAGGAAGATGCTGTAAAGAACCATACCAAATTTCCCAGCCAGCTTCGTTTGTCAGAACAGCCAGTGCTTATTTGCTTATATCAGGCAAATCGGAGCTCATGCCCAGTGAAGACAGGTGCCTCCTTCTGGCCAGTGAGCCATTTCACTTCCTAAGGCACTTCACCCTTGCCTGACTTGGGCAGTCCAGTATACAGCTGATTTCCTGGGGTCTCACAGTCCTGTCCCCTCTTTTCACATGTTAAGTTTGGAACGAAATGCAAAAACTACTTGATGACTGGTACCAGCCAAACCAGAATATCTCCAAGTGTCCACGCTCTAGCATCTGGAATATTTCTGAAAACTTGAGTTGGACTGCTTTAAAAAAGCTTTACCTATTAGACCCACTGCCATCTAGAGCAACTTCTGTACTCTGTCATAGATGTTTAATTTCTTGAATCACTCCTCAAGTGTTTGAAAGATTCTCTCACTTTATGAAAGGTAATATACATCCACAAATCTTACTAGCAAGGTGAATTTATCTATCTGGTTTTAAAAAGAAAAATTGCTACATAATCTGAAAATTAACATTAGTGCATCTTTAAACAATTCGAGTTTAACTTCACATTTCTTAAAGAACCCCCCAATTCAGAAGTTTATCAGAATGTTCTCTGAGCTGTAAGTTATGTGGCCACATTACTATTACAACAATCACACTACTCTTGAACATTACAGAGCAGTGAGAGAAAGATGGAGACTTGCCCCATCACTCAGTTCTTCTGATCCTCTGACATTGATCTTCCATTTGGAGAGATACATCCAAGTTGCATGGGTACTACTTACACTAAGATATCCCTTGGCTAATGGAGATACCACAAGAAACATCGTTCATTGCGATTACATCAGGAACACTCAAAATGAGCAACTGATGTGAACAGAAGTAAAGGGCAGAATCCAAAGGCAAAAATTCAAATCCAAACCTTTCTAATACAAGTTTTATCTAAGGTCTTAGAAGGTTACTGCTTATTCTTTTTTTGAGTTGGCTTCTCTGGCTTCAAAAATTGAGACTCACATGTGGTATGAGCCTAATCTTCCAGCAACCATCAAACTCTTAGGCTGTAGGATGCTGCCTTTACCAATTGTTACCACATACTCCAGAAATGAAACAATACTTACCTTTCTTCTTAGGCAGAAACATGACAATAAGACAAGCCAATCCTCCCAGGAACAGAAATGCACTCAATGTTCGCTTCCGACCAGACCTGATACGCAAAGATAACAAAGGTTTATATTCTGCATTGGGTTTGTGCGTTGCAAAGTAATGAACCCTCTAAATTCACACTGACTCTTTATTTGCAGTTGGGAATTCTGAATACCATCTTCCACCAACACTTCCACTCACACCGTTTTTAAACAAGCTTCTGCTGCACACTTAACAAAATGAGTGCCAACTTTATACAGCGACTGACAATTTCTAGGATTTGGAGTTGCCTCCCGCTGTGTGTGACATTTGTAAACCTCCTCAGGAGACACAGAAGAGAGGTTGGGAGGAAGAAACTGAGAGACATTGTCCAGAGTATCGTGGTTCAGGAAAAAGCTGAGTGTCTGCTCTCCACACACAGTAGTTCACACAGGTACTGCTATTCCAGGAGACCACACACAGCTCCAGCAGAGTGGAGTGGCGATAGCTCGGTCCCAGCAGAGAGGACAGGATCACGGGGCAGCGGTGGGAAGGACGCTATCTAGCGTTAGCTTGCAGTCAGCGCAGCTTCCACCGAGCTACATCAACCCCATCTGAGCCAGGGACATGCCTCACCATTAGATGAGCAACTGAAAACAAGTTAAACTGCTCTCTGAAATAGAGATAAATCAGTGGCACTTTCCCATTGAAGTGGGAAGCCCCACACAACAGATATAAGCTAGGAGGTGTGATACACAGAAAACCTATCTTTGAGAAAAGTTATAATGAAATCCTGAATGGGTTAATAAATTCCATACTTACCATTTTTGGTTAATCAAGTAAATACAGATTGGGTACGCTGGGATTTCTATCAAGCCTGACAGGGCTAAATTGGCATAAATACTTCCACCTAAGTCACCCACATTAAGGGTAAGACCATAGTAAACCAAGCTGCACACAAACCTGCAAAAGACAGGAAAAAAAAAAGTAAAATCAAAACTGACACTGCCTGCCAAATTGAAGCACTGGTCTGGCAGAATATATGACAAACTATATTTAGTGTTCAGCAGATAGGTCTAAAATGTTTCTCTGTATGATGCTTTCTAGGCAAATAAACCATTATGTCTCAGCACAGACCCAATTCCTGACTTACTACTGAGTAAAACTTAAGACTACACTTAAGAAGAATGTGCATAACCAGAATACAGTTAAAACACAATCACAACTGTATTATTTGACTTCAGAAATGTCTTTGTCCCTTTTGTTTTTATCAGGTTACACTTTCATCCACACTTTTTCCAATTGTGCGTAAACCAAATTTCTCAAGCAGTTCAAATAACACTTCACCCACCTTTTAATTTCTACACCCTGATCCAGTTTTACTCATTCTCCAACTGTTTAACTTTTCTTTTGTAACCCTATTGTCATGTTAGCCCCTGTAAAGGCAGTTGTCTTTACAGAGAGGAAAGAAACTGGTCACTAATTCATTCTGCAGTAAATCAGCAATTCTCATTTAAGGAAGAGAACAATCAGCTATTTATTCTGTAGTAAGCATTTGGAAAAGCAACAGGAAAACAGCTCAGTGTTGCATGCTGGCAAAATAATTTTTATTCTTAATACATCTTTCCCAAATATATGCATTATAAAAGCAACTATATGAGCAGTAATGCCTGAGGACCTGCATACCATGTACCACATAAGATTTCTTCAAAGTACCACCAAAAGACCTCAGGGCTAGCGAGGTATCTGAAAAAAACCAGGCGCTTTTGGAGTTAAATTTCTGCTAGTGACTAGAGGGAGCATCACAGGCTCCTGCTCCTCACTACACCAACTGCCAGCACTGGCAGCACTTTCTCTTAAGAAAACAAACATGCTCATTAGACAAGGTAGGCCACCCACCTGCTAATGGGCTCCTTACTCACAAAACAAGGAATAATCCATGTGACAAGATACTGACAGCACTGGGCCTAAGAGGAGGACAGTGTGACTAATCTCAGCAGCCTTGAGGGTCAGAACAGAAGAGGTAGTTCTCAACTATTTTGATACTCAAAAAGCAAGATAGAAATGCAGACACAAAACACCTCAGAACTGGACTGTGAAAACGGCTTTGTGTTAGGATCCTTTTTAGGTACGTTGCCCCTAACAATCTGTAGGACGAGCCAATTCTCAGCACCATATTCTCTCAAAGACTTAAAGAGGTCGCAGTAGCACAGCTGGGCCTACAAAGTATTTCAAGTACCAGGTGAACATCATGATCAAGGTGCGTCCCAAGAGAATCCTGTATCGGAACAGGTCCAGAAAGCTGCCAGCTTCTCTGGAGCTCCTCTCTGCTGGGAGTTTTAATGAGAAAGTGCATTTCTGCTTGCGGTTCCTCTTTGCAATGAGGTAGAGGGCATCTTCTGCCTCGTTCAGACGGCCCTGGGAATAGAGCCAGCGGGGAGACTCGGGAATGAATCTGAAACACACACACACACAGACACCTTTAGGGATTTTCTTCTCTACGAAGCTGAACTTGTCTAAAGGAATAAGGCTGAAATACACTTCAGTATAATAAAGAGTTTTTCAAACAACCCTTCAAGTATAAAATTCACTTACTGAAACAGAAGCAAAGGATGTTGAAAGGAAACATATGTCATACCTAATTTAGATACCAAGGAATTACATTGAGTGTATACACATATACACACATAGCACAATATTACAAGTATGTATAGTATATAGTATGATTAGGATCCTGTCTTTGGAGAATTCAGAATTAAGGAGGGACACATTACTACAAGTAACACAGGATGTTTTTGTAAGACCCATTTCTCATTTTCCATTAGACCAACTTCCATTTCCCATTTTCCAGCTTTTTCCCAAATTCTCTCCCATAGACAAGAAGGCAGAAACTCTGCAAAGGTCATGCTCCTTATGTGCACTGTTGACTTGACAGGTCTGTTACTCCAGCATTGTCTACTAAACAAATCTTCTATTACTTTCAGACTTCCAGGACTAATTTAAACTTTAGCCTTTTGCCAGAAGTTTTTTAAGATTTTCGCCTCTGATCAAAAATTATATTTTTCCTCTAAGTTTAAAAGAATGTGATTCTGTGTTTTCACCAAAGAAAAAGGCTTAGAAAGGAACGTATTTTCTTCCCCAGGATAAAAATCTGATAGTATTTTCTACATAGAGTAATTTTTAAGCAATATGGCAGGGAGGCAGTGTGACGTTTGGAATTGAAAAAACCTTTTTCTTAGAGGAAAGATAGGCCTCTGAGCACAGCTTTGAAGTCGCAAGCATAACTCACTTTAAAAAGCTGAACATATCAATCTGAAAGTTAATTTTTTTCCCCAAGGGTTCCAAGCACCACAAGGTTTTGAAATATCTAATGTGTCATCTCTGCTTCTGACCTCAAGAACAGCCTCAAAGACCTTTCCCTGAGTTCTGATGCTTCCCTTGAAAGGGTGTGAGGACTTTCTGAGAAGCAAAAAACCCTTTATTCAAAGAGTTACTGAAGTGAAATAGATATTGGAAAGGAAAAATCCTCTCGTTTAAACAGCAGCTAAAGTAATTTCATTCTTTCAGTTACTGTGATTCAGATGTCAGGAAGTATGTAAGAAAGGAGCACACTGCGTCACAAAGCTTTCAGTGTTGAAATTGACAAACACAAAGTCCCTACTATCTTCCAAAAGATCACATTTGAAAAATTAAAGGGAGCTGCCAATTTTTTTTTTTTTGCATGCCACCTTTAAGACTGA
Source organism: Aphelocoma coerulescens (assembly GCF_041296385.1). Classification (NCBI taxonomy): domain Eukaryota; kingdom Metazoa; phylum Chordata; class Aves; order Passeriformes; family Corvidae; genus Aphelocoma; species Aphelocoma coerulescens. Next base: position 99,626,398 of record NC_091013.1, on the reverse strand, counting down.
AAAGGCAAGCAATTTTGATGCTGTTCCTTCTATATGAACACAAGAGAAGCATCACATTATCATAAAACCATGAAACAATTCCTGTATCTTTTCCCACGTATTTATAGTGCCTTGGAGCACATCAGTTTAGATCATCTACATACACCAGCTGAAGAATAGGATGTGCTTCTCTCCCACTCTAGAGACTGTTCCCATCTACAGTAGTACTCCACATACAGTACAATATAGACTTACAAGCTCAAACATTGCAGCACTACTATTTGAAGAAACCACAGACCATTGGGGGAGGGGAGGGAGAGGGCTACAAGTTGAAAGAAATACCTTATTTACATCATTTCATGCCATCCTAGAAAGGCACTTGACTTAATAGTTTGGTTACTCTGTTTTGCTGTCTTGGGGTTTTTTTGGACATCTTTCTTTATGAAACTCAGTTTGAAAAACAACTTACAGAGAGAGAAGAAAGACGAGCGTTCCTTCCAGGTTAACCACAACAGCCAGAGTCCTCCAGGAACGAATGAAGTACCCTAATAAAGCATACTGGGCAATTCCCACTGCAAAGAACAAGCCACCAATAGAACCTAATGTACAATTAAAAACAAAACAGAACATTATCACTTCTGTAAGAAACATTAGCAAATCCCAACACATGCGATCAGACAAGAACTAACTCTTCATTAACAAAAATTCATTCAGCAATTCAGGCAAAACCACGGCTCTTTGATCAAAGAATACCCTGTCCTTCACTCATGCAGAGCAGAGGTATTACATCTAATTGGAAAGATCAATAAAAGCTCAAAAAGTGCTCTTCTACATCCTCCACACCTAACAAAGCCCTGTGAACAATTAAGTCTTCTAATTCCAAATACGAGTATGTGTATGTATGCAGCATAAGTATGCAGCTTTCTATGTGTAAACCTAAATACTACAAAACATTGAAAAACTGCTAGTTTTAGGAATATGTAGTATTCATTTGTAGATCCCATGATTTGTAAGATACCCTGTTTAAAACAGTCTCAGCATAGCACTACTCGGGCTCTGTAAGTCAGGCCCTGGAGCTGTAGCAGTACAGGTTACACACACCATATGTGAAGGACAGGTCCAACATTAGCAACTGAAACAGTTAAGGGTGTCTGTACCTTCTAAATTCTAAGGGCAATTACTGCCTGGGACAACTTTTTTTTTTTTTTTTTAACATATAAGCAAGAGTTGTCTCATCCTCCTATGATATAAAAACACTTTTGATTTCTTTTTAAGAACTGCCAGGAAGGAAAGAATTGATATTTAGCATACGAACACTTAGTTCTAGCAGAGTCCAACAGTCTGATACAGCTCAGCTGTGGCAACCTTTGGATGAGTATTTAGCTGGGTGACATTCATGGGAGATATTTCAGCTGGATCTTTGTCAGCTTGAGTGATGCAGAGATCGGGATGGCCCCACGTCATCTACTCTGCTTGTCCATGGTTCATATTAAACAAGCAGAGTTCAAAGACTGTGATCACAGATATGCTCAAGTGGAGCTGAATTTGCAACTGCTATGGTGTTAGCTTTGTGTGCTTCAAATGGTGTGTGAGACTGAAATCTATGAATTCTGACAATGAAGGCACTTTACCTGCTAATGCCCAGTAGGCCGTACCCACACACTCATTCAGTAGAACAAAGGCTACCAGTGACATCCCACCATTCATCACCCCTACCAAGAACCGAGAAATGGCAAAGAATTCATATGAGGGTGAGAATCCGTTTGCAATGGCAAACAAGATGTCAAGAGCAAAACCTGGAAAATAAGGCAAAAAGTTTCATTTTAGAAGGGTACCTGAAGAAGCAGAAGCATTTACTGATATCTTTACAGATCCCCACTGGCATCTGTCCTAAGCCATCACAGTGAACAATACTATTGCAGGTAGTATTTTTTCCAAAAAAATTTAAATACACAGAGTCAATATCAGAAAAGGAGGGGACACAAAAGGAGTGTTTTTTTGATAAGCAGCTTGCAGTTTGAACCTTTAAATTCAGTTCATGGCAGACAATTTTTTTTATACACTCAGAACCACTGTCTGACTCCTGTTAAAGATGGCTTTATATTTATCCCTGATCCAGAAGCCACAGGTTAAATATATGACCAAATATCTCTCCTCATTTTCAGAGACCAGTGTATAGAGACCGGAGAAGAGAAAGATTGCCAGGGGACAATACATGGTGGGTTTGCACTGCACAGCAGGCCCACCTTTACGTGCTTTGAATGAAGGTTGTTCCTTAAAAGAAAAACAACAAACATAAAACATTTTTTAAACTCTACATGCTCATCCATTGACACACAACTTTATACAAACACAAAACGTGCTGTTTCAAATGTTGTTTGATCCAGGGACAGTTAGAAAGCTTATGAGCTTCAAAACAGTATGAGGATCAAAAATACATAAAAATTAAATCATGCAGACAGGAAAGAAAAGGTGCAACAAATTCCTGACAGGTTATACATGTAAGGATGCTGTTAAAAAACTACTAAAAATAGTAATTATAACTTGCAGAGATCCCATGAGCACGAAGTTGCATGAGTGAAAGCCTTTATGGCATGACTCACAAAGCCAGAACACCTCGTGGATATTCAAACAGTAACTGAATAGTGAAATATTAATTTGTCTCAACTTATATGGCACCAGTATATTGGAATACCAAAAAAACCAAAATCACAGCACATGATTTACAGCTGCATATCAAACTCCCAGCAGAAACTGGGCTCTTGCCACTGATCTTCAGGGACATGACACCTCCACATCATTCATTTTGTCGAGTGGCAGTGGTTACCTGTGAGATAGACTTTCTTCCTCCCGAAGCGATCGGAGAGCTGGCCAAAGGAGATGGCTCCAACAAACACACCACTGAAGTAGAAAGAACTGGCAGCACTGACTTTGTATGATGCATTGCCAATTAAAAACCACTGGATGGAGGGGGAAGAAAAAACCAGGAATAACAAAACAACAAAAAGGCAAATTAACCAGAATCCAAACAATTCACCAACAGCTAATAGCTGGAGGGGATGATACATATTTTAAAGAAGATCAAACTCTGCATAAATCTCCTAAGCATCATATTCAGTAAATCACCAGTCCCCACTGCTGTCTCCCAAAGTCACTGCAGGATACTAACAACTGCACAGTTCTCCCAAATCAAATGCAGTCTTTGAATCTGAAATCAAGAACAGATTCCTCACAATACTCTAATTTTTGCAGCTTTCTCCCACTTTCCCTTTTTCTGCCTTCTTTCACATAAAGCTATTAATCTAAACAGACTCAGTTCTACCTATTGACGTGTCACTTCAGTGTGTAGGCACACAGTGTGAAAAAAGTAGTTGTGGTTTATGTCTGAAGATAATCCTGCACAAGCTCCTCTTTATGAACTGTCTTGTCCCTGAGCAATACTTCGGTAGAATTAGACAGGTTAGTCATGTTTTCTGCACACACATCTTTTTTACAATGTACTTTGTAATTTCCAGTTCTTTTCAATTCCAAATACAAAGCTGATCTTGAAATGTTTGATTCTTACAGGCTTAATGTCTCAAGTTGAACCTCACAAAATTCTTTGTCCCTCAGAAGTGTAGAATGAAAATATGCCATGCTCTCATTGTTCAAAAGTTATTTCCTTTTGTATTCTAAATACTCCACATCTTCTGTTCTTTTTCTATTCCTCTTGCACCTTGAGATAATGTTTCCTTTTAGTGACAACCAACTCTTCTTCCTGTGCTGGTAAGCTGGTGATTATGTCATTATCCCTGGAATAACACTCTAATCTTCTCCTCATAATCTCCTCTTCCGCTACCAAAATCCCATTAAATATCCTTTCTAGAAAAGCTTATATTATTTCAAAGCTCAGTTATAAACTACCTCATCAGGAGAACAGAGCGATGCAATTAAACTTCACAAAGATTAGGATGCTAACAAAACATCATTCATAAGCTCCAAGAAAATAACTTGCTTACTTTCTAAAACTGCTTCATTTTGAATTGTTACTTTAACAGGGAGGTGGTTACTAATACAGTAGGAAATGCACCCCTAAAGCACCAAAACTGACAAAATTCAACTGAAACCAACATGACCATAAACCAGCTTTTGTAGCTTCTGCAGACTTTAGAAACAATTCTCAGAAAAATACATTTGTAAAATAATTGCATATGAGATTAATTTTATCCTGAAATAACACAGTCAGTTTGTTTTAGAACTGCTGCAAGAATCATGCCCTAACTTTCTGTATAAAAATTTAAAAAGCTGGCAACAAGAAAATTGTTGACATGAGATGCTTTCTGAATCATTCAGGGATTAAGGGATAATTTGGTTGCAAAGCAAAATTTGTTCTGAAAATTTATCTCAACATCTAAGCCCTTTAGAGAGCTCAAGGCTTTTCTCTTCTACAAAAAACATGCTGCATTTATGCTTATTCACAAATCAAGCTTTTTACATCAGAATATTTTTCAGTGTAAATTCGTAATGGTTATGTTATCAGTGATGCCACAAGGTTAAGCACTGACACGTCCTCCTCAAATGTAGGAAAAAACTTCTTTACAATCACTCACAAAATTAGATTAATAACGAATTAGTGGTGAAATATTCCCCAAATATATATGTTCTCTCTCAAAATCTTGTTGTGCTTAGCACATAACTTCCAAATATACCAAATATTCAGCTAACAAATTAATAAAAGCTGTATTTTAATAGAGGGAAACAAAAGATGTAAGAAGATTTTATTCAAATGGGCCTTTACTAAAACACATGCTAAAGAATTAGAAAGCAGAATCTACACAAGTTGCCTTGGGTTTGGGGTTTTTGGCTTGTTTTGGTTGGGGAGATTTTTTAGGTTTTTTTTATTGCTCATGCAGGTTTTGTTCTTTACCTCCATTTCTTACTTATGCAACCAAAATGTATAAAAATCTATACAAAATCTATGTCATATGCTAGGGTGTACCAGCATGTCTGACTTGTCAAGTTTAAGAGAGTAAAAGATTCTTGGATAAGTTAAAAAAAAAAACAAAAAAGAAAAACCCCAGAGAAAATTCAAAAACCTTACTGAATTTTAAATAATGCTTAAGAAATCCGCCATCCATTAAAATTTTAATTTAAATGGTATCATAAGTACTCATCCTCTTTATTGCCAGAATACAAAGCAATGCCTTTTGTACACAATGGCTTGGTACTATTCCAAAGCTGGCCATTTTTATTAATATGCTCCTAACCAATAAAGTGCTTCACAGGAGTAATCTGGATAGCAGTAATACCTCTGGACAATAGCCACAAACTATCAAGTGGTACTACACTTGACTCCACAGATCAGCTCTACATTCAGGCCTTGTAACCAATGCACTCAGGGCTGTTGTACAGAACAATTTGACATTAACTGATACTGACAGCCCCAGGAAGGGCAGGTGCTACACACATCAATGCAGAGTCTGGAATCATTCCTGTAGGGACTGTGGCTAGATCATGAGAGAAATTGCTTAAAACACACAGAGGCTGTGCCAACGAAGCTAAAGCTTGTTTTGGAACAGAATGTGAAGGAGCTGCTTTGTCCACCTGACTCCCCACTGCCAATATTCTCATATCTGGAGTTGCAAAGACTGCAGGAGCCACTTCCTCCAGTGCTTGCTAACTCCATGATGGATGCAGTACATGCACTGGAGCTCAGCAGGGGAATTTCAAGAGGTGCCCAGAAAAAGCTCAGGGTCCAGAAAGCATTTTAAACATGTTAGTAAAATGAATGCCATGATTCCAGCTCAAACGTGGAACCAGGCTGCAGGATGCAATATGTAACTTCCACACAGAAAAGGTGGAAAGTTTCGGAGCACAACGCTGGTCAAGATCTGCAGAGCTATATAAAGCTAGCTTTTGTTGCCAGTAAAGACATGAGCACATTACCTGTTCTCTAACTGGAGGTAGCACGTGTTTCATTTGCTAATCAAAACACGCATTAGTATGCAAGACAAAAGCAGTACAACGAGTCCCCCAGAACCACCTCAGTAAGATTTACACACGAGGCTGCAAAACACATTTCAGACTTACCTCAGAGACTATGGATGTGAAGCTGCTGCCAAAGTGTACGTGCTTATGCACCTCACTGCCATTGGCAATCAGAAGCCATTCCCCAAAAGCTCTCTGCTCGCTCACTGAATGGTTGCCATGGCTCTGATTAGCTGAGAGCCCTTGGAGATCCCAGTGGTAGGGAGGAGTTGCACCCACCAATGCGATGAGGATGGCTTCAGTGGCCACATAGAGCTGGCATGAAAGACAAAAAACATCATTGCTCAACTTACATCCAAGCAGTTTCCTCCACTGGATCAAATTAGTATTAAAAATATTCCTATTTTTATATTTGCCTTCTACCACTACGAGATGTCTTGTATAGCCCCTGTCTTATCAAACAGCACACATTGAAGAACCACAGCTTTAACAAAGTGGTTTTTGCACGTTTTATGTGTTGGATATTTGAGAGAAGTTCCCCTACTGACACCTTTCACTCAGTCAGAGGGCCCCAAACTCCCACCCACAGCAGGTATAGATCCTGGATGGAGGAAGAGTCATTAGAAGTCCTAAGGAGGAAAAAAACCCTATTCTTTAATGCAAGTACATTACTCTTATATCCTCTCCTTCCACCTGTGTTGTTCACTTCCCTCTAGTTTGGTATTTGGAATAGATCTCCTCCCCATGGTTTCATATCTAATCTTTCCCAGTTTTAACAAAATTAATTCCTTGCTGGCTGTCTATCTTCTCTGGACCTGTTTTACTCTCAGACAGAGTACAGAGACAGAGACAACCACGTGAACACACATATGCATTTTTTATATACCTACACATTTACAGATACACACAAGGTCTAAATAGTGATCAACAGCACCTTTTGTTTAGGAAAGAATAAATAAAACTGCTGGAAACCCAGACAGTTCAAGCCTGATGTAGAGCTGGGTTACTGCTGCTTGCTCAGAAGAACATTCATAGGTCACATTACAACTACAGTTTAAAATGTGGTGGTTTGAGACCCGTTTGAAGATAGAAGTGGCACAAATTCTGCAACAGAAGACGGATCATTAAGTCTTCAGAGAGACGAAAGGAGTTGCTAGTAACAACGCCACACACTCTTCAAATAAAACTGCTTCGTCTCAAGCCCTCACTGAGGAACTGTAACACGGCACAGTGGTTCTTGACAAAACAAACAAACAAAAAAACCCACCCTTCTTCCACAAAAAAACCCTCATTCCAACCCTCTCCATTCTACAAACCCTACTTAGGCACCACCTGAATAGTCCCTGCTCTGCTCCCAGCCTCTCCTCCCCATGTTCTTGGGAAGAATGTATCCACAAGAAGTGTGTTCTCTTTGAAGACTGCTACACAAATAATTGGCAAAACCGGGAGGACCATAGGTACAAAAAAAGCAGCCTGAAGACCTCTAAATTCTGATGGAAGCAACACCAGATAATACTGCTCTGTTCTGTACAACAGCTGAGCAGCTGGACTTACACACAGATCTAAATGAGGATTATTATTAAACTGAAACAGAACCCCTCCGAAAAGCATTTTTCCCCATCAGCCCCTTTTTGTATTCTACATGAGAAACTGCTACTTTAGTAGCAGCAGGTAGATAAATATTTTTTTAAATAATTCTTCTTCCATTTTCCATTAAAATGATCAAATATCAGAAGAAATTGGGAAAAAAACAGTTAACTGCTATTTATTTAAGCTAAAGAACAACTTCTAAATCAATAGCAATGAAAAGTAAAAGAACTCATCTGGGAAAGAAGGCAAGGACTAAGATCACATGGGAAAAGAGGTTTTAAAAAGCTGAGTGGCCATGTTGCTAGGGATGTGTGGATAAGGTACTCTCAAGAACAGCTTGAAATTACTGAGAAATGAGAATTACAGGTCATGATGTGTGGTGCATCCCTCCTCTGACTCGCTCAGACACTTACGTGTCAGGACAAAGGGAAAACATACTTGCTTTTGTCTTGTGAAATAATAAACATACTTTTGAAGTAGATCAGGAAATGAAGTCCTCAAGGCGCTTGGTTTAAAGAAGGAAATCGTAACACTTTTCATTTTTGCTCTAGGTGAAACCCGTTCTAGCTACAGAAAACTGAATAGAAAAATAAGCGATTGCAGGCACATGAAGAAACACTACAGGGCTTTTTTCTATTAAAAAAGCCAACAATCAGCCTTAAGCATCCTAGTGGCTGCAGCAACCAAGGATATCACAAAGATAGAAATACTTTCAATTGGTTTGTGCAATCAGCAAACCATATGAAGATGGAGACGTGTTTTGATGTTATCAAATAGTACTGCTCTATACTTAAGTTCACTAAGTCACTGCTGACACAAAATTCTCCTTCCTAGTGAACACCTGCCTTTTATTTTGGGTAAGAGGTACAGTAAACCCTATTAATTTCATTGTGGAAACAAACCGAAGCCCACAAAACACCCCCAAAAATTCATTTACAATTCTGAAGGTCAGAAATAGTTTCTAGAAGTGATCTTAAAAACATGATGAAGGAAACTTTAGGCTTAATTACAAAATAAAGTTTTCATTTAAGTAAGAGTTGTGCTAATGAATCTGAAGATTCCTCCTTTAAGAATTCTAAATGCTTGCACTTAACAGTAACATAGTTGTGCAGACTGGTGAACAACACAAAACACTAACAAATCAAATAGAAATGTTATATAATAGCTGTATAAAATGGCTACATTATATGCACTGCGGCAAACAAAGCCCTTCATTTTTCATTTGTTCTGTAACCCAAGTCAAGTCAAATATATGTCATTTAGTCTATAGTTCCTATTCATAGAACATTTTAATTGGCTCTATATGGATGTTAACAGTTCCCTACCAAATTCCCTACACTGATCTGTATTAATCAAGATGAATACCAAGCACATGGGGACAAGGCAGCCACTCTCAGTCACTGATGATGAGATGCTTAGAGTTCTGTTAGTTGAGGTTCCTCCTGTTTGTTAAAATTCTCTTTAGGTTATAATTTTATAGTCTGCCTAAATTAGAAGACTGTGGTGTTAGGGAATTTATTACAAGGCAATGCCCTAATAACCTGTGAACTTTCACATTCCCTGTTAAGTAGAAGGGATTTTAGTTAGCCAGTCAAAGCTATTTCACTAACTTATTTTGAAATTAACTTAAAATTATTATTAATAGAAGTGGCTGACATGTCTTGACCAGCTTTCCTGATGTTCGCTTTCATAATAAATTATATGCAAGAAAGATGTAGAATCTCTAATAAGACTAGCAAGGAAGGGGGAGAATGAATTTAAAGCTTCACTTGTGTATAGTGAAAACGAACACAAAAATAATTTAAGAAAGTCTTTTAGTGCTCAGAATTTACCCATTATGAAGCACAAATGAAAAAACAAAAGCAAGACTTCAATTCTAGGAAGAGGAGCTTTCAACGTTTTTAGTCAGCTCATCAGCAATTCCCAACTAGCCTGGTCATTCTAGACAAGTATCAGCTGAAGCATTCACTGCTGAACAAAAAAATGAGTAAGACAGTAACTTCTGACCTTTGGAATACAGAAACATTAAAACTGCACCCTGAGGAAAGACAGAAATTAAGGAAGAACAATGAATGACCTTGCTCTGGTAGAGGCCTTTGATAAAGACATGGTTACAGTTCAGGATTAGAGTAATTTCTTCTGAACCCATGACGAGCAGCTGAAAAGCTGGAGGGCAACCTAATTTCTGAAAATCTGATGATCTCATCTGCTCCAAGTCATTTCCAAAGGGTGATATGGCTTTAAATTCACATTATTTTTTCTCCTCAATAACTCCTATGTAGAAAAGCCCTAAAATGTCTTCTTGCTGCAAAATTATTATTTGCTGCTGACAACATATTCCTCTATGAGACTATCCTTCCCTTCTTAGTGGCATGGTAAGAGAACACTGTAAGACAGAAGGAAAGGCTGTCATAGTTAAAGCAAAGAACCCCCATGTGCAGAAGAACATCACATCTCAGTTACTTACCAAGCCCAGACCCAGTCTGACAGGGAATATTTCCCATGAAGAATGGAACCATTGTTGGTTATTACCTGTGACTTATCATGACAGAGCAGACACAGATTTTGAAAGAATTTAGGGTTTCTGCAGAGACACAGAGAAAACCTACACAGTTTAGAGTTTTTCAGCCTGAAATTGCTGGCCTCCAGAATCCACAGCAAAAAGTCCAAAGTCTGTCCAAAACCTTATATAACTTCATTCTAGAAATTCTTTAACATCTGCAATGAAGACAAACTCTGCACAACAGACACCAACTCTTAGAGCCTCCCCTCCTACAGGTTTGTGGAAAATATCCCTCTAGCTTCCCCTTCGTGTTCCAAATATCCAAACACACACCTCTCAGCTCTGTTTCATGCTCAGTGTTATTTTGGTGGGCAGTGGCAGCAGCAGGGATTTGTTGCTCCTGCTCAGCCTGGCAGGAGCATGTGCCCATTAGTCAGGCGACTGCTGCCATACACAGACAAGGGCTGGTTTACTTTCCAGGGGCAAACACTGGCATCTGAAGAGCAAATACCTTCATTGCACAAGCTTCCTGCAACAGCAGTCCAAGTGACTCAGTCAGAGGTACACACCTCTGTCCGACAGAGCCAAGGGAACCCAGCACCCTCACTCACATCACAGGTCGACAGGCCTCTGAACACGAACAATGAAGCTGGAAGTGTTATTTTTCTGCCTTTAAAAACACAAGGCAAAAAGAAAGCTCACAGACAGATAAGCTAGAGAACGAAGGCAATACATATGAACCAAAACTACAAAATGCACTATTAACACTACCTCTGCTTCAATAGGAATATTCAAGGAAGTCAAACTACATTCATGTGCACTCAAGTGCCAAGGCTCTGCAGTCAAATACATAGTTTCTATATAGTTTCACCAATATCACATTGAAAGTGCCACTCCCCTCTTCCTATGAGGAAAAGGACTTACAACAGGACGAAGTAAGGAAGCGCTGTAAGGTTCTATTCCAATTTATGAATACAATGCAAAGCAGCCCAGGATTGGACTGTCTCAATTGCATTATAGGATAACAGGAAAAAAAAAGTCAGCAACTGCTGGCAAAAAAAAGCAGGAACTGTGGGCTGATAAGTATCAGGGTTTAGTCCTGCTTCCACAAGCATGATTATTCTTTTGTCTGCATTTCATGTTTGACCCTCTTTCTTTCCATAATTTCCAGCCTGTGTTGGCTATGAACTTATCTGAGTCACAGGCAGTATTTTAAGAGATCAAAGTCCTCATCTTTGCATGCTGTTTCAGGACACTGCCAAGGAATACTGGGTGAGCATCCTGGTCCCACAGAGGCAGTTCTCCTAAGACTATAAGAGCACATTCTTGGCTAAAGCATTTGACTTGGTAATTTACTGAGTACTTCCAAAGTTTTTGTTTAAGTATCCAGACTAAAGAACAATGCTGTCATTTGTACAAGCTACTTTGATTTATTTATTCATTTTAAGGACATGTCTGAAGGTAAGCAATTAGATCTACTTGTGTTTTGTTTGTGGGTTTTTTTAAAGTGAAAAATATCTTCTGTTTACTACTATTTCAGAGCAACATGATGCTCCAGAACTGAAAAGATATATTTTTCCAGATTCATCGTGGAACTTGCTAAACCACTGATTTTAAGCTCAGAGCCTACAGGCCTCAGAATTCCCAGAATTATTTCTTAAAAGTGTTCAGAAAAATAATTAAGAATTACAAATTTCAGCACTCTTAAATTTACTGTAAAAGCTCTTAACCTCTTCAGTAGGAAGTCCATCAGGGGTCTACAAATTAAAATACATTAAAGAACTCTGGTATTTATCTATTTTTAAGACACCAGTAACTAAACATCACAAAGTCTGATAAGCTATACATACAACTCTTTCTATCTTCCCCAATATGAAGATCTCAAAAGTTTCACTGAGCCTTCCAAGGCAAATTCTTAACACTCTTTCATCCTGAGCCTGAAAATGACCAAGTAAACACAATGTTTAACCAGGTTAAATTGCAAACTTAGTCAGAGATCAAACTCAGACGAGTAAACAGACGAGACCTAAAAAACAGATGTTATTGCTCCAGAGGGACTCCAGTCCCACTGGGCTAACACTTGGAAAAAGCAAACAGAGGTTTTGCTTAGTGCAAACAATACACATGAAGCACTATCTTGCAGAAGTAGTTATATTAACTGCTCCAGTTAAAATAACAAAGATATTTGAGAACACAAAACTTTATCTATGTCAGAAATAAGGAGCAACTATCTCATTCAGGTTGGAAACAACTATTCTGAGTTCAATTACACACCTACTAATTCTCTCACCCAAGAGGAAAGGAAATTAGAGCCTCTAAAATGGCGACGTGTCAGTGAGCAGTGCCTTGATATTGCTAGTGGAAAAACACAGGTAATTTATTGCCTACAAAACATGGGAAGTTAGAAACTGTGTGTACACAGAGGCAGGAAAGAAGGAATGGGAAATGATGTGTCATAATACAAATATTTTTAACCCACAGTGTTTGCTACATAGTAGAATTATGCCTGTTAACTCCCAGGCTGTTCTTCCAAGGGTGCTCAGAGGACAGACTGGCTAGATGGATTGTAGTTTGCCGGGCTGAAAGGCAAATAGCAGAAGACAGGATTGCTTCAGCTCCCACTGAATCTAAATACCATCCCATTGCACCAAACATTATACCTAATAACTTTATTATTAATAATCTGAAAAAATCTCCCCGTATGTTTTACCCACAGCCTACACAAAGACGACAATCACTATTGGCACAGTGCCTCCCTGGCACCTTCCCTTCCCCGTTGTTAAAAAGACTTTGCAAAAATCAAGGCATTCAGCCACAGCTCCAGTAAAGAGCCCACAGCAAGTTCCTTCTGATAACGTCACTTTACACAGTATGTAGCCACCTTCCTTTAAATAAAAAAGAAACTTGGGTTTTGGTTTGCTTTTGGGGTTGCTTTTGTTTTTTTTTTTTAAATAGGCAGAATACTCTGCTACCTTCCCTCTGTTGTTAAGCCTTCAGAATGCCTACTCTGTGCCTCTCCCAAAACTCATGCTTCTTGCTATGCCCATCAGCAAAAATTCTGTTAAGGTCTTCACAACAGCACATTGAACAGGCATCTTCTCGGACTGAACTGCACAGAAGCTGATGTCAGCCTTCTAAGTTAAATTGCAAAAGCTGAGTAGAGGTGTTGATACAGATACCCATGCATAGAACGTGTGGTTTAGTGTCAGAGTGAATGTTGTGGTCATTAGAAGAGCAAGAACACCCAGCAACTGTAAATGACACTTAAAAACACTTAAATATGAGCATGTTCAGATGCAGCTAAAGAAGGGAAGGTCTTAGAGTTATAACTAACATTTCTTCTCTACCTCAAGCTTGCTCTGACCATACTCCTGCATATAAATGTAAAGCTTAGATATGTGAATGATGCACTGGCTTGATTAAGACACAACATAACTTGGAGGGAAGATGAAGATGTTGGCAGCTGATTAGGTATTTTTACCTTCCCTCCACTAAGAATTATTTTGGAAAAAAACCAAACAAAAGCAAGTTAGCTATTTCAAAGCAATCAGTAAGGAAGCTGTTGTTAGCATCCAGACTTCTGTGCTGTATCTGAGAGTTAAGGACCCCACTCCTAATAAGGCATGTTACAGCCCAGCATTGTTAGTTCAGGTTTTCTGCAGAAAATAGTGCAATGTCTGCATCGGCTGCATTCATGTTTTTAAGGTTATAAATGTGGTATCATTAAAGGTAGGTGATTGTCTCTCGTAAGGGACAATTAGTTACGGATATGAAAGAAGTAAAGGACTAAGAGACCAAGGATTGTTGGTTAGCACCACTGAAATCAAATGTCACACGTGAACAAAGTACTACCTTTTTTTCTTGAAAGATTTCCCCCACCCAGTTGAAGTAAATGGTAGGATTTGTCTTCACTTAGAAGTTCCATCAACTTTCAGATGGAAATATTCTTAGCTAAATGAGTAGCAGCACATCTTTATGCATCAACAGTTTACATACTCATACCCACCTCATTTATTTGTCCTCCCAAACAGAAGTATGCTATACCAGATCAAGGATTTATATGCAGTGATGCAAGTACTCTAAAAGCCTTTATCACATTTACAAGGAAAGCAACACCATCCTTCAGCATAAGCATGTTCTGAGTAAGATACAAAGCACAAAAAGACGTGGGAATACAAAGCTTTCCTCAAGAAGAACATTTGGGTCCCTACTTCTTATGTTTGTATTCATGCCACATTTGAAACCTTCCCCCACAGAAGTGGCTGCACATGTCTGACACACATTCTGCAACTGCTTTATTGAGAATCAGAGGGACTTGAAACTCTTCTCCCACAGACATACAAAAAACCCCCCAAACACTGAGGTAATCAAACTCAAAAAAGATTACACAGAAATTCTGAAAATCCTTTTTTACCTGCCACATTGCTCACTCACTTACAGACACTCGTAGCTGAACTGTGTCTAAGTTACAGCACATGTAACTTTGGATAAACACCATACCTGTCATGATGCCCCTGGTAACAACTGCAGCACAATACACCATCAGTTGTAATGCAATTTGTGTAGTATGCCTCTCCTTCCTTAATTTTAAATTGTTCATTACATTTCCAATTTGTTTTGCTTTTCCTGCTCAGATAAAGTCCGAATAGCATACATCGTCAAGGATTGGGAATGAGCTGTTCAATGTCAGATCAAATCTGGCTAGTTCAAAGAACAGTTTAAGAGATTAATGCAAATGTAAATATTAAAAGAAGATTCACTGACAAAGTATTTCATTACTGTCATTGCAACTACAGCGTGATGTCTCATACCATGGGTGTAGATAAGAAATGTCAAGAAACAATTAAACAAGGCTACATAGGAGATCACATCTGCATCCTGTCTCAAAACACACACTATTTCTTCTGAATTATTTCTAGAGATCTGGAATGTGGAAGCCTTCCTTACTTAAGCCACATGCCCCAGAATGAGCTTTCCCTCAACACATTTGTGCAGATGGGATGATTAAAGACCTTTCTGCATCTTTCTGCATTGGAATATTGTAATGATAGAAGTCATACATGATATTGTTGTCAAAGGTAAAGTGATGCTAGCAACACCACTCATTACAGCTGCACTGCATCACAAATAGTTTGTTTCAAGGCAAAGGTATAATTCAAGCAACTTGATACAACTATCTTAACTGTTTTTACATCCTCCTTTCTGTTAGTAAGGAGTTCCCAAGATGGATGGAACAGCCACCCTTGGTAATTATCCATATTGCTGGGCAATGCACATTACTCAAATTAAGGCAAAGCCTTTTTCAGCTATGCAAACAAGAACTCCCTTTTAAACTTAAACGTGTTTTTAAAAGCCTTTCAGTAGAAATACAGTAAGAGCACATTTCCATTCGCAGTTTGGACTTGGGCAATCCTGTGGCTCAGATTAACTGGCAAAGGCCAGACTCGTTCAACCACATATTTTGAATCACAAGAGACAAAGAAACTTTTCATTTTTAAATATGTTTGTGTGCTCTTAAGTGTCTGATCAAGGTGTGAGATTTTGTCCCACGTTGCTACACACACTCAACAAACACCAAGACTGTTCTTTAATAATACTTCAACATAATTTCTTCAAAAGGTTGTGACAACCAGTAGTCAACAGGTATCAAGTACTTACTTTTAGCTCAAAATAAACTCCTAAGTATTTTAAGTGTTATCAGCTCCCTTTGTTTCTTCCTCACTTTCTTAAAGGTATACTAGAAATGCAAGACTAATCCAGCCTCAAATTCACATTAGTCAATCTTCACATTCTTCAGGTAAGTCCGGTCTTTGTGTAATTCCATATAATTTGTAAAATTTTTTCTCTACATTAGCTGTTGTCAGTCCATTATAAAGTTAGCAACCACTGCTACAGAATATGCCGAAAGATCTTCCAAATTCCTGTTAAGTTGGTAGTGGATAAGCCAGGCATACCTTAATACAGTAACAGCTCAGCAGGTTAACAAATAACAGCAGCAGGTAGCAGAGGAATAACAGAAATCAGGGAAGATGAAAGAAGGAGCCTGCAAGACATACTTAATCTAGTTTTACACTGATAACATAGAAGAACATTTTTCTAATTACAAGCAACCTGGAGGTTTTTGTCAGAATTGTCAGTAAGCTCATTCCACATACTAAGAACGAGTTCACTCAAGCCCACGTGAAAATTGACTCATGGGCAAAGTCTCACCCCTACACACAGAATTGTTTGGTAGAGTTTGCCTCAAAGAAGCTAAACCATGTCTGTAGTTAGAATTCAGAGACTAGACACATTGGCATATCAGTAAGGCTACATGGTGGAAGTAGCTTACTGTAGAAATTTATATTTAAAAAAAACCCACTAAAATGAGGGGAAGTACTTATAAAGTATGAAACTCAAAGAGATTAGTAACATGCAGAGATGAAAAAGCACAAAAGCCCACAAAGAAAGCAAGTGCACCTGCTGGGAATCTTACTGGGAAGGGAAAGCACAGAGTCTAAGCTCTGGATATTGGCAACGAAGATGAAGGGACTTGACACAGCAGACAAATATTTTTCACACATCAGGTATTCTTAACTTTAAGAATGTAAAAATATTTTTTATACCTACAGGCCCATATGAAAATATAGGCCAACTGAGGGAGCACATGCAAAGGGACAAGGAAACTAGCAATAAAATGGAATAATCAGTCCGTGGCACAGCCAGTGACATAGACTACCAGGAGTTCTCATTCTGCTGCCATATGCTGCATCTAATCCACTGAAGGAGCCCACGACTACCTAGATCTACACCACACACACAAGATACATTACTTACCTTCGGGTCCATCCTCCAAAGGCTGGACCAGACAAAACACTAACACCAGTTGTGAAACCTGCCTTCAGTCTTGCTCTCACACATCCCAGTGACACATTACGTAACTTGGCCCCAATAAAGGAACACAAAAAGCAATCAACCACCCAAGCAGAAACCAGCTGAAAAAGTCCACATCTACTCATGAACTGAAAGACAACAAGCTTCACATGTAAATTCTTTACAGCCTCCTGTGCCTGCATGATCTGAAGAAAACCTACCAGTCAGAGGATGATCCTCATTGGTACAGTTCAAGAATTAAAGATAACATGAGAAGAAAAAAAAGCAGACCTGCAAACCTGCTATCTTTTCTTCTTTAGTTATTCTGAATTAGTTCCAGGATTTGCAAAGATCCTTCTGTTTACTTCTCCCATGAGAAATGCAAGTTAATCCACTAAAAACAAAACAAACGAACACAAACATTACAGAACAGCTGACCCATACTACTTAAAATTCTGAAAACACAGAGCACTTGTCAGGGTTTGCAGTTCATTCCAGAACATGACCAGCACTGGAAGAAAAAATAACTACTGCTTCCTTGATTCCTAATCTTCAGTGAACATATACATTTTCTAGCTAGCCAGCCAGCCAGCAGAACAAGCTCTAAGCAATGTCTAATATTAAGGAATTAAATAGCTAAATCAGTAAAAAAAAAAAACAAAACAAAACAAAAAAAAAACCCCAACAGTACAAGGAAATAGAAACCTACAAAGCTTTTGCTGATTATCATCGTAACTTTACAACCAAGTATAGAGTTCCCATCCAACAGGACTGGGCATCTGAAATTTCTTTGGTCATCTCATAAAGCTTCTTAATATTTCAGTCAGTCTAGGGGAAGTAGGGGTTGCCAGAAGACATCTTCAGTCTCACAGCTCACGACTGGAAGTTCTTGATTACTACAAAATATGGGTCAGCAGAGGTGGGAGGAAAGTTAAGTTTCCCTCTTCCTTCCTGCAACCATTAAACTTCCACAGTGGAAGTAACCCAGCACTTGTCAGCCTCGCTGAATTCATGACAATGAAGATTTTGATGCTAACATGGAGTAAACCAGACTTTTGCCAGATTCAAACCATACTTCAGTCCTAGGCCTGACTGTGAAGGTATACTTATTATTCTTGTCTTCCTTCCCTGTCCTCACAAAGATGAAGCAAAACTGAAAGGCAACAAACATGGTTGCAGAGCACATCACTTGCTCATGCAATCTCTGAAACTCTCTCCAAAGAGAGTCTCTTCTAGAGCACTAGAAGAGTGCTCTCTTCTAGCACTCTACTGTTACTTTGGACTCCACTTTTATCACAAAGTTTAAGAGAGTTCCAGATTTGTATCTCCCAAACCTGACTACCCAAAATGTAGGGCTTCATCCAAATAACTAATGGAGACACTGTCCCTGTATTCCAAGAGTTAAGTCGAGGCTAATCAAAGCACCATAAGCAATCATCACCTGTCAGCTGGTTACATGAGAGCTTCTGCACACAGAGGTCTCAGTGGCCACCTGTCACTTTATCAGTGACAATCAAACCACACACAACCTAGAAATCCCCAGTCTAGGCCATTAACTCCAGGTTGCGCAGGATTCCCAGCAGAGCTTCTTGCAGAAGTCAATGTCGTCCAGTCCAGGTCATGAAAGCCTCAGCTGAACTTCACCCAGCCCTTCACCTGACCAGCTCCTAACATGTTCCACGAGTGACACAAGGTGTAACCGCTCAGGCAATGCGGCAGAGAGAGCATTAGCTGCTTGCCCCAAATACACTCTGCAGAACTGAGCACTGCCTTTGGGCAGAGGCCACCTGTGTCCCAGGAGCACAGCACGCTACTGCAGGACAGACCCAGAGGGGAAGACTTGTTACTGCCACCAACAGCCCTCAGCAGAAGCCCTCCCACACCAGCCTTCGCACCAGGCAGCACTCACCGCATGGACATCCACCCAACACCTTGGGAACAGCTGTCCACTGCACCCAGAGCATCCCCCTCCCGGCACCGCTTCCCCCTCGGGACAAGAGCGGGCGGGAAGGGCGGCCTCTCACCTGGAGGAGCAAGGCCAGCAGAACGCACAGGTACACCTGATAAGGGCCCATCTGCCCCACCAGCGGGAATGCCTCCTCCACCTCCATCCCGCTCCCCGCCCGCCGCGCAGCTCCTACGAGCGGCCGCCGAGCAGCGCATCCCCGGGGCGAGGCGGGGCGCGGAGCGGCGGCCGGGCCCTCGCGAAGCTGGAGCAGAAGGAGAGGGAGGAGGAGGAGGAGAAAGAGGAGGGAAGGGCGGGAGGCGAGATACGGTGCTCATGCGCAGGTTCCGGGGAGAGCAGCCGGGATGCGGCCGCCTCCCTCCTTCCCGGGCGGCCGCTGGGGAAGCGGAAACGCACTCAACCTTAGCGCAGGCGCACGGCCCAGGATTAAATTATTTGGGATGGGGTTGCGTGAGGAGCTGTGCGTGGAGCGGTTGGGATGGGGCTGTGTGAGAGCGCTGTCAGGGGGGCAGCGCCGAGGTGCCTCGGGCCGGGTCCCTTACAGTGAGCGGGCTGGGCACTGGGGAGGTGCGTGCCAGGTGCGGGGGGCGATGCACCTGCTCAGGTCACACCTGGTCACAGCTCTTGGGAAGGGGAAAGGGCAGAGAGCTGCTATCTCTGGACCCTCGGTTAGACCAAGGCAGCACGCTGGCCCTGCGGGCTGGGCGAGAAGCCTGCGCTGGGTCCGTGCTGGCGAGGTGTTCGGGTTTTATGGCAGCTGGGCTCTCATCGTCAGGTTTCGTCCATCAAGCACAGTGGAGTTACAGTGTGCGCTCAGCGGGTTTGCACCGTACTGAACGGGGTTAGCCCTGTGTCTGGGAAGCTGTACACACATAGTGCACGCTGCTTAAGTTCTGTCAGTTCACAGAGACGCCAAAATGCTGACACACCTCAGCTGTGGAATATTCTGTAGTGATACTTCATCTTCTACCTGCCAATAGTTGGGGGGGAAAGCCGAATCTGGTATAAGGCTATTGTGTAGGTGCCACTAGAGATCAGTTCTGGACCTACACAAATCTTACTGTTCTTGATTTGATGCCTGGTGAGGACATGCCTCTCTCCATTACACCAGTCTCCATGAAACTGTAGTTGTGTATTTTATGAAAAGAATTTGGAGAGCCTTCATTGTGAACATGGGGTAGAAGTTCTCACTTAGAAGTAATGGGACTGGTTTGGGAGGGAGCATGAACTCTACTGCATAGAGAAGGGAAGGGAGATAAATACATGTGAAATAGTAATCTTGAAAAATGGCAATGAGCTTTTCATGGTCCATTTTCATTACACCTTTACAATAAAGCTCCAGGAACATGAAACAATTTAGATTGTTGAGATTTTTTTTTACCTAGTGATACCAAGAAGCAGCAGCAACATCTTTATGCTTGTAGCTTTTATTGTATGAACAACAGAAAGGAAGAGAGTTGTTGTGAGCTGTGACCTTTAGGACCATGCCAGAAGCCTGGGAAATAATACCATTTCTGGGCTGAAAAAATCTTGGCAAATTGACAATCATCAAAGCAATTTACTCTTAAAATTAAATTCACCTTTGCCCTAAGCACTTCTTTTCATATTTGAGGCTTAGTACAGATTGATTAAAGGCAAAACAGCAAAGGATTTTTGAAATGTCAGGACCTTTCTGCTGTTCACCCAACTGCGCTTGTTTCATTTTATTGCTCAGCTAAGATGTGGAGGAGATGTTCTAGCATTTGGGAGCTCTGCATTCGTCTCCCCTGCATCCTTCCCACTCTCCAAGCCAGTTCAGCCACACTCTATGGCAACCACAGCTTTATTCCAGCTTGCTCAGCAACAGGGAGGGCTGTTGCCTTTACCTTCAACACCCAGCTCCTCCTTGACTCTTGAGCAAAGGTGAACAGACCCTAGGGAAGGAGGTGGTACATGGCTCCCTGTCGGGATGGCACTGCCTCCCGAATTGCTGTGTGCACCCTGCATTCCGCAGGCTCTTCTCATCTCTGTCTCACTTGGGACCTCCAGCACTCCTGCCTGGGGCTTTCCTCCCTATGTTCCCTGCTTGCTTACAGCCACCCAAGCTCCAGGCTCTGCCTGCTATATGGGCAACAATTAAGAACTGTCAGCTTTCTGTATTCACCTTCATGGGGTGCTGCCTTCCAGATGATGCTTCTGCTCTGCTCAGGTAACACCTCTGACTCCCGCAGCTTCCAGTCCTGACCATGCGGAAGTTACAGCATTGGCCTTAAGCATGTCAACCGTGCAACAATGCCCTGTGCCTGGGGAAGACAGCTGTCAGGGAGCTGTCTCCTCTTGTGCTGCTACTTCCCAAACTGAGTCCAGCAGAGAACCGTGAAGGTGATTAAGGGACTGGAAAGGCTAAGACTGGGAGTGTCTAGCCTAAAGCTAAGAAGGCTCAGGGAAGAACTTCACAATGTGTGTAAATAACCTGATGGAAAGGAATGAAGAGGAGGAGCCCATGCTCTTCTCAGTGCTGCCTTCCAACAGGACAAGAGGCAATGGGGACAAGTTAAAAAAAACCTCACTGGTAATAAAAGATGTTTGTCCTATGAGGCCAGTGGTTTTGGAGAGGATTGGATGTAATGTTTAGAGGTTTCAGTCAACATAACAACAGCACTCCACCTAGCCAATGATCTGTCCTTGCTGGAGCCCTCAGATCTTCTCAGAGTATTATTGTCTGTGAAGTTCATTAATGTACAATTTGCTCCCTCCCCCTCCTCATTAATAACCATGTCAAATAAGAATACTCTTAATAATCCTGTCTGTGGGGAATTTTTCTTTTAATGAGAGCAAATCAGGCTTCTTACTCAGCCAGAAACACGGTGCCCCCTAGGTTTTTCCACATCACTCCCAACCCTCTCTCTGTTACTGCTGCTTCATGGGTTTGTTGCCATTAGAGGCTTACACATCAAATTCATCTGGGCATCCCAAAACTGAGACAGCTGCATGGCTTCTTTTTCAGCCTTTCTGAAATAACTGTTTCAGATACATTCTGCCTTTTTCTGTCTGTATGTAATGATGACCCAGAGCATTCAAAGTACTAGATATATGTAAATGCAAAGGGATAATCCTAAGCTATGTTCCTCTCTGGGGGAAAAAAAAAAAAAAAAAAAAAAAAAAAAAAAAAAAGAGGAAATTAGATACCTTAGAGCTAAAAACTCATTCTAGTTCATTGACATTGTGTTTCCAGATTTTCTATATTCATTAGTAGTAGATTCTGACAACAGCTGGTAATTTTTCTTTGGAAACATGAGCAATAGTAGTTTCAAAAAAGACCTTAAAAGGACTTTTGATGTTCCCACCTTCTGGCTGGGGATTTCTTATCCATTCAAAGGGTGTCCACACAAATTGTTGATTCAGCAGTTAGCACAGATGAGATCTAAAGAAGTTCTGTTCCTGATGGAGGAAATTTCAGGTCATCCATGAGTGGATATTTTGAGTTAGATATGAAACTCTGTAGCCCAGGCTGCTGTGGATGACAGAAGATAAGTGGGTTCAAGTGAAGGATCAACAAGTACCAACAAGTACAAAATTCCTCTGAGGTTTATCTAAAAGAGGAAACACCTCTGTCTCTGAAAAGTCCCCAGGACACAAAATGTGCAAAGCTGATATCTGAAGGAAATACTTAACCTCTCTTGTGTTACTCCTGTGGAGGCATTAGCTTTTGGCCACAGCAAGAGATGGCATTTGGGCCAGAAAGGACATTGTCTGTCCTGTTGCACAGTCACTTTTGTGATCTTGCACTTCATCAGGTTCCCATCCCCTTGTGGCCTCCATCCCCCTACCTTACAGGAGGTTTCCACCACGTCAGCTGAGCTGAATGCTGAACACTGAATGGTAAAAGACTGAGCTCTGACTGCAGCAGTGAGAATGGCAGCTGTGGGAAGAGTGGTGGATATCTCTTTCACAGTAATATTAAAGGGTTATGGTTCATAAAACCCATTACTATTAAACAAGCCCAGGGCTAAGAGGAGGTCCCTCCTCTAGGATGAAAATGAAGCAGAGGTTCTCTTGACCTCTTATCTTCATCTGGTCCACAGCAAGATGACAGGAGCAGAGGGTTGACAGTATCTGCCACAATGCTTGCCTTTGCTGGCCCCCTGTTATGGAAAATGAAGATTTTTTCCAACCAGACTAATCAGCTGCACGTTGCAGCTGGCTTACCCCATAATACTATGCAAAGCTAGCATATGGCTCATTACAATATACCCTGACTAAGTATGCAGCCAAACAATCCACCAAGGCATTTTTGCTTCTCTGATGTGTTGTTTGCACTTTCTGCAAACAAAGCAACAAACAATTCCTTTGGAGGCGCTTTTCAATTTTAGATGAGGCTTGGGGATACTGAATTTCTGTCTGAACCGTGAATGGTGTTAAAAGCTGATTCCCTATCCCTTCCTAGATGGACAGTTGTCTGTTTCAAAACAGATCCAGTTCAGGTTCCTGAGAAATCTGAGCTTGCTCACATACCATGTATCTGTGGCAGTGAATAGTTTCTCTCAGGATGTCTCCCCTGGTCACACCCCAAAGTGCACATCTGTGGCCAACACCTTCTTGGCCAACAGCCTCTGTAACTCTCAATCCTGCTCAATCTCCCATCACTTAGACATTGCCTGCAGGGTCCATCCTTGGGTGGGAGCTCTGCTTTCATCACAAACACTGTCAGGGGTTTCAGGTTGAGCAAAGGAGTTTATGAAGCACACCTCTGTGCTTAAACATACTAAAATCTTAGACATTAAAAAAACCCCAGTGTAGTCTTAAGAAGCAGGATTGGCCTCTGTGGCCTCCCAGCAGTGACTGGGACGGGGATAACAACGTTGAACATAAAGGTGAGTGCTTTTAACTCAAAATGGCTCTCTTGAGCAGTTGAGCCACACTGCCTTTGAGAGAACCCATGTGTTCTCTGTAGGCTCTTTTCTTTCCAAGCAGTCATCATTTGGCTGGAGTACTGCTCATAATCTTGACATTTATACCATTCATTCTCTGCCATATCACCAGCATGCAAAAGACTTTTTGGACCATTTCTCTTGCTCTGGAGACTGATGAAGATCCCACAGAAGTAAGCAGAAGCCCTTACAGGTGGTTTGTCTGGCAGAGGCAACAGCACTCTGGATTTGGAGGCAGAGAGGGCATTTGGCAACTGATAGTTTTTTCACAGTTCCCTCAAAATACAAAAAATAAGGACAACCTCATGGATTTCAGCAGCTATTTCTATCCCAGGTCTGCCATGCAATGCAGTACTGGTATTCTGCTCAGTATGTTTGACCCCCCATGAAATTTCTTAATCACCACTGCTGCAGGTTATCACAGGAGAATCTTGTCCTTCAACAGCAACTCCAAACTGAAAAATAAGGCGTTTGTTCCTGTCCTGCTCTTGCAAAAGACGTGCGATAACTTAGGAACACCCCCTCAAAAAGGAAGGTGTAAAGACAGCCAGACACCAGGCAAGTGCTGCTGAGTATAAGGTAGAAGCACATAGTCAAAATTATCAGAAGTTTGGAGATCTAGGAGCACTGCGGCAGGACCATGGAAATTCTCATGAGGCCCTACTTGTTGGACCTGATAGGCAGGCACAGACTGTGCTATATGGACTGCCAGGCTCTGAATGGCACTAGCTCAGGGCTATCCTAAGTATGATCTAATGAACCATGTAGACATACCTTAGGCTTCTGCACAAAACAGAGGAAGCATCCATAGATGATGGGATTCCATATATTTAGCTCTAGACATGGGAGGTAGGGGATACTTGTTATGTGAATAACCAGAATTCCACAAAGAGGTTTTTTGTAGGTAGTAGTAGTGCATTTCTCCAGCAAACAGATTTGCACCTTGGGAGAGTTCCAAAGACACAAAGGTCTTGTGGACTTTATTTCTCCAAGGAACTGTAGTTCTCAAAGTGATCTTGGAATCCTGTAGAGCATCTACAAAAGATGTCTGCAAGGGAAGACCCTCACTCAATAGTACCAGGAAGGGAGAGTGACACAATCCGCATTTTGCAGCAAAGAACCCTTTTGAAACTTGTGCAGCTAGGCAATGAAAAAAAGAGAATCCCAGATGCTTCCCATTACCTAAGGAAAAAGGAGATTTCAAGTTATCCTTGTGTTCTGACATCCCAGTTCATTTATGGGTAGAAAAAAGACACAGAGGGCACAGTTTCATAGAATCATAGAATTGTTAAGGTTGGAAAAGACCTCTAAGATCATTGAGTCAAACTGTTAGCTCAGCACCACCATCTTCACTACAAGGCCATGTCCGTGAGTGCCACTTCTAGATAGATGGTTAGGAACACTTCCAGGTCCCTGGGCAGCCTGTTCCAATGCCTGACCACCCCTTCAGTGAAGAATTTTTTCCTAATATCCAATCTAAACCTGCCCTGGTGCCACGTTTCTCATGTTTCTGCTCGGCACCCTCAGCAACTGGCACTTAGGGGAAAAGAGCAGGGTAGGAAGAAGGCAAAGGCGAGCCCCTCTGTGGTCAGAAGCTCCCTCCCGGCCCCCAGCGCTGGCCCGACGCCGGTGAAACAAACGGGAGGGCGGAACCCTTCCACCAACAGAAGGCAGGAACCGAGGAAGATGCCTAAATCTCCTTTCAGGACGGGACAAAACCCATCAATAAATGAACAGCTGGCGGTGGCTCCCTCCGCGCCGGGAACAAAGAGCGGCTGCGGCGCCGGCGGGGGCCCGCAGGGGGCGGCCGAGCGCTGCCGCGCCGGGGGAAGCCGCGGAGAGGCGCGGAGGGGCCGCGGTCCGCTGCGCGTGGCGCTGAATCGCTGCTAATTAGTTCCGCGGTCCGTGCAAGGCGCTTATCCAGGGCGGCACTCGAGCAGCAGCCCTCTTGGCGTGTCTCCTGAAGCATAGGGCATGACAGCAACTTGCACATCTTGCTGCTTAAATGTGCTATTTAAATAAGGCACGGCTGAAATCTGGGGTTGGATGCTGTAGCCTGGATTAATCTTTGTCAGAATATGAAAGCAGTCTCGTCGGATGTTTCTGGCAAAAGATATGCAAATTTGCCATTCAGACTTGTAAAGATCTAGTTCTTAATTGCTCTGACTATTAGTCACTGTGCCCATCACTACATCACTCTATACCAGCATGGAGCTGTAATATACAACAAAAGCCAAAGAACATTTTTCTACCAGAGGTGGGAGCAGCAGCTGCTCTACAAAAGGTTGACTTCCTCAACATGGCAATGATAAGTACCAGTCTTACCAGTATATTGTCACTTGGCCATGATGGTCACATTTTCCAGACTGCTGGGGAGTTTTAATTTGCCGTAACAGGTACAGAGTAGCTGCAAAATTTATGTATGTTGGCAAAACCTGGGAGAAGGGCAGAATGAGACCCTTCCCAAGTCTAAATCACATAGTTGAATTCCTGGAGGTAAATGCATGTGGCAGTTTTATACGTTTTTAAGTCTCTGGGTTACTGCACAGAAGCAAATTTGTCTTGAGTTAGCGTAAGCTGAATGGGAGAAATCCTTTTAGAAAACTGAAAAGGTAGGATCCAAGTCTTATGCAGCAAATTCAAAGACTTTTTAGAAAATCTGGATGATGTTAAAATCTGAGAGTCATCCTTGTCCTCCAAACAGAGAAGGATTTCTCCACATTAAAAATACATGATCTTCTGAATCAATGCATTCTAGAGGAATTTAAAATACATTCAGCAACAGGCAACCACATTTCTGGTCTTTCTGGATTTGTATGATAAAGGAAAGGGAAATCTTATTTCCACTAATATTCCTATCCTGGAAAACAGTGGGTGATTCCCTGAACAAACTTGTCGACTCTGATGCACTCATTCCAAGACAGATTCTATATTCAGTAGATCTGTTGGAAATGTGGATGTCTCTCCAAAACTTCATGTTGCTGCTCTGGGTGGATTTCAGTAAAAGTTGTTACACAGCTCTGTGGGGGTGGGTTGGGATGTCTTCCTCAATCCAGAGTCAAAGGCCATGAATGCCTGCACTTCAGTTCCTGTAAGTGTCTTATGGCCACAGGGAAAGCCCACTCTACCTATGCTGGCCAGGGTGGGCTGTCTGACTTTGAAATGGGCTCATTCTAACTCCTGACTAGTCCCATTAACCCTTGCCAGTATCATTAGTATGCACCTCATACAGAAGTAGCTCTAGTGTGTCTCAAAGATCAGTAATGTCTCTACGACTGTCGAGTTGCAGATATCAAGGGAAGACTATAGTGAAGGTGGAGAGTATACCCCAAGATTTCCCAGGCCCCTTTCTCAGGCTTCTTGCAATGTGTGGCTGGTTCAGCCCTAGCTGATGCCTTCATGCTTAGTAGGTCTGGAGAGGTTCTCTTCCATTGTCCAGTCCCCTTGGGAAGTGCTGCTCACTCTTTCATTCACTGTATCTTGTAGCAAGGATTTCCACTGTGTAACTCCATGTTCTTTGAAAGAGGACCTCCTGTGGTTGTCCTGACACCCATCACCTGCCAATGCCTTGTTCTTCATTTGGTGAAATGGATGAGAGTTTGCATCTTCCATACCACTTGTAGTTCTGTAAACTTTCACAGAATCATAGAACGGTTCGGGTTGGAAAGGACCTTAAAGATCACCTAGTTCCAAGCCCCCACCATGGTCTTCCAGCAGACCAGGGTGCTCAGAGCTTCACCCAGCCTGATACTGAAAACTTCCAGGCATGGGGCATCCACCCTTCTCTAGGCAACCTGTTTGTTCCTGTGCCTCACCACCCTGACAGTAAAGAATTTCTTCCTAATATCCAATCTAAATCTCTCCTCTTTCAGTCTGAAGCCATTCTCCCTTGGCCTTTCACTACCTGCCCTGGTGAAAAGTCCCTCTCCAGCTGTCTTTGAGGCCCCCTTCATCAGGTACTGGAAAGTGCTCTAAGGTCTCCCCAAAGCATTTTCTTCTCCAGGCTGAACAGCCCCAACCCTCTGAAATCATCTACTTTGTTAGATGTCCTGCTATTCTTCTGGGACAGTGCACCAAGGAAGAATTACCTGGGAAAGCTCCTCAGCTAGAAATGCAGGGAGAAAGTGTATAAAATGTTCTAGGATGTGTGATTTTCTGTAACCAGCTCCCAAAGCACTTCTTTCAGTCCACAGCTGGCCATTTGGAGCAATCTGATTTAGGACTGTTGATATAAATGAAGTAAAAGCTGGAGAGCAGTTTTGCTGCCAAAGGTGGTGGTGGTGCTGAATTCAGAGCCTTCATATCTACAGACTTCTCAGAAAAGGTTGCAGGCAATGCTCCTGCTCGATTTCCTCCCTCTGTGGGAGCTCTGGACTGTGAGAACAGTCCGTCCAGCTGAGTCTGGTTTACCAGTCTAATTCTGGTAGTAACAAGCAGGCAGAGAAGGTAGGATACTCATTAGTCCTCCCCAAAATCTCGTTATCCACAAAATGTACTTGTCAGCTGGCCTCAGACCCTGCAATTCTTGATGGTATTGCTCTGCTGATTCACGCCCAGACTGATTTCCAGGAGACCTGTGTGGAGCCAAGGCAAGAAGTTTCCTGGGAAGGGGACAGTTCACACAAGCAACTATATTAGATTCTGGTGACGAACATCAGTAGGCACTGACATCAACTCCAAGCCCCAGTAGGGAGCAGCAATAGAGAAATTCCCTTCTTCAGTTTCCACAACTGACATTCAGGGCCTGAGGCCTCCTCTTGGAAACTGGGTTCATTCTCCATCACTTAGCTCCTCATTGACTCAAACTGCCAAAGAGGATATCTGGTAGCAAAGGGAGCTGGTGCTTTTTCTGAGGTGGAAATACAGTGTCTTTATTAGCAGCTGCACTTAGACTTCTAACTAATTTCAGCTAGGCCACTGAACAGTTGGAGAATGGCAGCAACTCCACTGAGTTTTGAGGGTACAAGTGTACCTAAAGGCTTCAGTTGTATTAACATGTTTGGCTACTGTGTGACAGATCTGCCGTGGGGTATGAATTCAGGGATGGCATTCTAAGGGGAGCTGGCATTTTTGATCGGTTCGTTGGTCATGACACCTGAGGCAGGAGTTTGCATAAGTCTCAGACCCTATTTCCAACGCCTTTAATGATTGCAGCCATTGAAGTGCATTGTGTCAAGGGGGCAAAGGCTCCATTTGGACAGATAAAGGAAGCACAAGTGTGAACAGCTGTGTTACTCTTCACTGGGGCTGGGATATACATCCTAACCTCAGGATGGGCAAGAGAAAGGGCTCCAAGCTTCTCAGCAGAGATTAACTTCCTCACTGTCTCACAGTTTATTTTTAAAACTCTCATGTGTGAGTATGGGGAACTGAATCCCACCCTAAATTACCAGATGTCCTAGGGGCTAGAGTGGAGCAAGTACCTAAAAGTCAGTTTTAGGAGTCTTAGGGAAATGGAGGCCATGAGCAAAGCTGATTTTTGTAAGCTCTGTGAGATGCACAGGGAGTCAGCAGCAGTACTGGAAGACGTTGTGAGGTCTTTTTCCAGATACAGCTGTGGACTGCCACTATCCCAGGTCTTTTTGCAAAGTCTGGGCTGGCAACCTTCCTGCAAGGAGGGGACCAAAGGTAGAAAACTCACAATAAGCACAGACACAGTAGGACAACAGAGATCTAGGAGGATAAAATCCCTACAGGGATTTGGATTTTAAGTAATTTGCGAGATGCACAGGAAGCCAGATGGGTTTTAAACAAAGATTGTAGGGACAAGCTCATTTCTCAATCAAAAAGTATCCTGAGCCTGTTGATGCTTCAGATGTGTGCCATGTTTTTTATACCAAGTGGAAAAAGAAACCTGACTTCTTGGACTTGACTTGCTTTGCTTCCTGTGTAATGTGTTTCTAGGGATCAGTTTGTGGAGCTGAAAGAGATGCGTGGGACATGAATGGAACATGGTGCAGTGAAGCTAACACATCACAACATTTCCAGTACTCTGAATTGAGTATCTCTGCACAGCACAGTGTGGACCTGGCAGTTCATTCAAAACCAGCTTACAACTCTTAGACTTGATATGCACTTGCATAACAGACTCAGCCATTCTGGGCTTGCTAAGGGGGACTTTGCCTGTTGTTACTTCACTGAACATTTTTTCTTACTCAAAAACTTCATGTCAGTTCAGCCCTGTTCCATTCAAGTTACAGTGCTGGGAGAGGGAAAGCTACCAATGTTTGCTTTCTGTACCAAGAACAATAATGTTGGAAGCACTAATGAAGAGTAGGAAGGGTGTTTTCATAGAAAACATGTTGCCTACGTTTCATCTGAGAATGCGAAAAAACTGTGGTTGCCAGCTCTAAACTTGACAGGTTGCTGCCAAAACAGAAGCATTGCCAATAAAAGCAAGGAAAGATTTGCTAAGAATACAGGCAGAGCTGCTTTTTCTCTTTGTGAGTGGAGAACAGTTGGGAAGTGATTAGTCCACAGTGCCACTTGAAACAACTTTATCATATGTGCCATATGGACCTCAATACAAACTTCTCTATAGTTTAATACTTGCTAATAAAGAAATCAACAGCAAGAAGTTAAGTGAGAAAAGTTACATCTATGTCTATGTAGACTGAAAGGGAAAAGGCGAAAATGGAAATTGAGAGTCTTTTTTTGGCAGAGATGTACTGCTAAACTTACGAGCAAATAGTCAAGAGGTGAGAGCCGTGGATTTGCCCATGGGAAGGAGAGGAAAACTAGCTATCAGCCAGCATGGATGAAACACCTCCCAGGAAAGGGAATGCAACACTTGAGGTAAAATGGAACACCCCCTTCTTCAAAACTTGCTGTGACTTTAGTCATCTGACCAGAGTCCTATGTTCTCCTCTGTCATGTTCTGGCCCATCATGACCACTTTAATTATATTACCAGTTACATTATACATGATCAGTTAAGTTATATTCCTAACACCAAAAGAAGGAACCACACTCCATAATTCAGGCAAGCATCTATATTTTCAGCTATTTGAAAGTCAATAAAGACTTGTCAATTGAGTCAATTGAGAGCTGTGATCAGAGGCAGGTCAGTCTTTTGCAGAAACTAAAACACTTGAGGAAGTCAGTTCCTAGATTTTATGCCTGGGGATTTAGTTTTTCTCTAAGCCAGGAAAATCTGGGGCCAGATCTGGATAATCTAAAATATTTTCACCCTACATGTCAGAATGTACCTTTTACCACCCTGTCCGTCCATCCATCCATCCATCCATCCATCCATCCATCCATCCATCCATCCATCCATCATTAATGCCTCTAAGCAAGACTATTTCAAATACATTCATTAATTGCTGATTTCTTTGGAGTTCCAGTTGGGCTCATTTATGTTCCATTTCCAATTATCTGTAAATAAAACATAACAGCTACAAAGACACCAAAGGAAGGGAAGGGCAGAAATGGAAGAGAGAATAGTCAAGAGAGCTTTTTAGATTCAATTAAAAGAAGTTCTTCCTTAATTCATGCTATACCAAATCCATATGAGACTTTGGGAATTTTTTAGATTGAAAAGTTTCTTGAAGCAATTTGAATTTGCACTTTGAAGTTTATCTCATTTCACATCAACTGAACAGCCTCATGCCATGCTCAGTACTTCTAAGATATATGCATTTACCTAGTGTCAGTCTCAGATTATCCAAGCAGCACCAGACAAGCCATTTCATCTCTGTGCCTCCACTCCTCCCCCTATCCTCCAAGAGGAAATAGAGTATTCTTCTTGCCTACATGCCAGGATTTTCTGGAACCTGCATATTTTGTTATTTTGTCACTGACCCAAAAGCTACTTAAGGTCAATGCAAAGATTTCAACTGATTTCCCTGAGCTTTACCTTACTTTATAAATATATTCACTCTGAAGCCTTTGGACAAATAGCACTGTAAAAATGCACTGTTGGTACCACTGCATCTTACACTGTCTTCCATCCCTTCTTTAGCTGGCAATAGTCCCACAGAAGACAGACTGAGTGAAAGTCAAGTGTCAAGCTCCAGATTTCATCCATTGTCTTCTAAAACAACTGAGTTGTAATGCAAATTGTTCTGCTTTGTTAGGAATGAAGTGCAGCAACTCAACAGAAGTGTTTATTCTCAGGGATATTTCTTGATAGACAAGCTGCATTGCATCCAGGCGGGGAGATTTAGCTTTTTGTTACATCCTAGGCAGTGCAAGCCGAAAGGGAGCTTCCCTAGTGAGCAGAAGTATCCATATTTCCTAAGCAGGGAAGGCAATGACAGTCTAAAGCCAAACTCCCGTCAGACAACAGGAAACCTCCCGTTAGCCTCAGAAGCGCCCAGATTTATCTAATGAATCAGTAGCACAGGCAGGGAACTGACCCAAACTTCACATGAGCAAGAATAGCTCTGCAGATTGGCCCCACGACTCTGCTCCTTCTTTTAGCATTGTCTAAACTCCTTGCATTCATTTAGCCGTGTTGATGAATGGTTGTCGGCTTTTGCCATTCATCAGTGCTGAGGCAGGGAAACAGCGTGGAGGCGCTTCTGGCCTTTTCGGTCCCATTTGGTTTAACACTGATCTGCTGAGGTCTCTGTTTAGTGCATAAGACCCTGAAAGGAATCTTTCTGTGGTGAAGATCCAGCACTAGTTAATTCTGGAAAGGAATCCTGCCAGACAGAGAAATCCTGCGATGCTTCTTCGGTGTCTCCCAGGCTATAAGGCTTTACCTCTTAACAAGATCGCTGAGATGAACAGATGTGCCCTGACCTGAAAATTCTCAGCATTTTGATCAGTGTATTAACACACAACACTTGAATTGTCAAAATCATTTACACCTCCAAACACATTCCTTTTGCCAGGCAGTTGGAAGGAGTGTGTTGAATGTTTAAACAAAGGCACTGACCTGTATGTGAGACTCAGCGAGCTCTTTGGATTGCACACCCTGTAGTGTTGCTTGTCAAAGCAAGACAGAGGTAGCAGTTCCCAAGTCTGAATTGCCACTCTGGAGTCACACCATCCACAAGAGGCATTTCTTTCTGGCCTAGAAGTGGTGTCATGTGCAGAGAATCCCCTGCTCATGCAAGTGCACCATGTCAGGTGGATAAGCAGGGAAGGTCAACCAAGTCACTCCTCAAGATGTTTCCCAGGGCTGGGCAAGAGGGGCAGAATTTATGGTCAGATAAAGGGCAGGAATCAGTAGGGTTTAGGGCACATTTCTGTGATCTGTTAATAAGGAAGATCATCTTCAGATCCTGTTACAACAGTGTGCTGCAGCAGCATTCATCCTCGAGGGTTGCCTTTGAGGGGCAGAGGTTGAAGATTTCAATTTCTGTAGCCTGGGATATTTTGGAGAAACTGGAAATGTCTTATTTCTGTCTGTCAAGTGATCTACCAAAGCCATCGGTTTGTCTTGGAGATGATCCAGGGAATAAGAAAGAAATGGGTAACAATAACTCATTATTAAACCTGGGTTGTTGACTCCTTCCACCAGTGAATAGTTTAGATATCAGGGATCAAAGGCGTTGCTTCCAGCAGGAGGCATTTGCACACACATCTGTTTGGCACTAATAAAATAGCTGCCAGACAAAGTGGAGACTCCAGCCTTTGAAACCTATCCATCTGTTGTTTGGGGCTGAGGGCTCACAGTTCCTTGGGCAGCATTTGGAGTGATTTTGAGGATCCAGAAAAAGACATCTTTTCTGATGTAGCAGTCTGTGTTGAAGTGGAAAGGAAATATTGGAGGAACTGATAAGTCAGTTTGCACATGTATTTTAATGCTATTTGTAAAAATACATCATCTTTATCCCTAAGGAGGCCTCTTTTATAGATGGAACCTTTCTGGTTCTTACCCAGTGAGCATGTGGCAATATAGAAGAGGATGACTGCCTGCAGTCCTGTGAGATCTACAGCAAGAATGAGGCTACATGGAAAGAAAACAACTTGCAGAAATGGTGCAGGGGTACTCTGCTTCAAGTCTCGAAATTATGTGCCCGAGTCTGCAAGGAAGTGTTCCAGCTTTGATTTTTTTACCATCATTGGTTATGGGGCACATGGACACAGAAGTCAAAGCTATTCCTTTCACATCTCACTGGAGTAAAAGGTTAAGTAGTGAGTGAGATACACTTGTGGGTAAACACACATACCCCCATTATGCCTGCAAAATACTTGGTGAGTACAGTAACCCCAGTGCAATTATAACTGAGAGAGCTGCTTTTAGGGAAGTTACAATGTATTGGTGCTTATACAAACATACCATGCAGAATAAACATAGGTAGAGGAAGAAACATCAACAACAACAAAACTCTCAGTGAGCCTCACTAAAGATCCCTGCAAGTGATCCTACCTGTGAACTGAGAGAACTCCAGCTTGCCCAGAGACACAAACCTAGGGAAAGTTCAGGGAAAGAGTAGCAAGGGCTGCTGAACTGAATCAAAACCAGCATCAAAACAATGGCTGATGCAGAAGAACGAGTGTATTTGCCAGAACTAACAGTTTTCATGAAGCAGGAAAGCCAAATAATAAATCATAATCCAGGACACATCCCACAGAAACAATTCAAGAGAAAAGGTGGATGACATACAGGTCATGAGCAGGTGTGGAAGATGCTGGAGAAACAGCACAATTTTACCTCCCAGCAGGATGTCTTCTGCAGAAGGAAAGCACAGCTGTGTAATGGATGGTAAGGTACATGACACAGACTTCCAGTGCAGAGGATTTTTGTAGTGTGATAACAGAGCCGGGGAGATTCATGCATGCGAGGCACATGTCTGAAGGCTGCCATTCAGCTACCATTGTAGTTACTTAGCTTTAAGATCAATGACCAATTTGATTTCTGCTGGACTGCTGACCCAGCTGCCATGCAATACCAGCAAAAATGATAAGCAGGAAAATGAGCTGGGAGAAATATATCTGTGTGCTGATTATGCATTGACCAGTGGAAGGTAAATGCAATTCATAGAAAATGCATTATTCTGTACAAGAAACAGCAGCCTATTATGTGCTTGAAAAAGCTAAACACATCCTGATCTCAGGAAAGATTCAAAGGAAGCCACAAACATGCTTTAGAAGAGTCAGGACCAGAGCCACAACAGCAGGCAGAATTTCAGTATTGATGCATGCAGTGTACTAAAGCAAGGTTACCTGGGTGCCAACATCTCCCTGAACGTTACAGATGTGATGACTTAATTGTCTCTCTGGATCTACCACAAAAATATTGGGCCATTTCTCCTGATAACAACTGGATAGCTGGCTGCTTTTTATTGCTATGGAGTTGACGAAACAGGACGTGCCTGACAGCACCAACATGATACCTGTCCAGGAGCAGCATGATAAAGGCTGCTCTGCTAAAGAGGGCAGGCAGGAAGCTGAGGGTGACCTCAACATAGGCAGAACAGCACCTTCACCAACATGGTCTCACAGTTCTGGAGCAGGGCAGAGCAATGACAGTCCACCGACTGTCCTAGACCAGGTGAAGTGAGGTCAGAGAGATCAATCAGAAGCAGTAGGAGATGGGGTCAGAGCTAGGACAAAGCTGGTTACAGCACAGGTCTGGTGTCCAACCTTGAAAACCAACCAGTAAGGCAGGATAAGGCAGAGGTACAGCTCAGTCTAGATCTGGGCATCTGTGCCCTGAACTTATCTTGGGCCTGTGGTAGACAGCCTAAAAAAAGCTGTGTGAGATGCTAGTGCTCTGTTTATTGTATGGGATCATGGGGGAATTCCAGAACATTCTCATCATATGTGAGGATGAAGAGATTATTGTAGATCTTATCCAGTACCAAAATACTTCAAGATGGTGAAAGCCCTTCAAGACTAAGATGAAGTTAGATAGAAACCCCTTTGTGCCGTGAGACTAATGAAGCTAAGGGTTTTGCTGGCCTTGACTGTAAAGCCAGAAAACAATGAAGAACATCTATAGACGTTTTATGACAACATGAAGAGAAAAAGACAGTGGCAAGAAGACCCCTGGTTGTATAACAAAAATGAAGTATGCAGTCTGTTACAATTCATGATCATACA
Organism: Aphelocoma coerulescens; assembly: GCF_041296385.1. Lineage (NCBI taxonomy): Eukaryota > Metazoa > Chordata > Aves > Passeriformes > Corvidae > Aphelocoma > Aphelocoma coerulescens. The sequence continues at coordinate 99,590,632 of NC_091013.1, read as the reverse complement.
CAGCATTAAAATGACAATTTCTGCAAATGACTGAACTCTTAGAAACTGAGATACATTAAGGATGCGATGGAAATCAAGTACCTTATGAGAAGATGCAAGAATCAGGACTCACACTGTGTTTCAAGTGCAAATCTGGGTATACAATTAAAATCCAAGGTACTTCATGTCATCAGCACAGACCTAAGTCTGCCTTCACTGCGGGCAATGGGAGACACACAGTTTCCAACCTGAGGCTGCCACCATGTTTCACATGTACCATCACAGTGGTGCCACATGGACAGTGTTGGGCAGATAGGAACTCTGTTTGGTCCTTACAGTGCCACACACCCCAAGGGTCCCTGGTAATCATAATCAGAGAAATCACAGGCATGGAGCAGGGTGAAGGGAACACACCACAGTTTTTGCTCATTTCTCAAAAGGGAAGACAGCATCAAAGGCAATGCAAGAAAACCAGCAGACAGCATGCCCAAAGAAACAACAGCTATGTCCAGAAATGGGTGCACTTAAAAGTAGCCTCTGCTGTCAACTTGGTTGACGGAGAGTTGGGAGGAAAAATCTGTGGGAACAGCAAGAAGGATCAGCTAAATGGATGCAGCAAGAGGAACGAAAACATCCATCTGAGAAGAGGAACAGTGCAAACAATGAGTAGGAGAGGGATCCAAAGTCTGGCAGACTTGAGAGGCAGAAATAAATGTTCTTTCTAGATGGGGCTGTATGTTGGTAACTGCAGGGTTTGGCAAGTCAGCAAACATTCAAACAAAACACACCAACAAAAGCAGCTAAAAAGCAAGAAACAGCAAGTTGCGTGGGCCATGGAGCTGTAAGCACAGGTTTGGAGGAGTCTAGGCTTTGGAGAATGCACTAGGAAGTTCGTCCAGTCACATACAGACACAAAGACTGCTGTAGTTGCAGTGCCTCTGAAACAGCTGTTGCCAGTGAAGCACAGTTTAGCCTCAGAAACATTGCACTTTTCTTTGCTGTGGGTCCTACTAAGCAGTGCATGAAACCATATCTAAAGCTACACTGCAAGCTGAACACACTGCCAGTGGCCCCAGAGAGATTTAAGGCTGTTCTCCTGCCTCATACTCCATAAGCTCCAGGACAGCAGCTGTTTCTAGAAGAACCCCAGGTCCAAACTATACGAGGACCCCTGATTTTCCAATTGTTTTGGTGTTTAGGCTGCTGAGGGTGAGCAAAGTGGTGTGATAAGACATACTGGAACATCTGACATGAAGCTCGTCTCCAATTCTTTCAAAACAAATAGCATGCAAAAAAGGAGCAGGTTTTAACCAGCCTTGGTTTGCAGCCAACACGGGCACATGGTTAGCTTTAGCAGGACTGGACAGCATATGGCACAGCGACCTGGCTTGTTGTGAATAATGGAGTATAATAAAACCTGTCAAACTGCTATTGGCAGCTAGGGTGAGGAAAAGTCTCAGTGCACAGACAGTTTGAGAAAACCTACTTGTCACTGCCATGCAAAATATTTTATGGCAGTAAATATACATCATAAAGTGCCTCTTAGTCTTGGGTGTTTTATCCTCAGTCCCTGAATTTCTACAGGAGTCCAGCACAACTATGGGGATAGCAAAGTGGGGAATGCTAACAGCTGGGAGGAACAAAAAACAGGTGCATGAGAAGGTGAAGAAGATAAAGAGCCAAGGTCCAGAAGCAAGAACAGCAGGAGGAGTTAGAAGGGGTAGTAGGAAGACAGAGGAGTGTCATGGCCACCGGCAGGTGTGTTGGCTGAGAAACACAAGGGGGCTGCCCGTTGGCCTGGATGGCAGAGGAGGCAATGGTGTGTACTCAAGGCAGGCAAAGGGAGGAGGAGGCAGGATCCTGTCCGGCTCTTGGATGGAGGAGGACTTTGTGGGTAGTAGGAGGGCTGCATTTTGAGTGCTAAAGCTCAACAGGGGAATTTCTTTGTAATCCAACCGCACAGCCAGAGTCAGCAGGGAAATGTGGGAGGGGGAAAATGTAGCTCTTTACCTATAAAAGTCACTTTAGCCACTGCCTCGCCCCCGCAGCATCTCTGTGGAGCATGTGGGGCTGTGAGCTGGGCTTGCAAGGACAACTCCAGCTGATATGCAAGGACTCCAAGTGCCAGTTCCACCCCCAGCCTCGGAAGACTGAACAGAATTCTGCCAGAGCAATGCAGGTCAGAATTAACCGTGAATTTTCATGTCTTGAGTCATCAGCCTGAGCTTAATTTTAGGCTGCATCTCTGGAGAAAAGTGAGTCGCAAGGTTTAACGGCAGCTCAGCCTGGGCTTCTTTGTGCCCTGCAGTGTTTTTCTCCCTCTGGCCTTGGATTTGTCTGGTTTCTGGAATTGTCCTGCTCTCCGAGAGCGTAACAGGGAAGTAGAAGCACTGCTTAGTCATTACATCCTGCCATTTCAAGCATCAGTCTTGTTTTTGGTTTTTTTAAAGAAAACACTGAAAGTACTTCCCTTATAGACTTAAATGCCTTAAAATATTGCTACTGCTGCTTGGGGTGCCTGGTTTGTAATATCAATGGCCTACCTTAGCTGTGCTAAATGCACTTACATGGGAGCAATAGCAACAATCTGGAATTCAGAAAGTCTACAAACAGGCAGGCCTGTTTTAATTAGTTGAGTACAGAGACTAATTAATATGCAAATGAGGAGCTTACCAATATTAATCATCTGTTTTACTAGGCTGCTTTACTAAAGAGTTCCTAACAAATTTGCAGATGAAGTTTCCATGACATTAAAAATCAGCTAAACACCTACCTGAGAAATAGTCTCCGACAATAAAAGGGAAAGAGAGGGAGAGTGAGGCTTTGGCTTTTTGGAAGGAAAACATCAATGACTGAAACTAATTTTGTCTTTGGCAAGTGTCACATAGGCTGACTGAGTCGAACGTTTCCAAACCCTAATTGAAAGCATTTCAGCAAGCTAGACACCAAGAGGCACTTGGACAGTAGCACTACACGCATGTCCTTGTGAGAATTGACTAAAAAATTGCATGGTTGACTAAAAAATTACTGTCTACCTTTGACATCTCCCAATAGCTGTCAACACCATGGAGCATAACCCCCAAGTAAGATCACACTGGGTTGTACCTTCTGTGTATTTTCCTATCTCCATTCCTGTTACCAACACCTTAGAACATGGTAGCCAAAATCCTGCCCCTGAGCTACACCACTCTTTACTCTGTTAGCTTTACATTTTGCACTTCACTGAGCTTCTTGGTGGGTTTGGTGGAGCTTCTTGTCAAATTTGCTCTCTGATTTTCATACTTTACTTCAATGCAATTGCATATGGGTTCCCCTCACTGTCCCAGGGAATGCAGAAATCAAATAAAGAATGTTTTCATCTCTAACAAATCTGTCAAAGCATTTCTGTACCTCCTGGTTTTCTTTTCATATACCTTTACCCTGTGTTCCCTCTATTAAAAGCAGAACCTAAATTCTTAGTGTGATGTTCCCCTTTAAATGACTGAAAATGTGAGAATGAGATTTGCAAATCTCTTCTTGAGTCACAGGTGAGACCAAAAATCTGCCAGCAAGACACTTCAAAAAAATTAAAGACATCCTTAAAAATGAATCCAAATCCACTGGCTGATCTTCAGGGCCAGTGAATGGAGCTTGGTGGGTGGTTTGGATTAAAGAGGTTCCTGAGATTGCAGAGCTGGAAAATGGAAATAGCTCAGCAGCACCTGCCATCACTCCTGAGATAGGTTTCCTCCTCCCAGCTGAAAACATGGAAGATACACATTTCATTTATTCAGAAACGAGACTTGGGCTGAGGATGCCCTTGCACTCCATTTACCTGCACTGAAGTCACAGCCAGGGGTATGTTTCCTTCCTGAACTGGGGGTACTCAGATGAGAAGAATAGCTGAGCCCCATCCTGACTCCCAGCACCTCCTGAAAATTCCTGCTGCTGCTAACTGGTAACGAGTTTTCCTGTCCAGACAGCTGTCTGTGACATGGAAAATTGCTTTAATTTCAGTGTTTGCATTTAATAGGGTAGCACTGCTCATTCTTCACCCTAGCATCAACTCTTTTTATCACTCCTTCCATGATGCTTTTAGCTTCTGACCTCAGGAGTTCTTGGTGCAGTGCAGTAGTGCCAGGAGAGCATGGCAGATGGAGGTCCCACTGAGGTGTTGGCAGGACCTTGTGGGGCAAAGGAGGAAAGATGGGCTATGAGTGTATTTCTGAGGGATTTTGTTGTGTCTGGGAGTAAAGAAGGGAAGCAAAGATGGGGACATGAGGAGTGGGAGAGGTTGTGTTAGTGTGGGGGGGTCTACAGGCTTTAAATCCACCTCAGAATTAGGAATTAATACCAACTACGCCACCATTGTTTGTGCTTGACCTCCAATATTCCTCATTGCCCTAACAATCCCAAATCTGGCTTTCGTGGAAAGCACTGTGCACACCATGGGAAGAGGTGTGCTCTTGAAACAAGGACACTTCCATGAATGGTTCAGCTCTTTTAAAGGAGCTGGGGTATTAGTCAGCTGCATAATCTCTCCCTCTATACCCTATGCAGCACAAAGGGGTTTATTTTCTTCGCCTTCTTCTTTCACAATGTTTTTGGGTAAGGCTTCTCTTGTTTGCTCATGTCCCAACATTGCTTGGAGAAGACCCTCTTCCCGAGGGCAGAGAATGCTGGAGGGATTGTGCCCCTCTGGTCTCTCGGCCTACCCTGTCCCACCCTACACAACCCTTCCCTCTTGGTTAATGCCTTTCCCCTTCTCCAGCCAGAATCCCCATCCTGGACCCCATCCCCATGCTCCCACACACCTCCCACATGCATGAAGGTCTGAGCTTCATTCTTTCAGGATATGTTTGTGGCATATCCCGTCTCATCTCCCTGGATGTGCTCCCTACTTCTCCCTGCCTTCTGCCCTCCAGAGCTAGAAACACCAGTCCTGGCACTCACAAGTCCTGAGTCTCAGCCTGGGGATGGAGCAAACATAGAGACACAGGGCTGGCAACCTCCCTGTGTTGGTTCAGGGTCCTCTTCTCTGTGCATGGTGCCTTTGCAGGCACCTCAGCCTCATCACTGAGGCAATAGAAATGTCTCCTTCTACAGAACTGCTGAATGACTTGGACTCATCTTTCCTAGAGAAATCCACCTTCAAGTGGTCATGAGGAACTGGCAGATTGCAGCCTCCAGAACGGACATTTTAGGAAGTTATGAGTGACTGAAGATTAGTGAACAGAACAAACTGTTTAGCTGACTTTAGCTGTAGCTGTCACTAGCACTACACCCACATCAGCAGGTGGAAAGGAGGTGAGTACAAGAGTTGGAGAGGTGTGATAAATACAGCCAAGTAGCTGAAAAAGCAAGAGTTATCATTTTGCTGATACAAGCAATTAAAGTAGCCTCAAAATTTAGGATCTGGGAAACGAGCACTTTCCATGTTTAAGGCTAATAGTACTATTCTCATGGGGGGGGAAAAGACCCCATTGATTGGAGAGAATTTTAACAGGAAATGTTTTTTCTCAGTAGTAGCAATGCAAATAAGAACAGACTGCTAGAGTTTGGTAATGGAAGGATGAAATCATGTAGAAACTGACTGAGAAAAAAGCAGAAAGCATGATTTTTTTCCCCCCTTTTCCATGGAAAGGTAAGCAGAACTGAATGAGATTAAAAACCCAGACAGGATGTTTCAGTCTATTTTATACAAGAAATTTCCATTGTGCCATTGGCCAAACTTCTGAGGTCATTTTGTTTTGGAGATTTTTAAAGGAAAATTCCCAGTTTTTAACATGGTGTCATTATTTTTACAGCATATTAAAAGTTTCAGGGGAAAATGAGCAATCTTCCTGTTCTTTGAAGTGAGCAGAAGGACAAGAGAAAAGACAGAAAGAAATGAACTAATTTGGATAAACAGAAGCAGTGAAGTGTCTCATCTGTGATACAGAATCCTATAAAAAAGACCACTGAAATGGTCTTTCCAAGCCTTGATGCCCTGTCTCTGTATAATCCCTTCAAAGTAGTGTAAACCTCAGTGATTATTAATATATTTTTGGTTGTTTATATGAACCTTGAGGGGGAAAGGAAGCTTCTGCCATTTTAATTCCTTTGTTAATGTCTTTATGAATGCAATTAGCACTTCATTCACGCTTCTTTGTTTCTGGATCCCATTACGATATGGCTTATGCCAACTTCTCTCTCCCAGGAGAGGTGAGGCATCATGCAGCACTCCACTCAGCTGTGTGGCTGAGCACTGACAAACTCAATTTGCTGGAGGAGAGCGTGAGATGACACGGTGCAGTCATTGCTGCTGTGATATGGACAAATGGCCTCTTTTGTTCCAAGCAAGACATCTCCTGTCCTGAGGAAGTGCATCTGTGCATAGGTAAGTGAAAGAAAAAAAGGGTTGATTTACCTGACAAGAAATTAACCTACTGCAGCTTGTTGTAAAATTGAAGCATCTAATTATTTAATCCCTTTTTTACAATTGCACTATGCCCATTCAACTACCCATACAGTAGTTTTTAATTTCTAAACATGATGCTAAAGTCACCCTCTTATAACCCCATCAGTCTCAACAGTTCTAAACCAGGGATGGATTTGACCCCTCAGTTTTTTTCCTGACTGCTCCAAATGGCTTTGATGTGGGGTCAATGCCCTAAGCTGCAGCTCCTGAGGTTGCACAGCTGGACTCTTAGAATCATAGAATCATAGGAAGCAATCGTGAGTTGGAAGGATCCCACAAGGATCACTGAGTTTACCTTAAGGAAGCTGGGCCTTTACGTTGGCAGAAGCTTGGGTTCATTTGGGGCTGATCCTGTCCTCAGTGTTCATCAGGGGAGGTTAAGAGGAAGCCCAGTGAGATGAGTGGGCTTGTAGTGGTGTAAAGTTGAAGCCAGAAGGAGCTGAAGCCTGTCAGTCTGTGAGGGCAGCTCTCCAGTGCTACACAGCCATTTACAGATGCAGGGACTGTGAGCATCAGGGGCTTGGGCACTGCAGCACCTCTGGGCAGTGAGGAGCCTGCATGTTTCTAAATTTCCCACCAGGTACCAATTCACACCTAAATACTCCTGGAAATGACATTCAGAACTTCTCTGAGGTGAGGAGCCAGCCCTGATTCAGGAGTGTGTTAACAGAGCACAGCCAAAGAAATCCAGAGAGATTTGAGCCCGTGGGAGCCCAGTAATGCTCCCAGCTGCAGGCTGATGAAATTTTTGCCACCTCCATCAGGGAGAAGATTGAGGTAGGTGCAGTTTACCCACAGGATTGATTCTTTAAAATGACTACAGTATTGCATGAAGGGTGAAGAGTGTCTCTCCCTAGACAGGGATGAGCCAGTAAAGACATAAGCTGTTCCTCCTGCCAAAAATTTCTGGTGAGGCAGACAGGGAAATGCTGGTTTACAGTGTTGTAGACTCTTTCTCTCTCTTTTTATGTTGATCCCATGCACTTTGCCTTTTCCAGTGCAACCTGGCATACAAAGCACATCAGCAGACACTGAAGTCCAGATACTCCCTGTGGGCTCCAGGTCCCCTTTTACACCACCCCCACATCCCCAAGGAACCTACTACCAGGTAAAGGGGATTGTTGTTTCCATCACAAGACAGAAGGGAGGGAAAAACTGCGGGCTGAAAGCCCAAGGAAAAGAGACAGGAATTCTTTATCGCTTATTAAATGTGCAATTCAAAACCTGGTGAATAGGGAGATGAAAAGCTCCTGCTGAGAAATGGAGAGAGAAATTGCATTTTGGCCTTGGGGAAACCTGTGCCTATAATATTAAAGATGTGCAAATAAATAAATAAAGGCAATAGCTAGATTTACGTGTCTAATATCCTTGCATGCCGTGATCAATGTCGATATTTTACTTTTTTATGAGGTTCTCCAAAAATCTATGGCGCTTTCCTTTATTAATTGTTATCCTCATTGCAAAGGTCTTTCACATGTCTCCAGCAACTAGGTCTTAGCTGTCAACTCCATTAAATTCTATTATAATGTGGCATGATTGAATGCTCCAGTGGGATTGGCCAGCCAGTGTGTATTAATATATTATGGAGCATGCAGAGGCAGGCACCAGCACCTTGCTGCATTCACAAAGATGCTGTTGTGTTTACATTTTTTCCCCTCTCTGTGCACGTCTGCTGTTTCAGTGGAACTGGCTTTACCATAAATTATCCCTTGCAAAAAGAACAATGTAAACTGCAAGGGAGCTTTCCCTGGGACGTGGAAGCCAGTGGTCTTCCCTCAAGTGAGCAGATTCTCATTCTCTGCCTGGGATGTATTTGTACGACTTTAATTAGTTTGTGTTTGTACAGTATGAAAATCTAGGAGGCCCATGTTATTTAACATTAGGGAATATTGAAGAGCAGAGGATTTCCCACCCTGCTGATTATAAGCTGGGATGTTATGCTGATGGGAGGGAGCAGAATCAGAATTCAAATAGGCATGATCATGGATTTTTTTTTTTTAAACAAAGGAGTTCAGCAGATCATACATAAGCATAGTTTAAGACCTGGGCCTTTTGGGGGTGGTGCATGTATACTGGATAGGATGTCACCTGCAATAACACCCCTTAGACAACTTAATACCACCGTCAGTGCCTATCTGCAGCTTGAACTGAGCGACCCAACTTGAGCACCTTGTGCCTCTACCAGGACGGCAAAAAAGCAAAGCAAGGCCACAGGCTCCAACTAAAAGTCAGTTTAATTCAGAATTGGGGAAGAGAAAAGTAAAGGCATATCCAGCTCTCAAACCATGGGAGTTCTTTGCTTGTCCAGGGGTGCTCTGATCTGATGCATTTCATAGTTAGCAGCATTAAGTCAGCACTTCTGGATCTCTGGAGAAATCTGAGGGGTCACCAGTCTCTCAGTCCATCACAGCCATGCTCATCCGTGCTATCATGCTTTGCTTGTGTTTACATTTGCCATTTCCAAAGCCCTGTGTGCTACCATGAGCAGGAACATGGCCAGGCAGCAGCCCCAGCACTGCAGTGGGTGAGCTTTGATGAGCACTAACACCTTGACTGCAGCCAGACAACAGACGATGTAACCTGATTGCCTTTTGGGGGCCATGCTGAGGTCAAATCAAACACAAATTTGTGTTGGACCAGGCAGAATATGGCTGTCAGGGAACCAGGCAGGGTGTACCTGGGTGGTGCACTGTTGGCAAACTTTGTGAAATTCTTGGATTATTGAAGAGTGTCTGCCACAACGAGATTGTCTGAAATGCAGCAATATCATTCTCCTCCCCAGATTCATGCAGGTTCATATTCTGCACTATATGGTTTTAGTTCCCATGCTCCTGACACACTAATTGCCATGGCCAGAGATGTTGCCATGCCCAACTCAATCTGCTTTTAAAGACAAGAAACCTAATTCCATAATTCATCCTTAGGAGCACACTCCACTTGCTTCCAAACACAGAATCATAGACAGATTGATTGATCTCTCACAACAAGAGCTGAAGATGGTCCAGTGTTAGGGGCTGAGGCCAGGCAGAAAAAGATACTGCTCATACTAATAAAAATTCTTTTCCCAGAGAATACCATTGCCTTTAGTCAATTCAAGAGACTAACCATCCAATTTAGAAGAATAAAAATAATCATTAAGGTTACAACAGTGACCAGGGGGGGATAAAAAATAAAAGTAAAAAATCAAACCTTTCAGAGAAGCAAAAGGGGAAAGGGAAGCTTCTCCCAAAGATGTGGTTCACTTTAGTGCCTTTGCCATGCAGAAAGAAAAACAAGTCTGCTTTGTTCCTCCTCGAGCCAAGTCAACGGGTGACAATGTAAAACAGAAGCGCAGGCTACATTTTCCTGGATCCAAGGAAGATATAAATGCGTAAAATGTGATGGAAGAGCTTTGATTCTTTTTTTCTTTTTTCTTTTTTTCTTTTTTCTTTTTTTTTTTTTTTATTATTTCTCTCAGGAATGGTCTGACAGCCCCAGGCTGGAGTATGTGTCTCTCCCAACTACTCTGTCACCCAGGTAACCATGGAGACCATGACGATCGATTAGATGCCATCTGATCTCAACCTCATAAAAAAAGCCCCACGTGCACCCGCGCGCACGCATACGCGCACGCACTCACACAAAAAACAACCCAGGCAGCAGATGGCAACCAGGCCACTAGACCTGTCTCCAGAGAGAGCGAGCTGGGGAGAGGGACTGAGACACACAGGCGGAGGGAGATCATGAGGGAACAGGGTAAAAAAACAAAGACAGAAAAAGTGGGGAGGAGGGAGACAAAGAAGTGAAGAGATCAGGAGAAAGAAAGGGAAGAGGGAGAGGTGAGAAGAGGGTCCGCAGCTGCTGTGATTTCTAGGGGACTGTCTTGGGTGGAGCAGCAATCATTTACGCTGCCTGCTAGTCTGTCTTGTTCTGAGGGTGGAGACTGAGGCTGAGAGGCACCAGGGAAGAGAAGTATAAAAACAGCAGGTCAAATCCAAGAGAAAGCCCACGGAAGTGTGGTAAATGCACCTTTGTGCACTTCTGCCCCTGCAACAGCTGACCCCTCCTCGCAATCGGTCAGGCCAAACAAGGTCTCTCTGTAAGGATATGAGAAGGGGTCCAAACCAGGACTCCTCAGCCCTCCCAGGCCAGAGTGGGTACAATCTGAGAACTCCCGCACCAGCTCCATGCCACCAAGAGGATTGCAGCTACTCTCTGGACATCCTATGGGGATAGGAGACATGGAGCCAGAGGAGCTGCCTCACCTGCCGCTTACCTCTGAGGACCTGTGCATTGTCTGGACATTCTCACTAGCCCAGAAGTGACTGGCAGGAGTAAAATTGCCTGAAATCCTTCACAGCAGGAACTCCTATGTCTGTACAACACTTTAAAAAGCTGGGTCTCTCCATCTGCTGAAGGCCCCTGTGGAAATGCCAAATAACCAAATAAATCACAAAGGGATCTTGGAATTGTAGGACAAATGACTGGATTAAGATCCCAACAACGTCTCATAAAAAAAGCTGATGTTTGGACCATTGCTTTGGTAGGGAGATACCAAAATGAGACAGGTTAGAGCCTCTCTGAAATCTTACAGCAAGGGTGTCCATTTTTTCTGCTGCTGTCAGTTGTAGAAGAAATGGCAATCCTTTTCAATATGAACTGATTTGAAAATGAATAGGCCCAGCATGGAGAAGCAAGGTGCAGAATCTCAGCTCAGGAGAAGGCCAGACCTATGTATGTGACTTGGATGGGCCTCTTCTGGAAGCTGGGTCTGGGATATATGTGATCAGTACTGAGCATCTCCATCTCCAGTCAGCAGTCTGAGCTACTCTTACTGGGGAGAAACAGGTCTTTCTGGTGAGTATTTCACTTCACTCTACCATAAACATCTAAAACAGGCAAGATGTGTCACATCATCATCATGTCTTCTTTTCTCCAGTGGGTGTAAAGGGAGTGAGGAGGAACTATCTCAGATGAAGTGGGGACATAAGAAGTTAACAGTGATAAATCCCACTCCAGGTGTGTCCGTGGCACCAAGACTCTGCTAAATAACTCATCTTTATCCCTTCCATCATTCTTTTACAGACACACATGCAATCACATCTCAGCAAACAGGAACTGGTCCCTAGGGATCCCTTCCCAGGATGCTTGTCAATAATGATGAGGACACCTCCATTGTGAGGACATTGTCAGGTGAGGAAAATGGCTCATGTTCAAAACACGGTGACTCAGGTGAGCTTGAAAATCGTTCTCAGGAATGGTGGACAACTTGAAAATTCAGTAACTGCCAGTACCTAAAGTTAACCATATCTAGTTTAAATAGTGAAATGACAATCATCTTTTCCTGAACATAGTACCTGTCTGAGGTTGGGGGAGGCAAGAGAAGGCAGGGAACAGATGGTTGTCTGAAGTGGGGCTTCTTTGAGACCAGCTCTCAAGAAGGTGTTAATCTGCCTCTGCTTTAAGGAGTATCCATGCTCCATAGAGATTAGTCATGTGTGCGTTCTCCCTTTCCTGGAGTTTTGTGAAATGTTCCAAACAGGATATTGGCTGCACTGGTATCTAAGGTTGCTTCATAGATTTACCCTTACTCTAGTTGACAGAACAATCCAAACTTGAGCGAAGAAAAATAACCATGAGCATTATCAAATTCAGAGAATAGTTCTGCAAATCCCAAGGGGGCCCTACAGCCCAAATCCTTGTTTTCAGAAATGTCAGATTTCCTGGTTTCTTTTCTGAATAACTCCTTTTAAAAGAAAGGTTTGTTTACCTATCCTCAAGGAAGCACAGAAAGGAAGCAAATCAGAAAGCCAAGAAGATGCTGGAGATGGTGAACAACAGCTCTGAAAGCATTTTTTTCTAGATGCTTTCAAGGAAGATGAAGACACAAAGTCATCTTTCGTTCTCAGCCACTCCTGTAAAAAGTCACATGGAATATTTCTGCAATTATAAAGTTGCTCTTGATTTGCAATGAAGAAACTGAAAAGGCAACATAACAAGTCATCTCATGGCAGTCTGATCAGGTGTAATGTAATTCCCCTGACCATGCTGGTTATTCCTCTGAACCTTAGTCATTCACTAGGAGTGTTCTGCATCTCTCTGAGTGTAAGGCAGTGACACTGGATTAGTGTCACTAGCTGAGGGACAAAATTGCTCTAAGGCAGCTAAGAATCCAACTATCATGTGTGGGATTGTTGAAATGAATGAGAACTGGATCATGCATGCAGAAAGAGCTGAGTTCCAGGACTGTTAGAGCAGTGTCATGTTTAAAGGCAAGTATTGTTTCAGATAAAATCTGTTCTATTTACTCAATTAAAAGCAGAATGTTCTATGACCTTATTACACAGAATGAAAACCCTCCTAAACATCAGTGTCTCAGTCTGCTTTCCAGTCTTCCTGTTATCCTGCAAGTGTTTGAATAGTGTTTGGTGTTTAAACAAGTTTGGTACTCATGGCCAGCTCCCGTGACATTTTTTCCTGGGATAACAGGTCCAATACCTATGAGAGAATGATGGTTCTGGTTCTGTTAAGAGTCCACCAGGAGCTCATATCAAACTTCCTAGCTCTCCACTACCTTTCCCATATTGTATCAACTTAACTTAAGCAATTTATGTAGCTTAAGAGAAGTACCACAGCTTTACTGACATTGATCATACAGTAAGAGATGCTTAAGGGGTCTTCACCAGCAGCAAGAATAGATGTATGTCCTAATGGGAAGCATAGCATCAAGTTGGGTATAGGTTGGCAGGGTGCAGCATGTTCAAACATTTGCTAATTACCAATGCATCTTTCTCCCATCAGAACTGGGTATTTGTTATCCTCAGGGCCAGAGGGTAACATTATTACTGCAGGGTTTTCTCACTGGGCTATCACACTGAGAGGTGGCAACATGTGAGATGGCATTTTTAAGCAAATGATCCTGAATCTCACTTGATTCGTGAACAAATCTGAAAACTCAATTCCACCTCAGAGATACTGCAAGAGGAACAGGAACTGGGCGGTGGGCTGAATGAATTTGGCCTGTTGGGTTGACAGGGTTTTGCTTGACAGGCAAGGTGTGTTTCTTTCTCCTGCCTGCCAGAAGATTACTGAGGTGCCCTGTTCGGCGCAAATCACCACAGCATTACTCAGGGAATTTTCTGAAATACACAGTAATGGAAATCAATATCCCATAATGAGGTGACACAGGAGTACAAGAAAACTGGCATGTTTGGTGTCTGAGAGAAATTCTGAGTAGTTGATTTCTCTGTTTTGCCTAAATTGCTGTGGATTATGTGATTAAATCCATAGGAACAGAGCACAAAACATTTTGGTTTGGGTGACCATAGTTAAGTTCCCAAAAATCAAGACACACTGAAACAAATAGGGCCTTATCTTCAGAGCTCCTGTACATCCATAAATTCTCTAGCCTTAGCTGCTCTGGGAGATAGATGACACTTTTATTTAGATGTTTAGATCTGAGACATTAATTTTATTCACTCAGGTATAAAAATATGAGCCACTGTGCTTGGATAGGTAATTAACAGTGCTTGTGAGGAGTCTTATTGAAATGACACCCATGATGGCCCTCATCAAACAGTGCTCACTGTTCTTGCTCTTTAAATAATGTTTATTTTCCCATTGGTTAAACGGGGAAAGGTAGCAGATTTCTCTCACAAGGAAGTACATCCCTATAGCCTGTTATCACCTGCCCTCATTTCCAAGAGTCCTGTTATCCAGCCTGTAAGCCATAAGGCTTCTCCTCCCTTCAGTGGAGGTAATATACCTTCCACTTCTTCTTTCTTTTTTTCTTTTTTTTTTAATTTTCAGCCAAACTCAATTTTTTCCCATAAATTTATGTCCTCATCTTGCAGCTCATTTTCTATCTGCACACTTAGTCCACCTATCTCAAGAGACTATGGCCCATTCCAGACTCTCCTATGCCAAGAACCACTGGCATATTCACATTTCTCAGAGCTTCCCTAAGTCTTATTTAACCAACAAGTCAAGAAAAGTATTATTACTTCATCCTCAGGCTCTCAAACTCAAAACCATTAGCTCAACCAAGGAGTACAATGACAGATACGATTTAAGTATCTCCAAAATGGCCTTTTTGCCCAGTGAACTGATGGTAAATGCCTGATTTCCACAGACACAAGAGTAAACTGCAAGGAGAAACTGAAGAACAATAGAAATAACCCTACAATTGGGCAGGATAGTTTTACTTTGAGGAAAGAGCATGGGAAGAGCAGCTAGCTTGGCTTGGCAGCAACCAGTGGAGGGCACAGACAGCAGTTACTCACCAGAGCAAGGAAAGTATTGTGGGACTGCACTAAGGAGCAAAACGAGAAGGCGTACAGGACTTAGCAGAAGGAAAAGGTGATCTGGACCTGTAAAGACAGAGGTTGCCAGCAAGCCTGTGGCCACTCACACAGGCATGAATCATGATGTGTGAAAGAGTGGTGAGCACAGTCCAATGCCAGTGAAGGAGTCTGGTGGCTCATACAGCTTGGTGGCACAGTGTCATTCATGAGAGGTGTAAGAATCCATTAGGTTCCTGGGAAAACCACTCCTGCTATGCCTTCTGAAAGAAAATAGTCACCTGAAATGGAATGGAATGGTACTAAAATGCTTCTAAGTATCTGAGGGATGCCACAGGTTGATGTAGCTCAAGTAGTGGCAAATCAGACAAGCTGTAGAACACGCATATCCTCTGGGGGTCTGACACGGGGTGAGGTGCTGGAGAAGGTCTCCTGCAGCACCTTTGGAGAGTGTGAGAGCTGCTGGTAGATGGAAAAGCCTTCCATGAGACACACAAGTCCTGTGGCTAGAGTATTTAAAAACCAGGCAAAACAGTAATAGAGGTACGTTAATTTGTAAGCCTATGATGGGAGAAAAATGGAGCAGATGCGGGACCTCATAAGTCTTTTCCATCATTAGTTTTCATAAGCCTCTTTCCTATTTTGTATTAATCTATGCCTGCATGCCATATACGTAAGGAACTTGGCAGAAGGGTGACCCTACCAATAGTTGTAAGATGTCACACCTATGTCTGGTGTAAAAAATTATGACACCAGTAATAGTAATAGTGTGCACTGAGGGCTCTGAGGAGACCCAAGCTCTGGGCCAGAAGAAGCTGGACTTGGTAAACCCATTATGAGTAAGAGTCTTCAGCCCAGACTGTCCTTCTGAAAGGGGGAGGGCAACAATTGCTGGAGCCTGAGTTTTGCTTCTGGGTCTGGGTGGTTTTGTGCTTTTGCTAATGAAGCTGTTTAGACTTCTGCCAGGTCTCTACTTGCTCAGCCACCCTGTTTTTACTACAGAAGGCCTTAGGCTAATGAGCAAGAGAGCCACTCACTCTCAACCACTCAGGATGAGGTAAATTCACCAATTTCAAGCCCATCTAGGTTTGTTTGCCTATTGACTGGCCACAACTATTGAGATCAACCATGAAGCTTGTCTTTAGAACCTAACTTTTTGATACCATGAGTCCTCACCTTTGTTTCCATCTTAAGTCTAAAATCATGAAGAATTCCTAAGTGTGAATAATTTACATTAGGGAATGGTGTGACAGCCACTTAGATTAACACACTAATATAAGCTCACCACCCTCAAGGACTCTCGAAGGTCAACATGACCTGATATTACTGCTGGAACCTTTTTTCTTTTTTTATTTTTTCTTCTCCTTCCTCTTTTCCTACTCCTTTCTTCTTTCCTTCCCTTTCCTACCTTTTTTTACCATTCCCCTTCTTTCCTCCTTGCAGTACAGTCTCGTCTCCTTAGTACAAAGCCCTGTACAGAGCAGGATTCAGACAAGGTGACCTGGAGTGGGCAGTCATGGCTACCAGGCCTATTTCAGACAGTGCTTAGCCCAACAACTCTCTTCCTCATGCAGCTTTTTGTCAAGGCTTGCTCTGGATTTGATTCCCCCCAGCCTTCAGGACTGCATCCTGCCAGTTTGATATAGTGCAATGCCAATTATTTCAGCTGTGACATGTGAGGATAAAGTTGTGGGGGAGGAGGCTGAATAAGTCCTGAGAAATCACAATGGCCAAATCTTCGGGAGCTCTGAAGAAACTAATTCCCTTCAAAATCAATACTGCAATGCCATTGAGAAATCAAAGCAATGTACTTGAGTGAGAGCAGAGCTGAATATACCCATGAACAAGTGTCCTGATCACACACACCACGGTGCCTGATCCCCTCTCCCCTGCAATATTGCAAGTCACAAAGAAATTAATTGCAGTCCACAGGGCAGTGCAATCATAAAGCATGAGTAAGTGAGTGGAGAATCAGGGCCGATAAAAATACACTTCCAGTGATCGAAACACTCTTTGCCAGCCCATTTTTTTCCTCATCCATTTTTTGTCCTCTCCTCTTCATGCTTAACTTCACTTCTCAGGTTTCCTAGCACTATGATTATTATTATTGCTATTATTATTATCATTGTTGCTTTGTGGGCTGAGAGTTGCAGATCTCAAAAATAAAGCAGATGTCAGCAGCTCTGAAGGATCCTATTCTATTACACAGCAGAACAAATGAGTATGTCAAGGAAGGGCTTTCCAATCTAACAAGAAAACAGCACAAACAGACACTAAATAAATAAATAAATAAACCCTGCAGGGACAGGCAGACTAGTTCTGATTAGATATTATGCTAACATGATGCCTACTTTCTACGCTAAGAGTGTTTTAATACATTTAAATGATACTGGGGAAATAAGTCATGAAATAGGAGAAGAAGCCTTCATGTCAGAAATGATTAAGATTATCCAAGGGGGCCAGACTGCCTCTCTCATGGAAACGTGGCTCATAGTGTGGGATTATGTAGCCCAAACACTATTTACATAGTGTGCCTGACTCCATCTCATTACCTTTGCCAATGATTGCTTTTCCTGGCTGCTGGAAGAACAGTCCAGCTGGTGAGGGGGAGCCCAGCACCAATGTGTGCACCATGGCAAAGTCTCAGCCTCTGCTGAGGCTCTGGGATGCCTCTGGGTTTTTCAGGGGTATGCCACAGGGAAATGCCCAAGCAGCCGTAAGAGGGACGGGAGCCAGCTGCCACATTGGTGCCCCTGCTTGATGCTTGCAGCGGGTGCACGCCCACCTCCTGCTTTCCTGCAAATGGACCATGAGCCAGGCTGAGCTTTTTGGGAAGGAATGTTTCCAGGACCAGGCTACATGCCTTAAAGTATTCTCTGTCCAAACTTTCTGACAAGAGACAAAACCAAGCCTCGCCTGACTCAACCTGTAGCCTTTAATCTTTCTCTTCTCCCCAGCTACCTCCCCATGCTCCCCCATTTCACAAAAAGGGAGATCTCTTTTCTCTTGAGGTACTTGCATAAAGAGCCTGAATATACTTGTCAAGCTCCATGCAGAAATGTTAATCTTGCTTGTGAAACTGCAGCCTTGGAAGACCCTCCATCTCCCAAGCCTTTGCAGCCCCAGTAAATGGCCATTTATTAGCTGCAGTCCATAATTTGCTTCCTCCAGTGACCTATCCTGTAATTTTCCTTGAGATGACAAGCTCTGAATGAAAAGCGTACTCATTTTCCAGCTATAGCATATAAAATATGGATATGGTCATGAAATCTTGAATCCATCAAAAAAGCAGAGACTTTTCCTTTTAGGACCTAAGGCTCTAAGGACCAAGGGCTAGGCTAGAGCCTCTATAACCTGCAAGCTGCAGTCTGCTCAGGCACAGAGCAGTGATACTGATCTCAATTACCAGTAACTTGATTCACTCAAGTGCTCTGACAGATGAGCTTTGATGAGCCCCACAGTAGTAGTTTAAGAACTTCCTGGTGACCCTCCTCCCATTACTCCCTTTGCAGAACTGGCAGATGGGAATGTGCATCCTCCCGTGGCTCTGCCATGGCAGAGTTTGGTGCATTAGCTTAAAAGCACTGAGACACCAGATGATGAACTGGAGCTGCTGAGACTTTCTGTCACAGGGGCAATAACTTGTGGCTGATGGAGGAGGCAGACAGCTGGATATGAAAGTAGACTAAACTGCCACAAAAAGACTGGCCAGTTCATCTGTCAGCCCTAAGTGAGTGGTGAATCAAACTGCATTAGCTTCTGCTCAATACTGCAGAGCAGCAGTTGTCAGGAAGTTCATACCCACTACACACAGGGGGACAACTCAAAACTCAGTCCTTATTCTAAAGGACTATAGAGAAAGTGAGCAGTGGAGAGACCTTACCTGAGAAAACCACAAAAGGACTTCAAGACAGCCTAGCATTCAACTTTATTTCTTTGAACCTGAATACAAGCCAACTATGGTCAATAGCAAACAAGAGTCTTTACAGCCTAAAATCAGCCCAGAGGTTTCATTTTTTCTGGAGCCAAGGACTCAGAGATGCTATGCTTTGTAAATGACCCTATGCAGACTATGGCTACCACCAGTCTGTGGAATAATTCCCTTGGGAATGTTCTCCAAACACTGGGATCAGTGAATGACAGCATCTGCAGACCTGGGAGTATGAGCTTATTTGGTTTAGCAGAGCACCATTAGATACTGCTCTATCCTAAGCCACTTCATGGAGGTAGACAGGGACTGTTCTTCTGCATAAAAACTCCTGACATTTGAGTCTTGGTGAAGAAAGGTTTGAATTGGCTCATAAAATCATAGACTCATAGAATGGTTTGGGTTGGAAAGGACCTTAAAGATCATCTAGTTCCAGTGCCCCCACCATGGACAGGGACACCTTCCACTAGACCAGGTTGCTTAAAGCCCCATCCAGCCTGATCCTGAACACTTTCAAGGGTGGGGCATCCACAACTTCTCTATGCCAGCCCCTCACCACCCTCACAGAATTGCTTCCTAATATCTTATCTAAATTTACCCTCTTTCATTTTGAAGCCATTCCCCCTTGTCCTGTCACTACACACACTTGTGAAAAGTCCCTCTCCAGTCATTCAATGAGAGTTTCTTGGGGCAACAGGCACAGCCCTAACAGGGATAAGAAAGACTGCTGAAGTGGAGCTGCACAGAGCTGAACATTTAACTACAATACGCAGAAATGGAAGCCTCTTCTATCCCACAGCCTTCAACATCAGGCACTCTTCACCTCCTCGAAATGCACACACTTGCTAAGCCATATGGGCTTGCAAGTGCTTTACAGCATTCTAGTACAACTCTAGTCTTATTAAAAATCTTGTCAGTAACTGTGAACGATGAAATTGTACCCCATCAAAATGAAGCAAGATAGTTCATATCCCATAGAATTTTGACCTCAGCACTCTTCATACACATTGATACTTCTCTGTGTCTAACCCTCTCCAGGCATAGTTTCAAATTCATCTCAACACCATGTAGGCTAGAAGCACTTTTCTAAGGGGATGCTGTAATTTTACATAATCATGACTCCAGAAAAAATCCAGACTCCCTAACCAGATATGTCTCATACTAACCCTGCAGAGATGAACACAGAGGCTGCAGAAGAAGGAAATAATTAGAATGTGAATTATAACATGAAATTTCATAGACATGCAGTTGCTTTGCTTTTTCATTTCATCTTTAATTGTAGCCCAAAAGTGGAGTTTTCTTGAGAAGACAAGCAGAAAATCTGGAGCCTGAGAGGAATCTAAAGAAGCTGCCTTACAAATGTGCCTATCTGAACTCATATGTATACATATATATAAAGAGTTACTGCCCTAGGATGTTTTAGTAGAGTTCCTGTAAGCATCAAGCACTGTCCTAGATACAAATAGAAATGGTCTGAGTTTGTGAGGAAATCCTGAAAAGACAACAGAGGTTATTTTATCCTTCAGGGAGGTTGTGTTCTTCACTTGGACTGAGTCCTGACCAGCCAGTCTTCTCGTTAAGACTTCTTCCTTTCAAACGAGACCATCCAACTAGGTAGTTTGAGAATAGTTTATGATGAACACTAACAAATAACAAGCATGGGGAAACAAAAGGGAAAATAGGGGATCCAGGCAGGAAAGATAACAGTGTCCAATGGACAAATTTAATGTTGAGAAAGATATGAGGAAACATGTCCAAGAAGAGGATGCAAAACCAACTCCAGAGCTCACACCAGAAGACAGAGTTCAAAATTATGGGAATATGTAAAATATATAAAATATATAAAATACATCCCGATATTATGCAAATATAATAAAGAGAAATATCCAGCAGTTAGTGACCTAGCTGGTTTAAGTTCAGAGAGAATCTCAAAAATCAGGACACCAGTGCTACATAGCCTCAGTGAAATGGAGAAGGTGGTCAGTGGAAATGACTGAAGATGCAGAAGACTCAACACCACCTTCCACATGCTCAGGACTGGAGAACCAGAGGTCTGGAAGTTGAGGGAGAAGCAGCTGTTGGAAGATGTTAAGCCTGCACAGGGATGCAGTCTAGGACATGGTGTATGCCTCTGTGGGAAAGGAATGGCTTTTCAGACACCTGATTGTGTTCCCTGGAAACATTTTGATAGGAAAAACAATTTGTTAGCCCTGAATGATTTCTTGGAATAAATCAATTTCCCTCTTTTGCCAGGAATGATCATACAATTCACAGAAGTCAGCATAAAGCCAGTTACAGCTGGCCTAAGCTATACAAGTAGAAATAAAATGGTCTTGAACACTCCACATGCTGGTGAAAACCTTCCTGCTCATTCCAGGAGATGCTGATACTGGCCATGGCTGGGGAAAAGACACTGAACTGGGCAGAGCACCTGATACGTCCCATGAGGCCATTCTTACCCTGCATGTATCACATGGCAGATTTTCTTCCCTGGTCAGCTGGCCTAAGCAGTCCAGTAATGATCACTGGGTTTTGTTTTACAAGTTCTGCTTCCAAGTGAAGAAAGGAAACCTGTGGGGTGAGGTGCTTGGCATCAAGAGAGGGAAAATATCTGCTTATGGAATGCAAAATCTTAATTTTTTTCTTTTTCTATTTTTTCTTTTTCATAAGAAAGAGCATTCCCCATGGCTACACACACAGACATCAGATTTAAAAATAGCCAAGTTCCACCTCGACTGTGGGTGAGTGAAAGACAGAAGACAGATGCATTGGCTGCCAGCTAGACTTGACATCCACTTTTTCTTTCCTCACCCTGGCAGCCAGCAGTTGCACACATGTGCACAGGTAAGGTCCTCGGTGGCAAAGCACACGGTGTCTGCCTCCCGCTCAATTCAGTGACTGCTGCCTCCCAGCCGTGTGTCTGGGAGCCACATAAGCTCACACTCCCCATTTAGTGCATCAGGCGTGTAGAAATCACCAAGTTCCTCCTATTTGTGCTGCTTAATTCGCAAATTTCTCACTAGTCATTTATGTGTGGGGATTGCTATCGAGTTCGTTGCAAAGGTTAATGCATCTCTGTTTCTGGCTTGTTTTGTTAACTGCTTTAGTGCCTGATCCACATGGACACTTTCCATGGCTCCAACCTATGTAACAAATGTGTGTGCTTGTGCATGACTAGTCTCATTTTCAGGCCCTGGCCCAGGTCGGTTTAAGGTGATCAATTTCAAGGAACCAGGTCTTGGTCTTGCTTCCTTCCCCCTACCCAGGCTGCAGGAGATTCCTCCTCTTTTTCCTAACTGGCTTTAATCCGCCCACTGTTTATGCTTCCAACCAAATGCATTCATTGAAAACATAAGGTACTACTGCCCACATACTCAACGCTACTCTTCATGTGCTCATCAGCAATACAAGCCACAGTAATTCAGCAAACTTGGCTATTTTATTTGCAAACATGTTTACAAGCACCTCTTTATGCATTTACCTAAATCACATAGCTCACAGAGACGTCCTTTCCATGGGAAATTATGGATGCTGAAAAGTCACATGTATTCAAACCGCAACTTGACAAATTCAGAAAAGGAAAATTCATCCAGTGCATTAAACTTTAATTAATTGGATGTCAGGATAATATTTGAGGGCAGTATCACTGTAGATTTATATTATTCTTACAGGTTTCCCTCTTTTGGTACTGCTGAAAACAAGATACCTTTGGTCTAACCTACTGTGGATATTTTTAGGTTTTTATATGTGTTTTCTGTAATTTTAGTGTGATATGGTTTCCTAATATACATGTTCCAGGAGCATCCAGGCTGCATTAGTGTCGTACAGACATACTGTAGAGCACAGTAAGTATTTCTTATTTTACATTCAGAGCTCAGCATGCTAAGCATCACATTTCTGGTCTAGGATGATGAACAGGAAGAATAGAAAATATCCCATGATCAGAAGCACCTTAGAAATAAAACAGTCTTGGTCTCTTCTGCGTAATGACAAGACATTGAATCCTGTTCAGTTTAATAAAAAGATGGCTGCAGAATCGATATGGCCACTACTGATGAATACTGACCTAGGAAGGACCAACAGATGTCTGGGTTTACTCAGGCATGTCTTTTCTTTCTGTCTGAAATGTTTGCCCAGGTGGAATTTTCCCACTTGTCCAAAATTTCCAGACATTTGACCAGAGCAGCAGCAATAGCTGTAGCTATGCTCTGCATGACCAGAAAGTCCCAGTTAATAACTGGTGCAGGCAGGCATATCAGCTGTACAGCACACATGTATATACCTGTATACAAAATCCCGACCTTAACTTCATAATATAATAAAAGAGAACTCTTAATCCAGGGGCCAAGATATAAGAAAATCCCACATGATGCTGTGGGATGCTGAAGGTGGGCATGCTCATTTTTTACATCAGTGTTTTCAACAGTGGGGAAAAACAGCTGGTGGAGTAACCTGCCAGGGATCATAGGGAATCCTTCACCATCAATGTTTAGACCAAGAATGGGTATTATTTCTGAAAAATGCACACTCCGTCATAAAGGAAATGAAGAGGGAAGTCCTGTGGCCTTCAGCCTGCACGGAGATGCTCACAATGGCCCCTTCTGCCTTTAAAAATTCCTCATCATCCTCCATTTCTCAATATACCCTCCTCTCATGAGAGCTGTCAATACTCACATCTCAAGGATGATCTTTGGAGAGGTCAAGACAATGTGGCAGTGAAGGGGCCTGACCACCCTCATGAGCACACCTGGCTCTTTACAGTGGCAGCTGGATCTTAATGCCATAGCTCCTCTAGTCCAACAAGCAAAGGAAAAGACTAGAAGTGGAGACCAAGGGACATAAGCCAAAGGCAGCAATCAGACAAAAAGAATCAGGATTTTGTCCAAAAGCCATATATTTCAGCTGGAGACTACTGGTTTAAACATAGCAGCCACTCCCAGGGAAGTCACACTCATATTTGCAAGGGAGCAGCTGAGGGTCCTGCCAGTCCCACAAACTGAGGCAGACCTCAGCCAGGGGGAACTCACATCCAGACCTGGTGGCCCTAGTACCTCTGTTCATGGGACACTATGTTTTTCACCTTACCCAGTCACAGGCTGCTCCTGCCAGCAGCCTCAAAGTTCCTGACCTGTTATTAAAACAGCCTCAGAGAAAGTAAACATGACCAATGGAAAACCAAAAAATATCACCCAAATGTCTAAGGAAACCATGAGCAGAGGCACTGAGCTACATCCAGCACAGATTTTTCAAAAGGACAAGGATTTTCATGGCTCAGCATTCTAATTTGTTTGACCATTTACTTCCAAGGAACACATCCAAGAGTGACAAGCT
This sequence comes from Aphelocoma coerulescens, assembly GCF_041296385.1. Lineage (NCBI taxonomy): Eukaryota > Metazoa > Chordata > Aves > Passeriformes > Corvidae > Aphelocoma > Aphelocoma coerulescens. The sequence goes on along the minus strand of NC_091013.1, from coordinate 99,566,676 downwards.
CCATTTATTTCAATGGGCAGCATATGCCAGCAACGTGAATGGCGTCTGCTATAAAAGAGAATGGATGTTCTCAAGCATCCCACAAAGCTGTCCTTTCGGCAGACAGAGGACATGCAGGTAATGGAAGTGCCGCTCTGCTCTGACAAGCAACACCATAAAAGCAGCATCGTGGGTTCTCATGTTTGATGTCTCCCCATGGCAGACCTGCGAGATTTGCTCAAACTGAAAGTGAAAAATTATTACCTAATACCTGGCCCAGGGCTGGAGAGAGCAGTTGGATTCTTTCATTAATCTGCTTTTCCAGGCTAGAAGGACATCTCCTTGGGACATATGGCCACTTCAGGGTGTTAGTGCTTCACCTTTTTAGACTTTTAGGGGCCACACAACAGCCCTGACTATTCTCAAAAATGACATCACCTTCAAATCATTGTGTGATGTGAATATGAGATGTTCACAAGAAAGTCCTCTCTTTCCACAAAATATCATCACATGGAAGCACTGTTTTCAGTATTGTCTCTTCATACTGCATCCTGAAGACAATCCTCTTCTGAATCTTGCCTTTCCAAAATCTGATCCCACTGATGCCTGAAAAACCCTGAGCTGTGAGTCTCTTGTCACAAATTCAGCACCGCTTATGACTTGATATTGTTTGGTGGCCTGTGACACTGTAAGTCTCACAGGAGTGGGCAACTTTTATTTGCTATCACTAATGAATTAACTAATATTAGTTCTGTGTTAGGACTTATCTAGTGAGCAGTCTGGTTCATAAGGTTTTATTGGCTTGTCAGCAAGCCCTGGAAGTCAAAATAGAATGATTTTCATATTGCTTTTCAGTGAGACGGCCCCAACAAAGGTGGGGTGTGACTTTGTTCATACCATGTCTTTCTTTGGACACCTTTCATTCTCATTAAACTTAAGAGGTTGCTGGGAAGGAGCAGTGTGAGCTGCAATGCTGTCCACAGGAAACCACCTCCCCTTCTCCTGTACCTCCAGCCACACAACATCTCAAGCCAGGTAAGGAAGAAGAGATGTTCACAACTCCCTTACAGCCCTCCAGCATGGCAAAATGAAATACCAAATTCTCCTCCAGGAGATTCATGTCCACCTGTGCTGCAAGGCTCACTATTCTGGATATAGAGTGCAGTAAGGCCACAGCCATACAATATCTCTGGATGCCCACTGTACAGACTGGAGACCCTTGTTGTGCCACTGTTTTTCATGTTCATATATTAATATATTTCATATATTTCTCTTCAGCGTGTGCAGCTTGTAGGTTGCAGTTTCACCTTTTATGGAGAAGCCAAACCAATGCTGTTCATGCCATTGAGGGCATCTTTCAAACCATGTGGGAATCTCAGCTTGCCTTGATGCCAGTGAGGTGCTTGCTTAGTGAAGTGGCCAACCATAGACTTGTGGCTGGCTGCATGTGTATTTGGGGATATAAATCATAAGGTGGCTTTGCATCTATGCAGCTTCCTTTGGGACCATACTGATTGCCAACGTACAGGTCTCCACTTGTCGCGGGCTATTTCCTAAGGAAAAGGCAAAATGAGCTTGAGGGAGAGCTATAGTCATCCTTTCCTTGTCAAAGGGGAACTTTTAGTTTTCATCGAATGCACTTTTGTCCCTCAATTTCTGATTGTTTCTGGTGACCTCCATGCCTGGGCCAGTTGGCCCCAAGTATGCTGAGCTCTCAGAACCAGCCTCTTGCTCCATAGTGATAGGTGACTGTAAGTGGTGAGTGGCAGGAGAGCTCTCTGCTGGGAGAATTTGGCCCTGCTTCTGGGCTTTGGGGCTTTGTTTGCTCAGAGATGCAGAAATGCTGGGCTTTGTCAGCTCCAGCATTTCTGACTGGCTTTTAAAGGCTAAAGATACAGAGACTACACCCTGTGTCTTGCAGCTGATGTGAGAAGATTTGCAGTATCCCAGCAGGGAGGTTTGGGTAAACACTGCAGGCCTGGCATGCCCAGGGCAAAGTGGGATCCTCTAGATTTAATACATCTGGTAGCAGAGCAGTGGGGTAATCGAATCCCAGGGGCAGTAACCAGTGCTTTATCAGGTGTCAGAAATGTCCATCATAACTGCAGAAATTGAGAAGCAACTGTTTGGTCTTCCCTGAAAATTAAAACTAAAAAGCAAGCCATATGATGACAGCATCTGTAGCAGAGAGCAGGGTGGCTTGCATGAATTAGCAGCTTCCTGGCTGTTATCTGTGGCAGCCTTAGCCAGCTACTTATTCCATCACCTGCAGCTTCTGTGGGCTGAGGCCTCAGACTTACACCTTGGGGAGCACTGCAAGCCAAAGCCCCCAGCATAGTCAAGTTAGAGCTGGAGGAGGTCTCCTCCACAGCTTTCTCATTGAAGTGTGGGATGGTGGTCATTTGATGGAATGGGATCTTGGGTCTTGGCATGTGGAGCACAGTGACCTTGAACTGCTCAGATCCTGATCTCCAAAGAGCACCTGTGAAGGTTACCAGTAAGGTGAGCTGAATGGGGATGTGCCACAGCCTCAGTGGCTTGCATCTGAATCTTTCTGGCATGTCCCACTGCAGACAAGGATAGCTTAGCCAAGCATCTCCAGAGGCCTGGCTGGGATCATGCTGGATATCCATGGAACCAGTGCCACTATGTGGGGTCAGAGCAAGTGACAGCCTCCTGCTGCCTTGGAGACTTCTTATGGGCAGGGGAAGGGAGATAAATCCCCAAACTTCCCTGCGAGAAGTGTTCACAAGAATCCACTTTTGGGCATTTCTTTCCCTGGTGGGCCAGGTGTCATGCAGGGGGATTATATTCTTTGCTAGAGTACCTCCCATTTAAAAAAAATAGGCAAAACCCAAAATTATTCAGGCATGCTACTCATTCCAGTTAAGGCCCTGTAAATCATATCAAGTGCAGAATCTCTCCCCATTCAAAGATCTTCCAGCCTGTTGCATGTGGGTCACCCTCAGGTGTCCCTGCAAGTGTCTTCCTGTCACGTTTCCCCCATGCTTCCTACTGATGGGACCCAGAATCACCCACTGAGCTGCTGGTGAGCAGAAGAATCAGTTCTGCTCTGTCTTACCCACCCCTCCCACTGTCCCTTTTTTGGGGCTCCAAAGGGAGCCTACCATTACAGGCTCCTGGCACAGAAAAGTCCCCATGGAAGAAAACGATTACACCCAGAAAAGTGGCTGTGGAACCCACTTGAAGAGATCTGCAGGGAGGGTAATGGGGATCAGGGCAGAGAAAGCACTGCCATCTGGCAGGGGCTGGAGCAAGGTGACAGCAAGAGGAGTCACTTTGGTCACAGGCATCCCCTGACTCAGGCACGAAGGAGCCTGGCTCAATCCAGTTTCTTGAGAGCAGAAAAGCCACAGACCCATGGCTGACTCCCTCGCCTCATTGTCTGTGCACTGGAGCAGGGAGGGCAGGAGGCAAAGGGAGAAGGGGAGGCTTTCTGTCCCCCTGGCTCTGACAGGTCCATGCCTGCTGTGCACTGGGATTGGGGGGGGGATGGGAGACAGGGCATGGGGACCACCAAAATAAATGAACTAAAAAACCAGTCTGATGATTCTCCACAAGCTTGGTATACATGATGCAAATTGATGTTTAAAGCTTATTTATTAGCTTACATGTGAAATGCCAGCGGTGTTTTTCTAGATCAGTGGGTATCCAATATTTGGGCGGGGGGAGACGACGGCAGTGGGAGTGAGCATGGCTAGAGACTGTATATCCAGAGGCTAGGGTTTATATCATGGGCTGCTCTCGACTGTTATAATTTGTGGCACAGATTCAGTGAGAATCTGATCTGCTGAAAATATTTGGGCTGTGAAAACTCCCACACTGTGACAGATGTCAAGTCCAATTAAGTGACTCGTGTCCAGGTTTCTGTCCAATAGGCTTTCCCATTAAATACCAATTTAAGAGGGAAAAAATGCCGCCCCCTTTTCTCCGAGCCTTTATCTCTTCCGACCATCTCTAGGCGAAACCCTTTGGTACCAGAAGTGGATCCACACGCATCTCTGCTCCGTCAGTCTGTCTCGCCCCTGCCACCTTCTGCACCCCTCCTTGGCTTCTTTGCCACTCCGGGAGGGGTGGGAGGAGGAACTGCACTTTCTTTTTGTGCATGTGAGCGTACCTTGTCCTACACCGCCGTTATCTCTCGCAGCTGCTCCGAATCCGCGCCGAGATTTTCGTTTATTTCGTTTTGTTTTTCTTTTTCAGCCTTCGCATATTTTTCTTTATTTTTCACTCGAAAGATGCAGGAGGAGTTAGGAAGCTCAGGGACGGATGGGGGTTTCGTTTATCCTTTTTTTTCTCCCCTCGCCAGTTCTTGAAGGACCAGAAGAAGAACTAAATCAAACATTCATTTTCCGACGGAGTCTCCCTCGCTCCTGCCCCTCTCCGCCGGACCGGTGAATTAACAAAACCTCACGTTACAACCCTCTCCCCCCACCCCAAAAAAAAAAAAAAAAAAAAAAAAAAAAGGATAGAGAAGAAAGGAGGGAGCGACGCATTGTTACCCCGACCCGCGGCGTGCCTGTGCGCCGGGCCGAGGCGGAACAAAGCCGGCAGCGCCGCGCCGGGCTCCGCGCCCCGGGCTCCGCGCCCCGGGCCCCGCGACCGGCCCGGCCCGGGAGCGGCGGGGCCGCCGCGGGGAAGGAGAGGCCGAGGGGGCGGGAGAGAGGGAATAATCCCGGACGGTGCCGGTGCTGTCGCCGCATCCCTTTTGTTATTTATCGCGGTCGGGGAAGAGGAGGAAGAAAAGCGGGGGAGAGGGCACTTTCCCCCTCTAAAACCGACCGGCCGAAGCCGCCGGTGCGCTGCAGCCGCTGCCCCGGACAAACGGGCGGAGGAGGACTTTGATGGGGAAACGCTTTTTCTCCCCTGATGCATCGTAAGTAACTTAAGTTGTTATTTATACTCCGCAAACAAACACTACAGTGTAACATCTCCCATCTCTGGAGCGCTGGAGGCCGCGGCGAGGGATGAGATCTGCCTTTCCCTATTCGAGCAGGACACTTTTTCGCTCGTAATTAATTTTATTTGATTTTGATTTTTTAATTTTTCCATGCTCTGCTCCCGGAGGGTCATTTGAACTGTAAAGGAATCGCCGAGGGGGCGAGGGGACCTGGAGAGAGAGGCTGTCCAAACGACTCCACCGAGGTAAGCAGCCTTAACAATATCTTTCCCTTTTGCAGGTAGCACGGGGCATGGGTTTACCGTAAAAATAATAATAATAAAAAGAAATAGGGAAGGAAAGAAAGCCTCTTTCTTGATCAGCTCGCCAAACCCCACCATACAGATAAATCTAAATCAAAGCGAGAGATTCAACACACACCGTAGAGAAACCTCTAAGCAACTTTCTTCAGGAACCACCGCTTTAATTGCCCGTTTTCGTACAACCACCCTGCAAATCCTGCCTCTCTAGCGTGCTTTCGCATAAACCCCCTCGCTTGGATGCCAGTTAAAAGGTGATTTTAAACCTTTCCTCTTTATCTTTTTGCCCCACGAGATCGCTGATACCTGACTTGCGCGCTAATGGGTTTTTTCCCTACTCCTGCCTTATGGGCCTGATTAACGCTCCTTATTAAAAATCGAAGAGGAAGCGTTTGCGACGGCCCCGGCAAGAGACAGCCCTTTCCCAGGGAAGGAAGCCCTCTTCTCTCCCCCTCCCCAGTCCTGGCTCCCTGCGCACCCCGGGGAGCGCAGAGCCTCGGCCCCCGGCCGAGCCCCCTGCCCTGCCACGCGTGCCCCGCGTCTCGCCCCGTGGGGGGAGGCTTGGCTCTAGCCCTGCCTGGGAAGAATTCCTCCTGCCCGTCTTGTTGTTATTATTATTGTTAACAATAATAATAATAGCTTATTTTTCCCAACCGGGTATGAGGCCCTACTGGGACTTTCCCTGGAAAGTTTATGTGGAAATACTTTGCAATCTTAATTCGGGGGAAGAGAGGATGCGATGTTCCCTCCTCCGTCAGGCTCGCTCCCCACCTCGCTCGACACCCCAGCTGCACACACACACACACATTTGTGTCCAAGGTTATTCACTAGTTGCCTGATGTATTGTTTTATTACATGCCGGCGTGTCCACGGACGCGCTCGGATTTGTATTGCTGTCTACATGACAGATGGTGCTCTGTGAGGCCGCAAGAAGATACGATTCAATTTTCTTTTGAAAGGCACGTCCGTATTTATTTATTTATTTATTTAGCCTCCCCCTCTTTTCGCGCAGGGAGGGGAGAGGAGGGAAAATTTAAAGGGATGGAAAAGTTTGGCCGCTGCTTTGGGGTTTTGTTTCTTTTTGAATCCCACGCTTAGGAAACGGAAACTCTCCAAACATTCCCATCTGATCGCTGGCAAATGGCTATCTGCACAATTAGCAGCAGGAAAGGAAAGAAAGAAAAGGAAAAAAAGAAGGAGCACAGAGAAAAGAGCGGAGGGGAGAGCCTAGCAGATACATAGGATCCCGTAGGGATTGGAGAAATAAATCTCCCCATTGGCCTTGTTATGTTTGTGGAGCCTTGAGCTCTGTATTTAAAAGCATCATGTCTGTAGCCTGGATCCCACAGAGCGTTGCCGAAAAAGAAACGGTTAAGCAGAAACCGGCAGGCCAGAAAGGAAAATATTAAAACTGGGGGGTGATGGGGGTGGTGGGGAACCACCCTAATATTGAGACACTGGATATTGGCTTGTTTGGAAAAAAAAAAAAAATTCTTCAATTGCTCTCTGGGCCTGTTTCAACACCCAGGCAAGCGCGGGGAAGAAGGGCAGGAAGTATACCCCGCTGAAGCTACCGTCAAACGCTAGAGAGGGGATGGTTAAATGACGGGGTATCGTTTATCCCCGATATTGCTCTCATTAGTACTCCCTGAAGGAGTCGCGACTCGTCCACCCGGCTCTCTCCCTCCTCCCCGCTCGGGCGGTACCGGCGCCGGGGGCAGGGCGCGGGGACCGGCATGTCCCTCGTGTCCCTGCCCGTGTCCCTGCTCCCCGCCTTGCCCCTGTCTCCCGCGGCCGGGGCCCTGACCCGCTCTCTCTGCTTCTCTGTCTCGGGAAGGCTCCTCCGCCCCCTCCAAGATGATGCTTAGCCCGGACCAAGCTGCCGACTCCGACCACCCCTCCTCGGCGCCCTCCGACCCGGAGTCCCTGGGCGGCGCGGACGCCCAGGCGCTCAGCTGCTGCGTCTCAGACCCGGAGCCCGCCGAGGGCGGCGGCGGCGAGGGCCGGGGCGGCGGCGGCGGCGGGGAGAGCCGCGGCGGGGGCCGGCCGGGGCTGCACCCGCCGCCTCTGAGCCGGGAGGAGAAGCGCCGGCGGCGCCGCGCCACGGCCAAGTACCGCTCGGCCCACGCCACGCGTGAGCGGATCCGCGTGGAGGCCTTCAACCTGGCCTTCGCCGAGCTGCGCAAGCTGCTGCCCACCCTGCCCCCCGACAAGAAGCTCTCCAAGATCGAGATCCTGCGCCTCGCCATCTGCTACATCTCCTATCTCAACCACGTGCTGGACGTGTAGCGCCCGACGGACGCCCGGAGCCCCGGGACCCCCAGTCCGGCCGCGGCGGGCAGCGCCTTCCCAGGGGCGGGCGGGGGGGCGGGGGGTCCCCGCTGCTTGCGCTCTCCCCCCGGAGGGCCCCCGCCCGGTCGAGAGCCCGCTTTTCGAAGAGAACTGTAAAACCGGATTGTCTCTTCAGGCTGTCAAGTGCCCCTTTATATATATCCAAAAACATCTACTTGTGACCTTAAACGTGTGACCCATGGGTGCAGTTAAAAATAACTATTTTTTATTTATGGTAGAAGGAGTTGACAATTTATTTTTTTCAAGATTTATTTATTTTTCAGAGTGGTGGCAATTTTACTTTGGATACTTCGTGCCAATTGGTTTCTATAGTCGGGTGTTTACACTTTCTCCTGTGGAATATTCTGTTTGACTTTATGAGTGTTTGTTGGGATCAATACAGTGTTCATTTTCTTTTCTTTTTAATTTATTTTTTCCCTCCAATTATATTGCACTTGTGTACCACAAACCTCCCCTCCCTCCTTGTTTATAAGTATATTTTATATATATCAAGGCATTTGTTCTTGACCTTTTTTCTTTCTTTCCTTGTGTGGGATCAACAACCACTAGCACTTAACTAGGAGAGTTTTTTTTTTAAACTTGTTGTTCTTCTGATCAATAGTTACGTCTGAAAAGTACTTTGCAAATCGTTTATAAGGGAAGTAGTTTCTTTGTGGGTGTATATGTGCGTGTGCGTATACATGCATGTGTGTGGGAGTGAGCGTGGGTGTGTATGTGTGTGGTATATTTTTAGGAAAGGACATTTTTTCCTAAAAAAAAAAAGAAAAAAAAAAAGAAAGAAAAGTAAATCCAGGACTGCTTTCCTTTGTGACAACCAAAAAAATTCTATAACCTGAAAATGTTTCATGTTCTTTGCTGTGAATCTCTTAAAACAAGAAGCGCATTTTAGAGACAAAAGAGAAAAAGAAAAAAAACACATCTGCTATCCAAAGATTTTAGTCTTTTTCAGGGTTTTTTTGTGTGTCTATGTTGCTTTATATAATGCAATATTTTGTAGTGAAAATAGATAAATCTGGTTTCTATCTGATGCGTTTTTCATATCTCTCATGAATGGTGAGCTGTTTTGCATATAAATAAAAGTATCAAATAAAAGCTGTTTTTTCCTAATTATTTTTCCCTGTTGGTCCTTCTGTAAGACAGACATGTGATGTCCTTATGAATAAGGATTGCAAAGGCTTCCCAAGTTGTGTGTGGGAAGCTTCAACAGGTTACCTGCCTCTTCCTTGGGAGACTCGGGCTGCAGTCCCTCCACCACAGCTCCCCTGCTCCAGCCACTCTCAGCTGGCTGCCCTGCCCAAATCCAAAGGAGACACAGAACCCTCGTTGTCCCTTTCTCCCAGTCTCATCATGACTGGCATCTGGTCACATGTTTCAAAGTTCAAGCTGTACAATCCAATCTGATGCTTGCAAGCACCTGTTTTGCCACCTCACTCTGTGATATGCCTGGCTTTGCCACACAAATGCCTGCATTTTGTCCTTCCTGAGTGCACTAGACTTTCTTTCTCTTGCTTAAATTCAGCTTTGATCCCTCTCTGGCCAGGTCTACTTCTATTGAAACCAAGGAAAAACCTTGTGCCCTTTCACTACTTTAGAAAACCTCATGCATAATCTTTTATATAAGGCTTCATTGCCAAATCTTGTCATTTGAAACATGGAACAGATACAGACTCAAGGGCAGACTGGTTATTACCCGAGTAATGTGAGACCATCTCATTTATTAAACCCTTTTCTCGTTTACCACAAGGGGTTAATTTTACCTATAATTTGAATAGTGCCATTGACTCTGGTGGCTTCGTCATCCATTCTTACTTGCTGGAGAGATAAAATGCTCCCCTCCACCCCATTTTTATGGCTGACACTTTGCACAGTGATTTAATTAAGTGTGGTCTTGAGCAGCTGAAAAGATCCATGCAGAAAACCTGTCATAGAGACTGTTAATTCCACTTTCTACAAATACACGCTTTCCATGTCCCAAAGGAGCACACACTGGTTTGGTAGTTCAATGCATGGGTTTCAAATCCTGCATCTTTCAGGGCTGAAATAACTCCGCCAACTTTGGAGTTGGCTTCCTTTGGGACAGGTTTGTTTCTTAGGTTCAACATTAGGGTGCTGTGTTGAGTTTGATGGTGATTGCCTGAGTGATATTATAAATCCTGCCATCCAGCAAGCCTTCATGCTACTAGCGTTTGGGACGACTCAGTCAATAAAAAGATAAACACAATATTTCCTTGTCGACTGCTGGGAACACATGTTTTAGGGAAGAGAGTGCTCTGCAACACCTGACTGTATAGTGGCTGTAGTCAATGGCAGTTGATTCAAGCACACAGGTTGTGGGATAAGTAGGAGCGAACCCCACATCTCCCTGGCCTCACTTCCCCTTCTTGGGGTGTCACACATGTCATAGGCACAGGTTGAGATAATGCTTGAGTCTCAGGTTCCCAGCCACACGATCCTGTGCCCAAGTGATAAGCCAGTGAGGCCCCTGTGTTGTGAGCAAAGAAGAGCGCAGCGTGGAGATGTGTGGGAACAGGCTCAGGTTTGGAAGTCAGAAAATCTTGTGGGCTATTCCATTCCTACCATCCCTGAGACAAGAGAGACCCTGCTTGCACTCAGACATAGGGCAGCAAGGGCTTTGCTTTTGGTAGTATCCAGGGCCAAATCTCAAGTTTAACCTGCAGAAGGGTCAGGGCACTTGACCTGAAGAGATGTCCTTTTCTTCCCAGGTTTTATCTGATGGAAGAAATTGCTTTTTCCTACAAGTCCTGCCTCACTTCCTTACACTCACCACCTTGTTGAAATCCTGTCCCCACCGTAACATCACCCCAACTACTTCTATTTTTAATGTTGGCACCAAGAAAGAAACTCATTCTCATCTAGCACTTGATGAATGTTGCAAACAGAGTGTACGTTTTGCTCCCACATTGCACACCTTTTATTTATTCTTAAGGAGCTGAGTAGTATGCACAAGCTACAAGGCCAATGTGAAAAAAAGGCTGCGTGGCTAAGTGCTCAAAAGTCTGGATTTATGAAGAATGGGTAAACAAATTTAACTCTATCTCATTGCAAGTCTGGGTTAGATACCAATAAAGTCTAATTACATAATCAAAGTTACTTTCAATATGTGTATGTTCCCTCAGCAATAAAGGAATGAATGACCTTGAATGACAATACTATAGGAGGAATGGGCTGGAACTGCTGGTAGAAGTTTGTATCACACTCAGCCATTACAGCAATTGGCAGGGAAGAGACACAGTGAATATTTCCTGGTATTTTAGCTACATTCAGATACCTCTCTTTTGCAAGAGAAGAGGAGCTCATCCTACAAATTATGAAAGAAAGTGCACTCAGAGAATGCAGAGCACTACCTCTGGACCTTCAGCTGACTCGAAAAGAAGGACTTAGGCCTGACTCAATACAATACATAAAACATTTAAAACATTAAATAAAATATATAAAACATTGAATGGAAACCTCCAGCATTCAGCGAGAGGAAGTACTTCTAACAGATAAACCTAGAATATCCCAGCACAAGGGATATCCAATGCATGCTAACATCAGGTGATAACACCTATTAAGACACATTTTCAGGCCTATATGGACTCACAGGGACACGGTGCAATACACACTCACAGGGTATCATTAGGAAGCAGGGCAGCTAATGTATTCATCTGAACCCTGGAAACAGATCCTGACCCTGATACAGCAAACGAGGACAGACAGCAAGCCAAAAGTAACTCCTCCAAATAAACATAATGGTTTTGACAGGACTGTACAGCTAAGGGGGAGCTGTATCTGAATACCACACAGTTTCCTAAGAAATTAAAAGATCTAGAGCACAAAATATTCCAAAATATAGACTTGAATTTATGCTGCTGTTACATATGCACATACAAAAAGAAGAATTTCTAAGCATAGATCATCACTCTCCAGCAAAGTGCATGATACTGTGCATTCAGGATCATACTACTCCCCAGCCACAAAGTCAAGTCTCATTGCTTGTGTTAAAAAGTGTGTGAGCCAGGTAGGATGTGACCAGTGATACTTACAGCAGATAAATTCTGAGGGTCTTGGATGCGATTTGATATCTTTGCAGTATTTCTAGCAAAGGGAGCATGTGTGTATTTGAGAGAGAGAGATGGGGGGTGGGGAGCTGAAGGGGATGTTGTATATGAAACTCAACAAAGAAATGGATCTTTTCCATTATATAGATGTGAAGAAATAGCAGAGACATTCTATCTATCTCTTCACATATCTATCCATCTAGCCATCCTGTAACCCAATTAACCCAGTTCTTTTAGGGTGAATAAATGTGTTCTAATATCAGCCATTATTTTTCAGTACTCTCAGTTTATTCTCCAGGGTGGGACAGATCAATAACCACAATAGCAACCGACCCAAAAGGAAAAGGCAATCTCCTGGCGCTTCTTATTTATTTCTTCAGAGCCGATTTCGTTTTTCCTGCCTCTTCCCCTGGTGACGGATTTTGCCTTTCCTGCCCAGAATGGCCGTGTTGTTTTATCCTGGGCTCTATTTGCATGTGAGCTTCAGATTCATCTTTGGCTCCTTGCACGGTTTGGGATGAGACCCTCCTGTCCCCAGAGAGGGGGGCAGGTGTTGCTCCAGTCGAGCGAATGGAACCAAATTACAGGACCGTCTGTCGCCTCCTCTGGGAGCCGGCAGAGGGAGGGGAGGAAGGGGAGGGGAGCGGGATGCCGTATGACAGAAAAGAAAAGCAGAACATCATACTGATGCCGATAAGAGCTTGAAAACATTAGTCGCCCCAGCCCACAGCCCCACCCAAAACCATGCAGCAGCCACCTGAAAGAGAAATGTCAGGAGCAGAGACAGAAATAAATTGAGTCACTGGGCTGGAATAACTCAGGCTTAAAATGAAAGAGAGCTCAGACCCTGTCCACTTTCAGACACAAGCGCAGGCACAAAGTTGCTGTTTTTCTCAGCTTACGGCTGTGCTCTTTGATGTCACCTCCTCTGTCCTTTCAGAGCAGGCTCCTCTGCCCACCACTGCTCTCCACCAAGACCTCAGAGCCCAGCTCTGACAGCAGCTCCTGTGCCCCTCCCTCCAGCTGCTCCTTCTGGCCTTCTCACAGCCACCCTGCCCTTCAAGGTCCCTGAGAGTAGCACGACTGTGCAGAGGTGGTGCTGCTCCTCTGCCACCCCACCAGCCCATGCCCTGCAGTGCAGCCGGTCCTTGCTCCCACAGGGAGCTGCTTGGTGCTCCAGCTCAGGGCTGGTGTCTCACTTCTCATCCATGCAGACTTCTACTCAATTGATCTGAGAGAGGGGATGTTACAGAACTTACACTTCTCAAACCCACCTATTTGCTTAAGGAATTCTTGGCAAATTAATAAAAGACCCCCATCCACCCCCTCCCCCACCACCCTCCACCTTGTTTTTACTGGGTTTTTTCTCTCAAACTTTCCTAGACATGAGTGCACACACACACACACTGATGTATGCAATGATTGCTCTTGGAGTGGCTGGGCACAGAGTCACTTGGAAAGCAACAGGTGACAGTTGTTCTGCTGTTCCTCACTGAAACAAGAAGATGATCAGAGAAGAAAAAGCTGTTCTGTGGAGAATTCAAAGGAGATTTGGAAGAAGGCATGAAAAAAAGTGCCATTAGGAGTGCTTAAATCAAAGCAAAAGCAGCATGGAGTGAAAGAAAGGCAGAAGAAGCCAGGTCACATAGGTGGAGGGGCCTCATCAGTCAGCAACTGGGCATAACATGAAGGACTTTCCATGAAGGTGGTGGGGTGTACATGTGAACCTGGGGTCTACACCAGGGCCTAATGAGGAACAAAAAGCATCTGAGAAGGCAGGCAGCAAAATAGGAAAAGATGGCAGCAGCAAGTGTGAGGAAGGACAAGGATATGAGCAGCTAGGTAGAGCTCCTGGTACGGGTGGATGGGGAGAAGATGCTCCGGCAAGTCAGAAGGAGCAGCTCGCTCGGGGGTTAAAAGCAAGTTCAGTCCAGGAACAGACAGGCACCAGGCAGGAAGGGAACTGGAAGGAGTTGTTAACTAGACATTCAAAACTACTCAGGGGAGATCACCACAACTTTAGTCATGGCCAGAGGGATGGACTGGCACAGTAACATTTTTTCAAGGACCAAAAGACAAGGGGTTTGTCATATAACATCTATCCTCCAGAGAAATTCTCTGTCTCCTTGCTCAAAATGATTCTGTGCATAGAAGTGGCAGAAAGATTTGCAAACCCCAGGGCTAGAGCTCAGCATGGGCTCACAGACAAGGCAAACACAAAGAAAGAAAAAAAAAGAAATGCAGAACAGAGCAGAGCAGGAGAAAGCAGAATTCCACTGTGTGCAGTCACAGCATTCAAAGACAACTCTCTCCCACATATCAGACTCAATATTCCCAATACCAAGGGTCTTCTGACCATATAAGGAATTTCAAGATTTAAGACAGGCTTCAAGACTATCCCAGAAATGATCCCTAAAGGATAGAGCCATAAAGCTGTATTGGACTTTTGTTATTCAAGATAATAAAGACAAGGACTGACCACGAAAAATTGCAGAAGGACTGTGCGAGACTGATAAAATAGCACGAGAAATTCAATCTATATAAAGTGATAACGTGATGCAAGCAGGGAAGAACATTTCTAACTTCACATATAACTGATCGGTCCTGAGCCAAGCACAGAAGCAAGATCTTGTAGCTATGATATATTGCTTCATGATAACATCAGCTTGGGTCTTTGTGTCATGGAAAAAGAAAATGAAATGTAAGATATTATTATCACCATTGAGAGAACAGAACAGGTAGAGAGCAAGGCAGAGAGCATCATTACGCCATTGCATGAAACCAAAGTAAGTCTGTATCCTGAATTCCATGTGCAGCTCTGGTTCAGTCTCAGTAAGAACAAAGTAAAGGTCCAAAAGCATCTGAGAATGACAAGAAGGGTAACACAAAGCATGAAGTAGCTTCCATACAGCAAATGACCAAGTGAAAAGGACTGAGTCAGCAGTGATTTTACACAAAACCATCATATCCTAGTTAACAAGGGGATGGTGGAGAGCGATCAGTTGTTCCCTGTCTCATAATTTGATACCAGGAGGCATCAAATGAAACTGTTGGATCTCAGGTTCAAAACAAACAAAAGGAGGTGTCTTGTCACACCATGTGCAGTAAAACTGTGGAACTCCTTCCTCAGGATGTTGTGAAAGCAAAAATGTTATACAAGTTCAAGGACAGAAGCTCACAAAATAGAAATCTGCTGAGGATTTTAAAATGTGTAGAAGTTCCTCCCAACTCAGGCTGTCCTCAAATCACAAAGAGCTGAAGGGCAGCAGACTTCTAGCAGGAAGTATCATATATACCTCTGCTATTGTGATATTCCCCAGGCATCTGCTTTGGCTCCCATTTGAACTGGGATGCTGGGATAGATGGATTTTCAGTCTGGCTCAGTGTACATCTTCATGATCTGAAGGAAATAGATCTCTGACAGATGCCAACATCTTTCAAGCCTTGGTCTCTTTGGACCTGAACACAAAAGCTGTCCACAAAAGCCGTCTGTATGGTGTGTCCTCAGTGGGACAATGTGACAAGATAAGTATGATCTTTTAGATAGGCAGGGAGGAGGACTTCTTCTTCCCTGGGGCAATAAGCATAACAAATGTGGTTTTCCTGAAAGTCAGAGGGTTGGAGTTTGATGTCAAACACATAAAGGTAAGCTTACAGCAGTTCCATGATGTCAAAGGAGTTACTTATGATTGTCATCAGAGAAAAAATCCTAAGGAGGATCCTGAAGATAATCATGGTATGGTAGGACGGTCAAATGTAGGATGGCGTCCTGCTTTGAATTTGGCCCATCTCCTTGTCCTGACATTTTTTCAGACTTTACTTTGATACGACTGCCTTCTGAACAGGTAGGTCCTATTAGTCAGGGTCACAACTTCTTATCTTGCTTGAATTGCCCCAAGAAGACCTAAGCACGGGAGACCTTGAATAATATTGATCTAGCGAAGTGTTTGAAAGGAGAAGGACTGCTGAGAGACTTGAAGAGTTTAGATTCAGCCATTGTGGTCGTCAAAACCTAGCAAATTTTGACATACTTTAGATTAATTTCTCAAAAATGAGAAAGAAACAAGGAAAAGGAAGGGGAGATTAAAAGGGTAACAGAGAAGGAGTGAAAATTGTGTACATGAACTATGGGAGGAATGGATGATCATCTTCTAAGCTCATCCCACTGTGGCTTTTTTGAGTGATCAAACGTGTCTCAGACAAACAACCAGTCTCAGACACCACATGTAGTTATTCAGAAAATCCCAGTACAGACCAGCCTAAATCTTGTGGCCAGAATCCACCTCCAGTATGAGCCAGGTCTTGCTGACCAGCTAGGAATGGGGTCTTCAAAAGTAGTTTGGGGGCACTCACCCCATTTTCTTGATGGGGATACAGAACACAAAAAGGATCCAGAGATTCAGAAATTATCTTTAAACACTAAAGTCACTTTGCTGTACATAATCATATGACTGTCTCAAAGGCTACACTCTAGCTCAGGCTCTACCAGAGAAAGCACTGCTTTCAAAGAAAGTGCCTTTAAAAACTGCAGAGCAGCCCCCTTATCTCTCCTAGTTCAGTGTTCCCCACAAAAGGCTCACCAGTGCCAAAGGATTTCTAAGGGAGACCTCCCAGATTTCTTGACCCATGAAGAATCTTCCTACAATGTGCAAAGTAAATTAGCACAAGACTTTCCTACTCCATTTGCCCTGTAACAGTATGTGAGATTTTAACCGATTTGAACCTTACTCTGTAAAGGTGAATTTACCTCACTTGACCTTTTCTTGAATCATTCTTAAAGCAGCTCTCAGTGGTGCATTTACAGTGCATGCTTGAACCACAGACACTCACAATACCTCCTCTGTATCATTTCAAGACATCCAGGACTCTTGCTACCACACAATTTGCTTCTCAGTAGCATCCAAAAGGTGAAAGTACAACATGAAACAGGATTCAGAGTACATACTCAACAAGCTCACAGAGTACATAGTGTTATATGGGGCCAAGGCCAGGGTCAAATCCCATCAGCTGCACAGGGATTCTAGCACAAGGCTGCATTGTAGAGCCAAAGGGTAAGAACCCTTGTATCCTTTTTTAACCTGCAGATATTGTCCGTAGTCTCTTAAATACTCCCACCAGAAATAGAGGTTCAGGTGAGAGCTGACACAAAATGAACTATTGGGGCAGATCCTAGCGGGACAAATATTTTGGAATCTCAGAATCTGAAACCCAAGGAACCTTAATCACCAATGTCCCTTGATGAACCAAGGACCAAATGCATGGTGAAGCTCACACATGGCCTAGCACACAGTGTCTCTACAGTAGGGTTAAGCCATGCTGGTGGGATGGCACAGAGAAACCTGCACTGCTTACGAGCATAAACAAGCTGTAATAGCATTCACTGCCTGTCTAGTCAGACAAACCACATTTAATTACCATGTGTCCAAGTTACAGTAATCTGGATGCAGATAGATCTGAAGTAAATTGAAAGGAAATGGATTTTACGTTACAATGTAGAAAGAAGAAGCACATTAAGATAAAGATGATTAGGTGGGTTGGAAGAACCTTGTAAAAGATAATTGCGTTCAAAACAATAGCATCTTCAGCAGGGGAATTTCTGTCATGTGGAAGTTATACTACTGTTACGCTCAGAGAAGTGTCCACACCAGATTGGCTCCTTCTTCCTTTGCATGGTGGCTCCTCCAGTTTCTCTAAGAGTTGCAGCTTCTGGCTTGACTGACACTAGCAAAGCCATTTCTCTAAATCTCTGAATCTCACAGCCAGTCTGGTATTTCTCTGTGTCTCACATCCTCCTGGGAGACAACATATGCTTCCCTTTTCCACCCTTTACGTGTTTAGACTGCAAATGCTCTGTCAGCAGTATAAGGATCTGACCCACACAGCAGGAGGAATTGCAACCTGCCCAGTCCCACCCTGTCTGTGAAGCTGACCATTCCCATCTAGCTTCATCCCACCATGAGAAGTATCTAAACCCTTGGCTAACACAGGTACTCTCTCAGTGCCATGAGGTGGCTGAGCCTCTGGAGAAACAAGACCTGCTCTTACTGTTTTAGAGTAGTCACATGGGGTTTAATCACTGTTCCTAGCAGTGACATCTGAAAGAGATAAAAAAGGCAGCTGAGCAGCCTGTGTATGCCCATCTGCAGTCAGCCAGTTTGTTAAGGCATTAGATTCATCCACCAAACTAGGAGCCAGCTTTCAAACAGATCAACATCCCAGGCTGTTTTGATCTAGAGCTGTGGGTTAGCCTTGCTTTATTGCTGGCCACTGTTTTATGAGAACAGAAACTGTCTCTAATTATGGAGCGCGAGTAAAAGGTTGCACCCTTCAGCAAGCACTCAGAAACAAGGAGGTTACCGTCATTCTCCTGGAGGGAATGGTACAGGATGACCTTCGTCTCCATATGCGCTGCACCACAGCTGATTGTCACAAAAGCTGTAACTGATGTGCTTCACCATATAATGGGATCCCTGCTTGACATCCCTGCAGCACAGAACTTTGAAAAAGTACCTACAAAAAGCAGAATTATCCAGTGAGCCTCTGGATTAGCTGATTCAACAATGCTGAATCTACTGTGTCTTAATGTCTCCTTTGAGAGATCAATGGCATGGCTGCAAGCAGCAGTAAGTCCGCTTGTTGTGGTCACGTAACATCAGCTGTCTTCTCATAATCCTGCTGTCTTTGCCTGACGCCCTTCCAGAACAGAGAGTGCATCATTCCAGCTTCATTTGCACTTGTGTTGTGAGAAGCTGATCCTTATTTTTCACTGGATGTATCTCCCTGTCTTCTATGGTAGCAGGGCTAATCTCACCATTTGCAACTTTACCTCCTATCATAAGGATGCATAATAGCAGCTCCTGGGTCTATGAATCATGTAATACTTGTTTTATCATGGCTTTTTCTGTGTTAGAGTCACCAGGGACTCTGATTCCCAGTGTTCTTGTCAGAATTTTTCTTGTTCTTCAGTTTCCTACTGACCATGTGACAACCCACACTGTTCAGGTACCACTCTGAACTGTAACAGTGCTAATCATCTGTCTGAATCTGGGTCTGTGTTCATCCTCAGTAAGTACTTTAGCACCCAGTCCAATAGACTGTGGAGTACAGATATTTTGGTGTCAAGTATATCATATCCAGGAAAAATTGCTTCCATGCAAATGGAATCCTCTTTCTGGCTGACAATTACCTGGTTTTGGAATGGGTCCTTTATACCTTTTCAGAGTCAGCAGAATCTATGGGAGCAGTTTTTGCTTCAGAGTCTTGTTCACTTCAGCCTCCATAAACCCTAGGCACAGCTGGCACACAACACCTCTGAATTCTAATTTTGAGCATCTCATGGTTATTTGCCTGTCTTCCTTTTGGGATAATGGGAAGAACAATGACACATTCAATGTGCTGCAACCTTGCTGTCATCCTCTGGTTTATCAGAGCCAATATCTGCTGAGGAATTGTCTGTTCTGGGGCCCTATTGAAGCCCTGGCCTGACATAAACAGCATCTTCCTCAGCGTCTACAAGTTTGATTGCTGAAGTCATGCTTGATGCTCAATACAGATCAGCCTTACAACCCTTGCTTTATTTTTTGCTTCTTGTGGTTTCATGCAAACTAGTATTTTTGTTCATGTTTCATTTACTATTTCACTCCTGGTAGCCCTACTATTTCTGTTACTTATCCCTACATATTTGACAAACTTCATCAGCTTCCTTGATGCCACTGACCTTCTGATGCCAGCATGAAAGTTCTTTGGCTCCTCTCTTTGATTTTTTCCATTCCTGAATACCTTTGATGTAACTCTTTGAACATATTTTTCTTGCCTACCTGGCTGTATTAACTTCTTTTTCAGGCACATCATTTCCTTTATAAGAAATGGACAGTTTTGCTAGTTTATCTGGAACCTCCAGCTTTTTCCAAAGTTACTCTAAGCTACCAGTCATGCTATTCATCTGATCTTTCACATATCCAAAAACCACCTCTGCAGACCTGAGTATCTTAATATCACCAATCTTGCTGTTATTTTCCTAGGAAGCAGGGTAAGATATGAGACACGACCTGAATGTCAGTAGAGGGAAAGGATGTTTCCTAGAAAAGGTTTTGAACATATTGCCAACAAACACTCTGTTTTTCTAAAGCCTCGTGCCGGAAGCCTGCTGATACATCACATCCAGGAAATATATTTGAGGAAAACAAAAAATGTCTCTGATGACCTGCAGTGAAAAACATTCCCCTTAGTTTATTTGTTTCACATCAGGAACTAACGGAAGAATCTTACCTATGTCATCCATGACAGCAAATAGCTACTTCATTGACTTTTCTCCTTACTCAGTGATTCCTGATGCTCTACGTCCATCTGGCTACACTTTTAGCCATTGGTAAAATGCAAAAGAAACTTTTCTGTGTGCACCTCTCAGCTGTATTCTCACAGTCTGCACTTGTGATACCCATCAGTAAGGCAGTCCCACATGGTTAAGTGCATTCCAAGGAAAACACAGCTCAGGGCTGTGCTCTGTAGGGATAGGTCAGGCACTGTGGTCATACCTGTCAAGGATGGACAGGCAGTTCAGCTGTTAAACTCTGATAAAACTCTATTGCCAAGTGCCAATGAGATTTACTCTGGTTTTCTTTGGAGACTCACAATCTGGCCAAACTGGGACAGTTTTTCAGGGTATGACAGAAGTAGTATCCCCTGCAGTGGAGCTCCTTCCAAGCCAAATTTCTAATCTCTGTTCCACAGAAACTTTAGATCTTCTCAAAGAAAGGCACTGCTATCAATTTTAAACTACAGATACATCTGTTTCTTTTTCTCTAACCCCCTTCCAAGACTAAACTCAGCTCCCTCAACCCAAACCACCAGAGACATCCACCATGGCAAATCTCAGCCCCCAGAGGGAGATTCAGCTGGGTTGTAAGACATTGGGAACAGACTCTTAAACCAGCCCTGTAGAAAGCATTGTCAAAAACTCCTTTTTCTTGTTTTCTACCCATAGCTGTTGCAGAAAGCAAATACAAGAGCTGAAAGCAACAACCTATTGATCTGTACCTATCTGCAATGCTAAGGACCCTATTTCTGCCACATACATTTCTCTGTCTTTTCAGTAAGCCAGAGAACTGCTACCATGAACCTTTCCTCTTTCAACCTCTGCATGCACCCACCAGCACATTAATCCGTAGAAATCACTTCTTGCGGTTGCTTGATGGATGAATTCAGCAGAGGCCTGTCCTGCTAATACATCAATGGTGCACAGTTAGGCCAGGCTCAAGGGTCTGCTTTCTAATGATAGACACGAGGGCAGCCACAGCGTGCAACCTACGTGTGAGATGGATGTCCTGTGAGAAGAGGTGTAGAGAGGAGAGGGGATGTGCTGCTCATGTAAATTTTCTACATTAGATTAGCTGCCAGCATCAATGCACAGAAGCAGGTTGCTCCCAATTGCTAGGATTCCAAAGGAAAAGGACACAAAGGAGCAGTGCTGGATGGTCCTATGATCCCTTCACCTTGTTTAATCCCTCCTTGGAGAAGAATAACTGATGACTGCTGAAACCAAACAGCTCCTGTCTGAAAGGAGCATGTACCTGCCTCACTTGGAGTGGGAGATGTCAACCAACAGAGGATTTCATCCCTAAGGAAACAGCTCCACCTGTGTGACTGAAATAAGATATGAGACACTTAGAAAGATTTCTAAAGCCTGCATGACCACAACAACTGCTTGTACTCATTGCTTTTCCAATTTATTTATTTGCATTTCTATGGATGTGAACAGGTCAGATTCAGCTTGTTCACTGGTTTTAATAAGTTTCATTTTTTCTGGCTCCCTCTCTTTGAGACAGTGCACCCTGGAGTTAGGCACCCACATACACATCAATAAACTTGCTGGATGGGTAGGGGATGATGGACGCATTCGGTGGGATCTGTTGTGCACCACTTCTGAAAACAAGACAGCGCCGGTAACACAGCACTAGAAATCTCATTTGAAATTACTCTTTCTGAAAATCTGGCCAGGATCAGGTCTCGTGTTTTGCAAAACTCTCCTCTGCCTCCAGACTGATTATGTTACTCTGGTGTATTTATTACAACCTGGGTGCAATCAGTTCTCATGATGAATATCCCTTTAGCTGTCCTATACCAATTACTCATGTGCTACCTGCTCAGTGGAAACGAACCAGTGAATCTCATTTCTTCACTTGCCAAAGATTTCCCTGCCTCCTTTTCCATCGTTACATTTCTGGAAGCTCTTTTCCTCTTTTTTTATTTTAGTCCTGGATGTCCCCTGAGCTCGGTGATTGCATTTAAAACAGACACAACGACATTATGAAGCATTAAACTAATGGCATTTGAGACCATTTTTCTCCCGTAAACCATTATGACGTCCCTGGAACGGCTGGCAGAGGGCTGAACACCAGCGCCGCCATCCAGGGCTGCATCCCTCTCTGCCACCCGGTACCCACTCTGGGATTTGAGGTGCCATCTCTTGTGCTGCTCTCACTGTAACAGCCCCCAAGAAAGCTGTTTTGATCTTCAGATGAGTTGTTTGGCACGACCATAATGACAAATATGTGAATGGGGGGTTAACCATGAATTGCAAAGTACCTATCAAATCCCCAAGGTGGAGAGGAATATATCTTCCTTCACACCCTTTTGATGTATAGTTAATTACACGAATCTGGAACTGTTACCATGTGCAAACAGAGTGAAAATTGACTTTCTAAGCCATCCCTGGCCCCTCTGCATATGTCACTCGCTCTAGCCCAATATCATGCTCTGTCTGTACACACACAAATATATAATCAGTATGGGTTTAGACTCTTTTTTTTGATAATCCAACATTGTAAAATGTTAGAAGGAAAGAACGGAATGTAGCATCCTTCAGGCCTGATGCAGCTTTTTTAAAAAGAAGAAAAAAATACTTATTTTATATTGGTTGTTCTTTCTCTTGCCTGAATAAAAGCTTTAGCACAGCTTGAAAGGGTTGCATGTGCTGAAATGTAGCCCAAGGATATGTGTTATTATCCATCCCCTCTTGACCAGCAGGGTCTCAGCTCTCTCTCCCTTTCAGCCTTTTGTTTGAACAGATGGGATTGGGGAACGAAGGGAAAGAAAGGCAGTCTGTTCTCATTAACGCTCCCAGTACACAAACACAAACCTGAGCACAGGGGACCTACAGAACAGGACTGCTTCCACTCCACACATATCCACTGAGACCATATGTACCCGCACACAAAGGCAGACAGAAGACCTATGTCGAGCCAGCAACTAGGCATTTACCAAAGATGACTCCTCACCAACTATTTAAAAATTGGTTTTTTTTATAAAAGTCCTCATAGGTAATTCCTTTTTTTTTCAGCTGCCCAATTTAAAAAATAACCTTCCTTCACCAATGTGATGTTGAGGTTGTTTTAAAAGAAAGATTGTCATTAAATCAGCCTAACATCTGATCTGGGAGCATTTGTTTTGTCTTGGTCTGATGTGAGCTATGTGAAGGGGTTTCAGGCTGAACCTGCCAGACTAAGGAAAAGGTTCATGCAGCTCAATCTCCTGGAATGGGATGAGGCCGCCTCATCTGGAAAAGGTGCTCAAAAACCTGCTGTCATCCATGATGGACTACCCGTCCATTGAGAATACTGCATGAACTCTGTGGCCAGGGTAGGCTGTAACACTTCAAAGCTGGGTTCTTCAGTTTCCCTCATGGCTCTTGCATATTTTTGCATATTTACTAATAGAAGTAATATAACTTGGAAGGCCCGCTTAAACAAATACTTATGCTTTTTTTGAATTGAGCGTAGTCATTGGCCTCAGTGATCTCCTGTCACAGTGAATGCCTTCATGGGCAGTATGTGGGGAAACATCTCCTTCGAGCAAAGCTTGACTCCTCACTTTGGAAAAGGGCAAGCAGCTCCAAGCTCTGCAGACTGGTGGCTCACCACCCCATGGCAGCTGAGCAGACATCAATGCCCACAGTCTGTGACAAACTCAAAGGCACTTGAAATAGTGAAGATGGGGAGGTGAGGTGGCTTTCTCAGCACCCCCACTGCACACCACACATCCATCACACACAGATGGCTACCACAGTGTGGCTGACATGTGGCAACTCATTAATTTGCTGTACTACAGCCACACACTGGGCTAAAACCATGCTTGCAGCGGCAGCAGAATGGGTCTCTGTCTGAGCACAGCAAGCTCCTCCAGATACAGTTTCCCTTGCTCCCTTTTCTGGGTGGTGACCATCACTGCAGTGCAGAAAACATTTCTGGGCAGGTCTCCCTGCCTCTTCCTTCCTCTCCAGGTCAGCTCTGGCTCAGCTTGTCTTCACCCCTCCTCCCAAGCATTAAATGTGTCAGGCCTGAAAGGAAGATGTACCAGATGTCTGCAGCTGCTTAAGAAGGACCTCCCAGATCAGATGCACGACAGACACCGGAGGTGGCTCTGAAACAAGCACTGGTGAAATGAGTAGTCAGGTGCCAATTCCCCAAATAGGGTCTTTGGTTAAAGCCCCCGACTGATCTTTATAGTTGATCATATTTCCCAAGGAGCCTCGCTATACCCTAAAGAACACCCTACTTTAGGTGTCTGGTAGCAAAGTGAGTGAAGCTAGAGAATGGCTCTCCTCCAGCTGCAGTAGGCTACAGTGAGCTGGAGACATGGCAGGCTCTTTCCTCAAGTGTAGAAGGAAACACCCGTGTATTATGTCCAGCATCAGGTAGATCTATATTTCATTACAGCCCCGGGCATCTGACATGTAGTCTCAAGAAAAGAGAGCTGTCATTTTTTCCCCAGGTATTGTGAGCATAGGGAATGCAGAGCAGAAAATAAAGTGGTTCTCCCCGCAGGGCTGTTTGCAGAAGATCACAGGGGAGCCAAGGCAGAGGAGCATTAGTACCTCTGTTCGCAGGCTCTCACACGCTCTCTGGGCATGCAGAGGCAGGTTTCCATAGCCGCACACCTCCTTTGAACACCACTGCACACACACGTGCTCTGCAGGTTACTGCCAGCAGATGAGCGGTTGGCAAGGCACCCTCTGCCAGCTTTTTTCCATGCGCAGTTGCCCAGTTTCCACAAATAAGAGCAGCCAGGGGCAGAGCCCAAATGCAGCCCCCCGTTACCCAACCATGGACTGGCACAGAGCAAGCTAAAGGCTTGCAGGTGGTGGGTCCAGGCTGCACACAAGCTGCAGCATGAAGGTGGAGGCCCCACACTGAGCCCCATGGTGCAGCAACTCAGGCACAACTGCTCTCAGGAGCTGAAGCACAGCTCGTGTCCTGCAGCAGCACCACTTTAGCACAGTGCAGAGCACAGCTAATGAACCTGGAGGGGCCCACACCAGCAGCAAGCAGGTGTAGCACAGCCCTCCTCAGTGATGGCAGCACAAATAGCATGGCAAAAGGAGCCAGGGCCAGGACACATCACTTGCTACAAAGCAACGTTCAGGAGAAACCCCTATGTCTCTGCAGCACACCTCCCAGTGCTCCCTGCCTAGGACTGGACTTCACATCAGCTTTAAGCGCACTTTAAGCAAGCAATGGTTAGCAGGAGAGACCAAACCGTGAA
This sequence comes from Aphelocoma coerulescens, assembly GCF_041296385.1. Lineage (NCBI taxonomy): Eukaryota > Metazoa > Chordata > Aves > Passeriformes > Corvidae > Aphelocoma > Aphelocoma coerulescens. The sequence continues at coordinate 99,541,525 of NC_091013.1, read as the reverse complement.
CCACCATTTTCAAGAGATAACAATATTGTAAGAACAATATTGTTATCTGGAGGCTGACACTTTGCCCATTAGCATGCCTACATGGCATCATTTTTAGCCAATAGATTCTATTCCTAAAATCCCAGTTAGCCAACCAAGGAACACAGGCCCCCAAGCTCTTCAAAGCAAAACACTTGAAGTTTGGGCTTGGCAAACATGACACAGCTCAGCAGCTTGCACTCTTCTTAGCAAGGAATGGCAATGCTTTCACCCAGACCATTACAACAACAAACCCACCCCTCCAAACTTAACAGAAGGGTCAACTAAGTCTAGGAGTATTGAGATTCCATAGTTTCCCTCTGTCTTTTCAGCAGAGGCAATTAAAAAAATTCAACTCCTGTTTTCAACCCATACCAGAAAACCAGCCTGGAATTTGAAATTACACATCTAGAAAAAACTCTTTGCAAAGAAATGAGTTTCTGAGTTTCCGATCAATGAAAATATTTTGTTTCACCTTAAAAATAAAGCATAAGCAAGAAGCTGCTTGAAAATGAACTACTAATACAGAACATTTCAGTAACTTGGAGATGTTCCACCCTTAAATCACCTATGAGAGCACAAGTGCCTGTGTACAATGAAAAGGGTCTCAGACTGCCACTGCAAAATCAGCAAACGTCTTGGGCTGTGAGTTATCCTGCTTCAGGTATGCTGTGTCATGGAAAGATTGATCAGACTCCTCTCTGTGGATTCCAAACTGTCCCAAAGCTACAAAGGTAGGCCTGACAGTGATCCTCCTCCTGGTACCTTCTCCCTATACAGCTGCTGCTAGCCATGCTTGGAAACACGATGCTGGCAGACAGCTCTTTGGTCCAATAGAGTTGTCACAGCATTGCCTATGATGTTTTGCTCCACCACGTACCAGTGAGTCTCTTTCAGACCATCTGTGCCTCAGAGCACAGGACAGCACTGTGCTACCTGAGCCTGCTGTGCCACAGGAGAGATCAGCACCCCTGGTACCACCAGACAACCCCCTGCTTGAGCTCCATCCTCTGGCACTTGCTTGCATGAGTTCTCAGCAGCTAGATGCACCCTGATGTTCCCCAAGCTCTCATATTGTTTCAGATTCATGGAAAAGAACATGGAAAAATGGCCAGGGTGCCACCACCAATGGGACTCAGGGGGTCAAATCCCAAATGCCACCTAGAAGTGGGGAAGCCCACCAATGCCACCAGGAGCACTCCTTGGGCCTATATGATCTGTCAGTGTAGATATACCTGTTTATACCCAGCTGAAAAGGACCAAGGGAGGTTTACAAGTGGAGGCCAAAGAGAGTGCTGTCATTGCAAATAATGCCATCCACGTTCTAGACTACATCAGCAGGAAGGTGGCCAGCAGATTGAGAGAAATTATCCTAATCTGCTCCTAAGTGCTGGTGAGACTCTGCCTAGATATTCTGTTCTGTTCGGACCTCCCAGGTTCCAAGTGGGTGTTAAAAAACCTGGAAGAATTGATTGAGATAGTGAGGGGCCTGGAGCACATAACCTGTGAGAAAAGGTTTTAGGAGCTGGGCTTGTACTCTGGTAAAGAGAGGCTACTAGGCAATATAAGAGCAGCCTACACCTATTTCAAAGGGCGCCCCAAAGATGATGTTGCCAAACTCTCATACAGTCCTAGTCACCCACAAGGTGTGGAGACAGTGCAGAGAGGCTGAAGGGAGAGCTCAATGTGACAGTTCCTAAAAACAGGAGGAGCCATTCAGGAGCCAGAGCTGCTGCAGGCAGAATGCAACTGCCCTCTCTCTAAAGTTTCCCTGGGATCAATAACCAGAGGTCTCAATTCAAGTCAAGGGTCAAGTGTTTTCATTGACCTTCAGAAGTTGTGGTAACTCCTCTGTGCAACACACACTGCTCCAGCTGGGCAGAGGTGTTTTTAAACTGGTCCTGGCTCTAGTTTTGCATTATGTCCCTCCATCTCCCCACATAATTCCCCTCCAAGTGAATGTGGGAACATGACCATCCTAATTAATCTGTGGTGTTTAGACTTGGAACACAGTTAATACAAAGGGGCTGGAGACAGCAAGTAAAACACCATCTGTTCATTAGCTTTGAAAATTGCTTAAGTCCAAAGCCAAAACTTCACTTCCTCTGAACTCTGCAGAACTGTAGATATGGATGGAGATCTGAATCTTGTGTCTGGCTGATCCAAGTGCTCCTAAGTGGTAATTGGTGGGGGAGGATGGGCTGGCTGCTGGACTGCAACTGCTGGCTGCTGTCAGTTCCCAGTAGTTCAACTCTGCCTGGCCTGACACTCGCTCTGTCCTCAGTGAAATAGCTGGAGCTGGGATGCTCAGCTGGAGCAGACCTTCAGCTCTGCTGCTTGGACTGGTTTCTACCTGACAGCTCACTCTTGCTCCCAGTTACACACATATCCAAGGCGCCCACTGACACATACTGAGGTGCCAAACCATGAAAGAAAAGGGAAACGGGGGTGGATAAGGAGGCTCACTTGAAGATGGGCCCCACTTTGCTCCTTGCTACAGGACCCAGATCCATGTCATCAGTAGTCACAAGAGCTCAGCTCCCCAGCAGTTGGCTCTACATGTTTGTATTCCAGCCCTGTGCATGGATGTGACTTACGGTCCTCAAGAAAAACTAGGTCCTTTGGTCCCTGACAGTGGGTGCACAGGGAGAACAGCAGAGAGAACAAGCCACCCTTCCTGCAATCCAAAATAAAATCAGAGGGATTGGCAGTGGCAATACTGGCAGGAGGAGCAGTGGCCCCTCTGTGCTGTCTGGACTATTTCCCAGAAGGGACAGCAAGGCCTGTGTAATCAGGCTCAGCTGGTAATCAGACAAAGTCCAAACTAGCATAAAGACTAAATTATCCCTTAGTCCTTCCAGCTCAGGGGAAAGGATATTGATAGGGGAGGCGAGGACGGCTGCTGGACTGCAGCTGCCAGCAGCAGCCCATGCAGACAGAGAAATATCTCTCCACCTAACCTGCCCCTCGCCCCATTGTCATTTAAATAGCCGGCGCCTGGCGTGCAAAGGGCGCATGCAAATCCCAGCGCCCTGCTCAGCCGCACACCAGCATCGCTGCGGGCACCCTGCGGCCCTCGGGGGGAAATAACACCATCTGTGCCCGCCAGCGCTCGCCGAGCGCTGCCTGGAGACCCTGCCGCTCCTCGCTATGCTGTGTGCCCCGACTTGCCCCTCTCTCCAGTGTACAAAGAGGGGGACTGATGCCAGGCTGTCTGAATTGGTGTGAAAAGGGGCCCCAGCAGACAAGGCTAAACCTGAGTCCAACTGGCCATGCAGCCTTGTTTCCATCAGTGCTGGAAGAACGTACGAAAAGCATCCCACCGTGGGGAAGGTGGGGGTGTGCCTTGCTACTGGATTCAACCTTGGGAGAAGGGTTTATCACACCTCTAAAGCGCAGCAGAATCATCTTTACCTGTTCAAAGTTACATTACCTATCAAAGTTACATTACCATTTTTAAATAGTAAGATTTAATTTACGTACATAGACTTTTATGTGTATGTTTGGTTGGGAAGGGATGAGCTTTTTTACATTTTGGTTTGTGACCCTTTAAAACCCTGCCATAGATCACGGCTCCAAGCTGCCCTCTGCAACTTAAAGTGGTGGGGGGAGCCTTAGAATTTAAAAATGGAAAGCCAAGACCTGAATTTCACCCTAGCAATTACCTCTGAAGTCCTGTGACTCCCTGCCACTCCTTCCCACATCGCAGACACTCAGCTGCACAAACACTGTCCACGGGGACCACTCTGGAGCCCAGAACTCTGTACAGGTCCTGGTTAAAACACAGAATTTCATAATATGCAAGGCTGGAAGGGACCTCTGGAGATCATCTGGTGCAAACTGCCCACTCAGGCAGGGTGGGGAGCACACTGAGTAGGATTGTGTCCAGACAGTTCTTGAATATTTCCATGGAAGAAGATTTCACATCCTCTTTGGGCAATCTGTCCCAGTGCTCAGTCACCTGCACAGTAAAGAAGTTCTTCCTCATGTTCAGGGGGAGCTTCCTGTGTTACAGTTTCTGCCTGTTGCCCGTTGTCCTGCTGCTGGGCACTACTGAGAAGTTTGGCTGCATGCTCTTGGAATCCTCCCTTCTGATATTTGAATACATTGGTAAGGTTCTCTCTGTCTTCTCTTCTTGAGTCTGAACAGGTGCAGCTCCCTCAGCCATTCTTTACAAGGAAGATGCTCCCAGTCCCTCAGTCAACTTTGTCACTTTCCACTGGACCTGCTCCAGGAGCTCCACATCTCTCTTTTCCTGACGAGCCTGTAACTGGACACAGCACTGCAGATGCAGCCTCACCAGGGCTGAGCAGAGGCATAGGATCCCCTCCCTCGACCTGCTGGCATTGCTCTCCCTAAAGCACCCCACGATACTGCTGGCCTTCTTGGCCACAAGCGCACAGTGCTGGCACCATCAGCAAAACACGGCCAAGATCCTTCTAGAACCGGACCCGCTCTCTGAACGGGGCTGCGCAGGGGTCAGGAAGCACTGAGCGGGCGAGGCAGGCCACGGCACGGCACATGCGGCCTCAGGCGCGGGTTTCCCTGCCGTCCCACGGCGGGGTGTCCCCGGTCACTCGGGCTCTCCCCGCCCCCGCCGGGCTGTCCCCGTGCTCTCCCACGGGACGCCCCTCACGCCGCGCGCGCGGCTGCCGGGACAAGGCGGGCGCGGCGCGCGGCGCCACACGCGGGGTGGCAGCGCCACCTGGCGGCCGGCAGCGGCGGCGGTTCCCCGTGAGGCGGCGGCTGCGGGCCGGGGACGCGCGGCGGGCGCGGGAGCGGCCGCAAAGGCGGAGGGCGAAAACCAGTGCTGGCTGGACAAGTATGAGAAGCTGAGGGTCTCAAAAACACTGGAACAGCTTGCCCAGAGAAGTTCTAGATGCGCCAGCCCTGGAAGTGCTCAAAGTCAGGCTGGATGGGGCTCTAAGAAACCTGGTCTAGTGGAAGGTGTCCTGCCCATGGCACTGGGTTTGGAACGAGATGATCTTTAAGGTCCTTTCCAACCCAAACTACTCTATGACTCTGTGATTCTTTAACATGCTTCTTCCCACCATCAGCTTCAGCAGCAGTTTTCAGCCATCTCCAACTTTTTGCTAAACTCCCACTGTATCATCATACAGTTTGTGATTTTCAGATCCTTCTGTGGCTCCTCATGACAGGTTTCATGCTATTACCCAAAGATTTCCACTTCATTTTCAAACAGAGATGCTTTAATAGAGAAACTTTTCTCTCTTCTGTGACTGCAGGTAAAAGCTTGAGCACAGGCACCCTGAAGTTGCCATGCTGGAGAAATATCACAGACAAGACACTTCTCAGATCTCTAGATCTGGATGACCTTTAAGGTCCCTTCCAACCTAAAACATTCTCTGATTCTATGGTTCTAGGTCATGGTTGCCTCCTTTGCCTCTGTCAGAGGAGATGGAAAGGTCAGTCTCTGTCTCCTGCTGTGCCAGGCACACCACCATGCATGTGATGCCCACCACCAAGGAGACTCAAAAGACGCCAGCTCAGTCTGGAGACCTGATCATTCTGCAGTAGCTGCTCTCAGTGTTCTGACAGCTCCTAGCTAAAGCAAAGACACTTTTGAGCTTCAGAGTTTGGCTCTTAAGTTAGACCTCTGCATGTGGATCCTGGGTCTGCAAGGAGGGACAGCCTTGATCAGCTACAAAAAGGCTGATCTCCCAGAGACTTTGATAATTAAAAATTATGAATGTATTTATAGCTGAGAGTTTGTGAGAAACTGTTGATGGCTGGCTGTATACTTCTGAGCAGCCTAGCCTCCTCATCACAAAGAAAAGAGAGCAGAATCCCATTATATTAATTGCATCGTATCATTTAAGAAGCTCTATCTAGCTAAATCTTGAAGGACCTTCAAGAACTGGGGCTCTGATCCAGGAAAACAGTGACCCACATACTTAACTTCTAGCACAAGGGCAGACCTAATGGGATACAAAATTAGGCACAGGCCTAAGTGTTTTTGCTGGGTTCAGGGCCATACAGACTAACACTTCAGAGAAGGTCAACATCTCACAGCCTGTCAGTGTCAGTGGGGAGATGGATGGAGTGCTGCTTCCCAATTTTACTTATGCTAATAAATTTGCCACCTGTGTACAGTAATTTACAGGCCAAAAGAAAAGCCAAACTACTGTCACTGGATAGCCATAACACAGCAGCTGGTTCACTAGAGTCTAATAAGTGAAATTTCTCAGGACTGGACGACTCTGGGCAAGTTTGGCTGCTCCTGCAACTTCTCCCTGAGTACCAGGTTCCCCAGGTTTCCTTGTGTGTGTGTGTGTGTTTGTGAATGTTAGGGCCAGATCCTCAAGCACTGGTCTCCCAGCCCTCATCTGAGACACGGTTTAGGTACAGGAAGGGAATTTTGGATAAAAATTAAAATCTTGCATTTCAAAGCATCAAAAGAAATACTTTCACTCCAAACAGTTGTGTCAAATTAAAACACACTTTTAAAGTCCTTTATATTGCAGGATCTGTGCTTTCTGCCACTGGAGAGTTTTAGCTGGGTTTTTTCAATTAATCCTTCAATTAATGTCATTGAAAGCCCACCTGAGATGCTTGATGGGTAATCTTCCCCTTTTCTGCATGTGCAGTTATTTGGGTTGACACTATCAGGATACACGATGCTGTTCAGCCACATAGTTCTGTATTTGATCACAACACATGGAAGTCAAAAGGACTAATTTAAGTCTTAAAAACTCAGGGTCTTCATCAGAGTTGAAAAATTTTAAGGGCATCAATGAATCAGGCCCTGTTCTGATTCATTTAGCTGCCTAAATCTCTCATCTGTGGGTCTGATCTGGACAAACAGCAATCACAACAAACTCTAGGAGCAGAAAAGAACACCCGAGTTTCACATCTTCACAAGACAAGCCTTAAGTATCTAATTGGCTGTTTAAACCCCAAAAATCTGCTACTTGCAAATGAAATAATGATTCTGAAATGACTGCAGCTTGAAATTGGTCTTTAAAAGGGCATTGTGTTCATAAATCTGCAGGCTTTAACTCAACTTACTGGCAAAACAGTAAGACAAGTAGTCCAGAAAAGACGAAGGGAGGGAGGAAAGGAGGGAGGGAGGGAGGGAGGAAAGGAGGGAGGGAGGGAGGGAGGGAGGGAGGGAGGGAGGAAGGAAGGAAGGAAGGAAGGAAGGAAGGAAGGAAGGAAGGAAGGAAGGAAGGAAGGAAGGAAGGAAGGAAGGAAGGAAGGAAGGAAGGAAGGAAGGAAGGAAGGAAGGAAGGAAGGAAGGAAGGAAGGAAGGAAGGAAGGAAGGAAGGAAGGAAGGAAGGAAACACATAGGAAAAAGAAAAGGAAAAAAAACCCAAGAAAAATACATTGACCAAGGATGAACAGGTATCAGTTATATTTACTAAAATAAAGCTGTCTTGGTTTCCTGCGACTGGCCAGTAAGAACTGAGCACAAACTGCTGTGCTAGATCATTTTAGATCCTCTTTTTACATGTGACATTTGCCTGACTGCACTAACTACTCCAGCTCAAATTACTGCATCCCTGCCCTGTATATCCACACCTGCTAATCCAGGGAGCTTTGTAGGAGCTTAGTTGCAGCCGTCAGCGTGCGGGTGCTACACACAGCTGTGACGTGCGGCTCCTGAGAGGCAGAAGAGCCTTGCTGGCAGTGCTGGTTCCTCACACCACGCACGTGCTCTGAGACACAAGAGGACGAAGAATACCATCAGCATACAGCCTGATTTCTAACCTACAACCTGTCACATCCTCCAAGCTGGCTTTTGTCTCCTGCCCATCCAAATACCTCTCAGTCAGGGATCTTCAGCATTCGCTAGGACCACAGCACCCCGTAAGGGACCTGTTGAGAGCAATGTCATGGCTTGCTGCCAAGCCATGAGGAATGTCTGAATGCTGGCCACAGGCTGGCATCTGGTGGTCTGATCTTCTCTTTGGTACAACTCCATTTGGAGTGTACCATGTGGTACAGCTGGCAGCTCTACAAGTCAGTCTGAAGTCATCTTTGATGAACTCAGAGGAGAAGGGTCCAAGCTGGAGCCATGCGTTAGTTTTTTGTGATCCTCCTTACCCACAGTACCAACTAAAACACACCTGAAGAAGAAAACTCTTCACCTGCCTGCAGAGACCCTGTCTCCCACAGGGATATAATGGTTCCCACTTTCCCTGGAGCACTGGAGAATGCCCCACACATACCTCCTAGAGTTTACACCAGAAACCAGGCACTGTATCTCTTGTGCACCCTCTCCTCGTGCCCTTTACCCCTCAGACCGTTCTGCCATGCCCCTCACCCAGCCACCCCCAGGCCCCTTGGCAGGCAGGGATGGAAACAGGAACACAGCCTGTGGAAGGACTCCCTGCTCCCAGGGGAGAGCTGACCTCTGCAAGGTGACACGCTGTGCCAGGGGCAAGAGTTATAAATACGAGTGAACCCAGCAGCCCTTTATGGAAACCATGACCCAGGCTGCGGCTCACGGATGCTGCCAGGTGATACTTAACTAGAAACCTCAGGTTAGAAAGAAAGCCAAACCATGTTCTGGCATAACACCGCCCTGGCCCCAGGCTTGGAGAGACACAGCTACTGCTTTTTTCTCCAGGAAAGCATTGACTACGTGGTTTGGGGTGTGTTGGGTTTTGTTTTTTCTATCTCAGGACAGAGCTGGTGCAGGAGGCTGCTGCTGAAGTATCTTCCTTCTAGCAGGGCTCCTCTGAGCATCCAGCCTACCAAGGTGGAGCTTCAGCCTCTGCTTCCCAGCCTCCCACAGCAGACACAGCCACTGGGCCAGTGCTCTGTCCCAGGATGAAGAGACTCTTCATCAAGGCAAGCCAATGTTTCTTCAAGAGTGGGTGGCCATTTCTAAGGAGGGGGCAAAAAGATTCAGAAGAAGCTGCAAAATGTTGCTGCTGCCCAAATGGTTCTTCTAACCACATGACTTGTTGGTAGTGACTGATTTTCAGTATGGCAGAGATTTTTTCAGTAAGGCAGAGGTTTTTTACAAGGGCATGTAGTGATAGGACAAGGGAGAATGGCTTTAAACTGAGAGTAGGTTTAAATTACATATTAGAAAGAAATTCTTTACTCTGGGGGTGGTGAGGCACTGGCACAGGCTGCCCAGAGAAGTTCTAGATGCCCCAGCCCTGGAAGTATTCAAAGCCAGTCTGGATGGGGCTCTGAGAAACCTGGTCTAATGGAAGGTGTCCCAGTCCATAGCAGAGGGATTAACGAGATGATCTTTAAGGTAGTTTCCAACCCAAACTACTCTATGACTGTGATTCTATAACATGCCTCTTCCCACCATCAGCTTCAGCAGCAGTTTTCAGCCATCCCTAAGGATAGGTCTCTATCTTTTTTGCTGACTTCCACCATATCATCATACAGTTTGTGATTTTCAGATCCTTCTGTGGCTCCTCATGACAGGTTTCATGCTATTACCCAAACATTTCCACTTCATTTTCAAACAGAGATGCTTTAATAGAGAAACTTTTCTCTCTTCTGTGACTGCAGGTAAAAGCTTGAGCACAGGCACCCTGAAGTTGCCAGAGAAAGATGTCACAAGCAAGGCACTTTTCAGATCTCCGTATTTCTAGGCTGACTTAATAATCCAAGGGTAGGGGATACTTGAGTCATTACTTCTGAATTCTTGGGAACACTGTGTAACTGTACCCCAGTTACACCAGTTATACCAATATCCATGCTGGGTTTGCTGCCAGTAGAGCTTTTTCACATAGAAGAATTTGAAAATTTTGCAAAATTTGCTTGGCACAAAAAAAAAAAGCATGCCCCGAGCATGCATAATGGACTACCTGGAAGACATCTGGACTGCCTGGAAACCTATTCCCCCAGAAATGCAAGTGCCTGATGAATGAACTTTTTAGAGACTTGGGGCCATCCCAGACAGTATAAAACCCAGTTAGAGGATAAGAAGAAGGTAGAAATGGAGCAGGAATTCAAGAGCAGCAAATCCTCTCTGTCTCCTTACAGAATTAAGGAGTGCGCTAAGTTTGTCTGGCTCATCATTCAAAAGGAATGAGGTTCCTGGTGGCACAGTGAGCTCACCCCAGCACTTCCCAGCCTGTCAGCTGTGCCCCAACAGGCGTCACTGTCCAGGCAGAGGAGGGGGAAGGTTTTGAGGGGCAGCACAAGAGGCCAGGAGCAAAGAAGAACCGAGCAGCCACTCCATTGAAACAGGTGTAAATCTGCTGGGAACAGCTCTGTCAGCAGCAGCAGGCGCCACGCCACTAAATTAAACACCCTTCCAATCATCAAGATGTTATTAAATATGCTGATGCTCTCATGGCTAGGAGTAACCTGAGGTGCAAGTGTCACCCCAGACCTGTCCACCCCAACTGGGTGTGCTCCGTGTGGGATCCTTCTTTTAGACCCTGGTCCCACAGAGCTGGGTGGAAGCAGTGCCAGTGGTTAATGTGTGCATGGGTGCATGCAGACAGACACATGGACACATGCTCGGACATACCGATCATGACCAAGGCTGGGCAAGAGTCCAGTGATCCCATCTCCTCCAAGAAAAGGGCAGGGGACTGATGGAAATGACCAGGCTGTATGTGCCCTAAGGTTTTCCAGAGGGGTATAAACTGTGTCAGATCTTTTGTTTTATTTCTTTTACGTTATTAATAATATTATTATGATATTATTTGTAATTGCTGAGGTCCCTGGGCCAGAGCTCAGTCTGCACCATTCACACCCCAGTTCTTGGGGCACCATCTTTGGGCCAAACTTTGACACTGGCTCACATCTTGGCTGTGAGACATGGGCTTGGCTGTGGGATTTCAGAGAGATTTCAGCACCTCTCACAGGAACATGCCTGGCCTGGTTTCTGAGCCAGCTCTCCTGAAAACATGGTCAGCAGCAGTTGCATCTCCTTCTCCAGCTCTCCATGATGCCAAAACCTTCAGGAGCCCAGATCTAGCCCAGGCTTCCTGCCTGCCTAAAGCACTAATCCCTATGAATCTGATGTCTAAGCACCTTGCAGCACCATATCATCCCTGGACCCTGCTGGCACAGTTCACATGGAGAACTGAAGCATGGAAAGGTTTTTCCAGAGCCCTGTGGGAAGCCTGTGACTGTGGAAAATTTGAACATCCATCTCCTACCCACAGCCACTTCCTGTCCCTCATGAAGCACCTGCCTACACCTTTCCCCTCGAGGGGAGATTATGCCACTGTCTCGGGGACAACTGCTTTGACTCATGAGTTGTGGTATCTCAGAAGAAGAAAGTGGCATAAAATAGGGCAGGGTGGCAGTGAAATGTGGTGGTTTTTCTGAAGTAGGGTGTGTTAGAGGTATCTGGAAAAAAAAAAAGGCATCTCATCAGACAGGTTAAAATCGCTGTGCAGGGATCTGCACTGACACCAGCATGTTTTAGGAGTTTATACATCAAACAAAGGTTGAAAGTCCCAGCACCAGATGGGTGCCAGACCCCATCTTTCTCCCAGGTCCTGCAGAAGAGAAGGTGGGCAGGCAGCACTGTGGCCAGGGCTCTGTGTGGGTCGCTTTGTGGTGCGTGACTGAAATAGTTCTGAGTCACATCTGGAGGGCCCCAACTCATTGTGATTACCAGCAAAGCAAAGATTTTACTAACCAGCCTATGGCTGTCACATGCACAAAATTCTCCCATCCCAGTACTACCTGAAGGAAGCCCCCCAGGGAGCCCCTCCACCCTTTCCAGAGTGGGTTGCATGCGGACAAGTACTATCCTGCTCCCACAGGCTGGCAGAGCTCCCAGCCCAGCTGGGAGGGGTAGGCAGGTCACTGCCTCTGTGCCCTGTTGCAAAGTATCTGCCACCTTTTCCAGTCCACCTGATGGGTCCCCCAACCACCACAACAGGTTGCCCTCGGATGTCCCTTGTCAGATCTCTGCATGAGGCAGCAGACTTGTCGCCTTCCAGAATTTCTCTTACTGCTTTTCATTTTCAATTAATTTCTTTCTCTCTCATTTCCATACATGCCAATGGGCCCATTTCCATTTGGCCACAGTGATGTCTTAATTAAATCCTTTCTGTCTGTGTAGAGATTATTAGCTTATTATAAGGTAACTGTCACAATCCTTCTGGGACAGTCCCAGTTTTGACTTTCTAAAGTACTTTTTGACACGTACAAGTCAAAGGTGCCAGACCAGGTCCCAAAGGCAGAGAAGTGCAATGATCCCCCTAAGGTGGCACAGAGCAACTTTGCTCTGGGTGACACAATGCCTAAGAAACACAAGAGTTTTTTTAAATGTCTATGTGACTGAGAATGAGTTAGGACACCTGGATTATCTTCTTGACCTTCCCTTTACAACTTCTATATAATTTCATAGAAGTGCTTTTGTCTGTCCTGTATTTGTTTTTCCTCGTCAAAACCAGTGTCTGTGTGTCAGAAAACAGAAGGGTTTAGAGCATCTTCTTATCACACAGCAGGTCTCAAGACACCTCAGTCAAAGTATTGTCAGGTACTCCAAAGATCTCTGGCAGTTTGTAACAGGCAAAAAAGGGAGAGAGTGCCAATGATAGATCTTCTCTGCCTTGTACTTGCCTGCCATCACTGGCATGACTGCATTGGAATACAGGCAATATAAAGCACCATGAAGGACTTACCACCTTTCAGGACTGAAGGGAAGGGAGAGAGAACTGGGTTCTTTTAGACTGCAGAGCTTTTCTCAGGATAATAGTGTTCCCCTTGGTCTCTTTAGGAAGTTTCAGTGTGTCTCTGAGGCTCCCACCCCGGTCATACCAGTACACTGCAAGCTATTCCCCGCAGTGACCTTGCTTGGCTAGCTGGTGGCAAAAGGCATATTTTCTGAATACTACTATCTTGCAAAACATACAAGGTCTTAGAAGCTTCAAAGGAGATTAGCTAAAGCAGAACCCTAAATCCTGGAAAAAAGGCTCACTGAAGCATTTGGATCAGCAGTGGCTGGGGACCTCTTTTACTGTGTGAGATAGAAAGGACAGTGAAGGTGAGAACGGCAGCATGGAGTGCAGCTGCAGTGGCCAGGAAGGAGGAACAGCAAGCGTATATCCCTAATTTATAGTACAAGTAGGAAAAAAAAAATCAACAAGAAGGAGATTTTTATTTATCCTATGTCCCTCCCCCCCCCCCCCCCAGCATTTCTGCAAGCCTGAGTTGAAGGGATGAGGCTGTACTGTTTTGAGCACTGTTACTGACTACCTATCCTCACAAAATTGGAAGAAACAAAGAAAAATCCTACTTCAATAAATGTCAGGGGTGGTTTTGCAACCTAAATCCCTGGAGCTAGGATTTTGCTTGATGGGTGAACCCAGAAAGCCTAGAGTAGTGAATAAACTACCAGCAAGTGTTTCCTCTTAATTATCTCTTTCTTTGCCTTAAGTTTTGGGCCAATTCTGAAGGTTGTTTGAACAACATGGGCACCTGTCAGGGTAGACAGGCAGTGAGCCCTACCAGCTCATTTCTCAGAAAGCTTTCAGGGAAACATCTCTGGGATAGTTAGCTGGGGAAAAGTATTGTACTGGTTTCTTTATGCAAGGCTAAGAGATGCAGCAACAGAATGGATGAAGGAGTCAATGGTTAAGTAATCAGAGCTGGGAGGTTGAACCTTGCAGTCAGTTTATATCAGAGACTAACAGATGCCAGCTTTGCCAGGAAATGAGATATCTGAGCTGAAAGGCAAGTGTCCCAGGATTTAGTTCAGACCATATCCTTCCCTCGTGTGACACTGCCCACAGAAACACATGTGTTGAAACCACAGGCAGTTAAATGGGATCAGGAAGACACTGGACTGTGCAGGAAGATAGCACAAAGTATTTGCAGTGAACAGATGAGTGCAAAACCCAAAGTTTCACAGAGAAGTCTGTGAAATTTCTTTGCTCCCCTCATGCTTCACTCCCATGGGGAACTGCTGTTGGTCCTACTCCATGAAAGAGGATCTGACTCACAAAGAAAACTTATGTCAGTGTCCTGTAGAAATGCACCTTTAGCAAAACTCAGGTTCCCCAAATGCATGGGGTCTGCACACTGTACTTTTTTTGACAGTGACCCTGGCCCAAAATTCCAAATTTAAAACATTATTTGAGAGTGGATGGACAAGCTTTGAAATTCCAAGGAGTTTTGCCTCTGGGCTTGAGATGAGCACATTTCAGTGTGCTGCTATTAGCACCAAGAGAGATGATGAAGAGAAAGGCACAGTACTTATGGCCTTTGTCAGGTTGTGGGAGCATCTGCTTCAGTCCCAGCTCTGCTATTCCCCGGGGGAAAAAACAAAGCTCTGCTCAGATTCAAGTATTTAACTGCTGTTCTGAACGTCCCAAAACACATGCATCCAGGACTTCAGATCTGTATTGGCAGGGCTGCAAGGAGAACATCTGCTTTGACTAAAGTTTGTTGGAATTAAGAATTTCAGGTAATTGAGGCAGTTGTTCCTACTTTGAGGAATTCACCCTTACTTCTGCCTTGGTGAATAGTGTCTTGAATTTCATATAGATGCAGCTAGAGCTAGAAGACCACAGAAAATATCCACTAGATTTAGCCCTAGCAGCCCCACGAGGTTCTGAGTGGAGACACAAAGAGATGGACTCTCTAGTGACCATGACATCCAGTGTAAGTCTGCTGGAGGAATTCCCTTTGATGCAGAGGTGAAGCCTAACAATCACAAATATTTGCTACTCATGCCACAAGCAGATAAACAAGATTCATGTGGGGATAAAGAAGCAACAATTTTTGTGAGTAAGACGCATTTTTTTGTTCCTTTTTGGATAAAGAGGAGAAAATGAAAATTGGATTACATCTATTTTTAGGCAGATTAAAAAGTTATTCAGACTAGGGGAAAAGCACATCAAAAATAGCTTGAGCAATATCAAAGTGGAGCAATTGCTGAATATCTACAAGAATAAAGGAGGTCAGGAGCCTCATAAGCCAATTTTTGAAGTAGCTGTGAATGTTTCATTTTCACACCCTGTCTAACGTGCGCCTGCTTTAAAACACATTGCGATGCCAGTGGAAGCCTGCTCCTGCACCCCACATCCATGGAGGTCCTTCAAAGGCAACCTACCCACCTAATGTATGCCTAGTCAACCCACAAGCTTAGTTCTGTGTTTTACATCCTAAACGCTCAGCATAAACATAACCAGCCCTTGCCACCCGCTGTGACACAAGTCTTCTGTCTCCCACTAAAAGCAATCAGACTTATTCAGACTTACCTCTCCCTCTAAAAATTACTGCCCCTGAAGGCTGCCTCTAAGAAGTGTATTTTGGAGGCTGTCTTGCTTTGGCTTTTACCCAGATTCCTCAGGCTTTGTCATTAGGACTTTAATTTGCCAGCAAATGTTGAACTTCTGAAAAGGCTTTGGGAATAAAACAGATTTGGAAACTATTGCCCAGAGGGTTTCAGTCAGTATGTTGTGGGCTGTTCAGGTTAGAAATGAAATCTGGCATAGAAGTGAAAGGATGTATGCTCCTAAATCATCCAGGAGATGTGTTTAATCTGCCCAAGAAAGTGTTCTAGTCACCGTTCCTGGGGGTATTTAAAAGATGTGTAGATGTGATGCTTAGGGACATGGTTTAGTGGTGGACTTTGCTGTGTTTGGTTAATGACTGGACTCAAAGATCTTAGAGTCTTTTACAATCTAAATGATTCTATGATTCTATAATTGCTAAGTAATGCTCGCCTTTTGCCCCGAGACATACAATTAAATAGGAACAACTGCATTAAGAAGGGACATTGTCTCTTCCCCAGTGTGGGTAGAGCAAAGCTGTGATGGAGCAGCATGCAAGGAAAAGACCTGATAAGGCCACTTGTCTGCACATCATTTTGGCACAGGGAAGGGAGCCATGCCCCCTGTCAAGCTCTTCTCTGCCAGCCCCTCAGCAGGCCTTTTCCAGTGGATCCATGCCAGCCCCGGGGCTGGCTTGTGGCCAGCTGGCCTGCCTCCACCTGCCTGTTGCTGCCAGTCATGGGTCAGAGGTGACACCGTGGTCAGAGTAGGGGAAGAGCTGAGGGACTGTGCCTCTGAACTGCTCTCCCCCAGCAGTGCTGTGCAGGTGATACTGAGCTCCCACAGAAGGAGGAACTGGCCACCATTCCTGGGACATGAAGAAGGAGGAATATGCAGGACAGCTTGCTGGGAAATGCAAGAGGGTTGTGTGGAAAACCTGCTCCAGTCCGACAGGCAGGTCCCAGAAAGGGAGGCTGGTGGTGATGGTGCCATCTGACCATCCTCTTGAGGAGAGCCCTGCCTCCTGCCCCAAGACACTGGCTTGGGCACGTGCCTCCCACCCTTCAGCCCCTTTAGCACGATAAGGTTTAACCACTTGCTGGCAATGTATGGGGCTTGGGAACTGCTGTGAAAATGGAAGGCTGCAACATAAGCTTCCCTCTGCTTTTGGATTACAGGTCCAAGGGCCAGCAATTCTCCTGCTGCCCCACAAGCAGAGAATGTGCTTCAGAAAGCACCTTGAATGTGAGCCAGCAGCTCCAAATGGTGCTCCAGGCAGGAGAAGGAAGTCCCAGGAGTGTTCACCTCCTTTGCTGCTGAGGAAACAGGACTTTTTCCTCTAGTGGTGCAGATGAGGCTCTGAAACTGTTTAACCTGAGATCTGTTATCAAAAGCCTAATCACTGTGATGCCCAAAGGGATGTAAAGAGAGGTACCCTTATTATAAATTGCAGTAAATACCTTCTATTTTTGTCAATTCCTAGTAGGACAGTCTGTGCCTTGGTTCCCTGTACAAGTGAAGTCTGTCCCTTCACAAACTGCCTGTATATTCCCAGGACTGACATCTTCCACTCCCTCCCTCTTGCTCACTCCCTGTCTCTCAGATGATGCAGAGTGCCAGCAAGTCCCTCAATGGTGTCATATCTGTCCTTTTTATTCATTGCAGGGTTTATTTTTAGCCTGAAACAACTGCTTCCTAAAAATGGAGTTCCTAATGACACGGGAGCTGGACACAGCTATGTAAGGTATCCAGGGCTTGGCCTGACAGCTTCTCCCGTCTGTCTCTCTTTGTTGTGAGTACAGGACAGCAAAGTTTGCTGCTCCCCACCAGCCTCGCAGTGTTTGGGCTGAACAGTAGGAAAGTAGCAGAGAGAAACTTAGGGAAACTAAGAGAAACTTAGTTCAAACTTCACCTGGAGTCTTTAGTCTCCCTCTCTTCTCAAATCAAGAAAGAGGGGGACACTTACCCTCCCTTTGCTGCACTCCAACGGTGCCCCTATGAAGGCAATTTGCTGGATCCTGGCAGGTTTTTACCTGCTTTTCTGCTGCAAGGCAGAAGAGGGACTGAACTTCCCCACTTACGATGGGAAAGACCGAGTGATCGACCTGAATGAGAAGAATTACAAGCAGGCACTGAAGAAATATGACATGCTCTGCTTGCTCTTCCATGAGCCTGTGAGCTCTGACAAGGCCTCCCAGAAGCAGTTCCAGATGACAGAGATGGTCCTAGAGGTAAGTGCCGCTGCATGTCCCAGTCGCAGTCAGTACCACAGCACTGCTCAGAGTCATGGACAGGAGCCACAAGACAGGAGAGTCAAATGGTCTCATGCAGGGGAGGTTAGGCATCCAAAAGTTTGTTTAATTAGATTTCAGTTAGCCCCTGCCTGAATTCTGCAAAGCCTGGGAAAAAGCCTCTTTTGTGCTCTTTTCAGTTTGCTGGGAATTAGTTTTTCTGGATTGTCTGTCAGAAACCCAGGCATTAGCGAGTAACCTTACAAACCTCAGAAACATGAACTCAGCTCAGCTGAGCTTTCCAAAATCTCAGCACCTGAGTCCATAGCTTGAAATTTTTTGATCCTTTCTCATTCTGTGCAAGCCAGTATCCCACTTGTATTCTGGATTCAGTCCCATTTTTTATCCCACTAGGAGCAGTCAGCCAAGAAACCTTATCAAGCTGTGAAGCAAATGGGTGTCCTAGCTCCCCATCTCAAAAGCTCCCTGTTGGTGCAGCATTAAATCCCTTTTTGTTTTTCTGACACTTGGTTGCCTGCTTGGAATCAGTCTATAGCCGCTTGTTAATGCAACCATTCACTTCTGTGCTGGAAAAAGAGTGTTGTTAATTCTTTGATGAACAATTGATTCATTAATCTTCAGTAAAATAAATCATGGTAAAAGTGACAATGTAGATTCATACCACTTTCTTATAGTGTAGCTGTAATCTAGGGAATCATACAGCTGCAAGCCTGGATTGTTAGGTGCATGTTTCCTACTAGGGGCTTGCAAATATTCCCTTTTAACTAAAAGACATATTTGGAAAGAAAGTGAATTGAGAATTTCAGAAGAAACACTTCAGCTTTATTTATCAGATCCAGAGACAAAATGCATTGCACCCCTCAGAGTGTAGGAAATGGGAATAAGAAAATACGCTTGCTGAGGGCTAGGACCCAAAAAAGTCCAGTGTCAAGTTCAAGGTCTGCTGACCTCCTCAGTAAGCCTGAGGACTGCCAGAAAGAAAGATTCAAAAACTAACCAGATTTATTCACCTGTCAGGCAATGCTTACTTTCTGCAGGTGAGTGATCAAATAACATTTGTCAAAGAAAACAAAAAAGTAATGCTTGAACTCCAGCTGAAATGAGTATTGTTGGTAGTATATTCACATTGTTATTTAATAGGACAGCTATTTTGTGCTTGATAGGTGTCAAACAGTTACTAGATACATATTTATAGAAACCTGACAGAAGCATGTCCTATCCCTGGAAATGTTCAAGGCCACATTGAATGGAGTACTGGGCAAGCTAGAATAGTGGAAGGTGTACCTGTCCACAGTAGGGCTTGGAACTAGATTATCTTTAAGATCCTTTCCAACCCAGGCCATTCTATGTTTCCATGATTCTATGGTCTGATGTCTACCATAGTTTGAGCCCCATGACACCTTTACCCATGCTAACAGTGACCCATATCAATGTTGAGACAGCTGCAATACAATCTGCAATACAATTAAGCTTTTATTTTCAGGATTGGGTTCGGCCGTGAATACATTAGCTTAGGGTTCTGGTGATTTATTTGGTTTCCAATTGCTCTCTGCTATGGACTTCTTATGTGACCTTGGGCAAGAGGATTAGACCTGCAGCAGACTTTACATAATTGTAGTGCTCCAGTCCCCTAGTGCTCAGCTACCAGCTAACTGTGCCACACATCAACTGGCACTTGTGGCTTTGACCTCAAAATTTCCAAAGAACTTGCAGTGCTGATTCAGTGCATGTTTCACAGTTTCAGACCAGTCCCTACCCTGGACTGGGAACTGCAGCACAGCAATCTGACAGCTCAAGCACAAGAGAAATCTGCAGACTGAGCACTTCTTTGCTTCTGTCACCTAGAGGGAAATCAGAAAGGGAGAGGGTCTCAGAAGTCAAGAGAGAAGATATATTCTGCATAGGACACAGCCCAGCATGGTGCTAGTGTTCCCAGTTTCTGTGCTAACTCAGCCATGGGAGCACTCATGAAAGGAGCAGGCAAGCCAGATTGTCCTTGTGAGAGCGTTCAACTCCCTCACCTCAAGCCATAATGTGTTGTGCCATAGGGGGTCACTCTTAATTTTCCCTGTGAGAGCTCATTCAGCTGCTGGACTTCACTGCATGTTCACCAGCACAGGGAGAAGGAAAGAAATGTCTGCAGTGGCTCCTTGGCTGAGATGTGGAGCTGTTCACCTGTGAAATGAACTGCCTGGGATCAGTATTCCTGGAAGCAGTCAGCAGCTGAAACCAGCTCTCCTGTAATTTGAGCAAGTTTTAGAGTAGCGAGCTGCTCTGTAGGCACAGGAGCAGTGACAGGGCTCTCCTTCCAGCCAAACCTGAGAAAAGCTCACTCAGGAAGGTTTTACGTATCTAATTTCAGTAGAGGGATTAGGACTTTGAGTGCTGAAGGTCCTTTACACCTGAAATGAGGTATCTAAGAGGTAAATACTCCAGCCCTCACTATTCCCTGCCAGCTGTCTCAGGAGGTTCCCAGCATGGGGTGCTGCCTGTGATAAGATTGTCCTTTCTAGAGCACCTCATGTTTTTCCATCTTACTGTACTGACAATTTTCCTGCTGTTTCCCATTGAGACATGCTGCTTTCACAGCCTGGCAATACCTTGTGTCTTTAGCCCCCTTCCATACAATGTCATCAGTCTTCATCCTTAGGAATAATAGTGAGCCTCCATCCAACACACAGGCAGGTGTGAAGCAAAGAAAAGGTCTGAGCTGGTGGTTAAGGGTTGTTACATCAGATTGTCTCAGGGACATGTGTGGGTGGACACATGGGCTTAGTGACTCTAAAGTCCAGAAAACCCCCAAATAGTCCACCCTTTCTGCTTCTCTCACATGTACCTTATAAGAAATGTACAATTCCAAAGATCAAATACATGAAGAACTACCTTAGACACTAATAAAAAAGAGCAAGAGAGATGCACCATGGTTTCCTTGAAATATGTAGCTCATCAGTAACAAGCTCTGACTGGGGCATCTCCCAGGAGTGAAGAGCATATAAGGTTCTCTCTTAACTGGGTCCTTTGGCATTCCATGGGGGTTGAGCTCACGTGGCAACATTTCCTTCTTTCAGGGCACTTCAGCCTTTTCCCTTCCAAGTCTCTGCTCTTCACAAAACTTGCAATAGCTTTATTATGTTTGAGATCATTGACTCTGGAAAATTTGATTGAAAAGGGCCAATAGCTAGAAAATGCAATAGGGAAGGCAACTGTAGACAGGGGAGAGAGAAGAGAATCACAAGGCTCTCATATACTTAGGAAATCAAACTGACAACCTGACAGCACATAAGTAAAGTTAAGCACTTATTTAAGGAAATTTACCAAACTATAGCTATGAACACAAGACTGAGAATGATGTGATATGATAGGAAAAATTTCCTTCTCAAGAAAAAATACTATCATCTAGGACTGACTGACACTGTTGAAAGCCGTGGGTGCACACCCACTATCACCAGAAAAGGGATGATGTCATCAAGCTGATATTGCGTTTGGCACAGCACATGGGGTTTTCAGCTCCCTGTATCCAGCTGTACTGGATCAACAGATTCCCACGCAGCCCAGGGTCACTTTCCAGTTTAGAAGTGGAATGAAGGTGTTGATCATTATGAAGCAGTCCTATCAGCTCTTGCCACCCACACTGCAGGGTGCCACCTGGTGACAACAGAGTCCAGGGACAACTGAACCCCTCTGGGAGCAAAAGCAGCTTCTTTGGACCATCATTTGTTCATGACAACAGCTCCAAGGGTGGCAGTGCCAGCCCCTCAGGTTCAGATTGGAGAGTTGAGGGCTGTTGGGTTGGTCTGTCAGGAGAAATCGCTGAAGGAATGATTGGACATGCCTACTGCTTTCTGGCTAGGATGGAAAAGACTTGGGGAAGGATTGTTCTAAGACAACCCCGGGCAGAGGTATCATGAGCACAGGCTGTTTCGCAGCTCAGGTTAAAGGGTTCCTTTTCTTTGGGTACCTTTCTCCTATGACTCCACTCTGCACCGCTGGCTACTGGAAAGAACCTGCATCTTTTGTAGGGAAAAGCCTCCATACAGGGCAATGCACAGTGTGATCCAGGCAGTCCCAGAGATAACAGTAGCCATTCCTACCCTTCGGTGATGTTGTCTTGGGGTGACTTTTTTCTCTGCCTCCACACACCAGGTTTTTGCTAAGCCAGCACAGATGTTTACAAGAAATCTGCACACTCCACGAGGTGAGCACAGTGAAGAAGATGAAACAGCCAAGCAATCACAATAATTATTTAACAGCCAAGTCAAAGGAAAAGCTTCTTGTCCTAAATGGTCTCAGCTTTAATGAAGAAGGGTTAAGAGGTGAAAAGATCAAAGCAGTGAAGCTGAGAAATACCTGTTCTGCTTTTCTTCTCCTCTCTATCTCCCCTACCATATTTCACCCTGTCTCATACCACCACTTCTCAGACCTTCTCCCTTCTCATCTCTGAATCTCCTAAATAGGGAGTTTGGCCTTCCAGTGGGCCAGCCCCCTGTCTCTACGAATCATGTAGCAAGAATAACTGAGCACTGGTGTTAGGGGCTTTCCTTTCACACTTGAGAAGTTCTCTCCAGCAGCTGAGGTGTTCTCACTATCATAGTAGGCTTCCTGCACTGTACTCTGGTATCCTCTTTCTGCTGAAACTCCCGGCTCCCCTGCTGTTCTTCCCTTGCCATCTGTGTGCACATGCAATATCCTTAGAAAAGAGAGGCTCATCAAGCCCAGATATTTTAGTCCCTTCAATGCAACAGTGCCCCTGGAGTGAAAAGTTCATGGAGAGCTGCCCTAGCACAAACCAGTCTGATAAGAGGTAAGAGAAGAGGGATGTGGTACTCTGCTCTCCAGATGAGGTCTAGGATCAGTCCAGCCTCTAGCAATAAATGGCAGAACAAAGTGAAACTCCTTGTTTGGCCAATTCTGTAACACATGGAAACACAGCCAGTATCCCCCTATGGTGTGAAAGGGAAAGATGGATTTTGAGTCCAGTAAAAGGCAAGGATTAAACTGTGTCTAATCTCTACCTTCCAATTAATGTATTTCCAAGTGCTGAAACTACTGCAGCTTCCAGCTCAGGATGGAAAAAAACAGTACAAGATCAGCTGGTTTGGTGGTCATTTCACCCATTTGGTCTTGAACTCTGTTGAGAGCAGATATTCCTGTAAGAGTTCAGAGCCATGAAATACATAGCAAAAAGTTTCTCTCTGCTTCTAAAACAACACAGAATAAAGTTTTACCAGTTTACATCTGTATAGTTTACCCCAAAAATCCATAGGAACCAGGAGACGAGACTCTATCCCTATCTCTAGGTATATAAATAGAAAATACTTTAAAACTATAAAAAATCAGTAAAAATAGAAATATAAACCCAAGCCCTTTCTTCAAGCACCCTTTTCTGTTTGTTTCACAGACTCAGATTTCAGACTTTTTCTTTGAAAATGGCCATGTTTATGGGACAGTGCCTCAACACAATTTAGTGTCGAGATATGAGTATAAATACGGATATACAAGATATGTTCAGTAAGTGTCACAGGAACTCTCAGTTCTCTGGGTCCCTACAGAACAAGTCCTCAAGGTGAGAGATGAGGGACACTGGCAGGATGTGCGGAAGCTTACAGTGCAAGAGCCTTGTACATACCTGTAATAAAAGACGTGTTTTGGCTTCTATGGCTACTAAAGTAGTAGCTTCCACTACAGATAAGTTAATGTAAAAAATAAGAGAGGGAGGAAGGAAAAGAAAAGGAAAAAGTGTGCATTGATTACTTTCCCTTTGAGGCCATGTAAGTAGGTCTCAACTCATCAACAGCCAGCAGAATACTGATTTTTAGCAGTAGCACCCAGGGGGATTTCACTCACTGATATGCCAGTCACAAAAACAAGTTACAGAAAGTTCCCTGTTTCACTGATGGGCACATTGACATCTAGGGACAATTATGTGCCTTGATCTTTCTGTATAAGAGTGGCAAAAATAATTTCCAAGGCTGAATTACCTGTTATTGCCATGTTTCTTTGAAGTCCCTCTGTCAGTTCCCGGTGGTGACTTTGGACTGGCTGCATGAGCAGCATCTGTCATAAGACCTCACTTTCACTGCCATAGCTGTGCTTTGAAAGGCACCTTTCTCATCTGCTAAATTATGACTGAGGAGAGGATTGTACTGACATGAGTTCTTTGAGCAGAAACCAGCTGTAATCCCAGGATCTAAAGAATGTAAATGTCACCTGGAGACATGGCAGACCCCTGTGAGCTTGGCCTTGCTTTGCTGATGGAGTACAAGGCCAAGTCTGCTCAGGTTTTGTGGCCTTTCTTCACCCTGAAGTGTGGAGCTCTTATCACAGTCCATTTGTTGCAGACAACTTCTGTAGATGCCGTAGAATCACAGAATCATTTAGACTGGAAAACACCTCTAAGATCATTGAGTCCAACCATTAACCCAGCACAGCCCACCACTAAACCACATCTTGACACATCTACATGTCTTTTAAATACTTCACTGGGATGGTGACTCCACCACTTCCCAGAGCAGCCATCCCAGGCCTTGAGCACCCTTTCAAGGAAGGGATTTTCCCTAATAGCCAATCTAAACTTCCCCTTGTGCAATTTGACGCCATTTCTATGCAAGACCTTGAGCTGCATGGAGACTCTGAGTTGCTCCTCCCTTCAGAAATGCAATTGAAGAAAAATGTTGAAAAGTCCATCCTCTTTGGTCTTGGCCATCCTGCTATGCTAGTCAGGTTCCCCTAAAAGTACCAGCAAGTGTTCCCAGTGCCTTTGTGCTGGGCTGTTTCTCAGGAGGCAGGGTCTCGCTCTTGTATAATGAGGTGCCTTTCATAGAAAAGCAGAACAGTTTAGGTTTGAAGGGACCTTAGAGATCACCTAGTTCCAACCCTCCTGCCATGGGCAGGGACACTTTCCACTAGACCAGGTGCGACTTCCCCTTAAGGGTGGGTCATCACACCAGGCTGCTCAAAGGCCCCTTTCCCAGGGATGGGGCATCCACATTTCCTCTGGGCAACCTGTTACAGTGTCTCACCAGTCTCACAATGGAGAATTTTTTTCTTGGCCTTATCCTGAGTGGAGGGCCCAAAAAGAGCTATCTTGAGCTCACACCCACCTACTCAGTGGACACGTGCAGTGTTTGTAATTACCATTTTATGTTCTCTGCCTCGGACCCTGACATTTCTCAGGAGCTGACCACAGGCTGGGGCAGCTGTTGCTCTGTGAGGCAGACTGGATATGGGTGTCCATGCCATGCTCGCCCACCCTGACCTTACTCCAGAGTCTGGTCTCCCAGTGCCCTTCATCTAAAACCAAACTAATCAAAACCCATGACTGCCCTTCCTTCGTGCCTGAGCTTCATTTGTGGGAAGATTGGAAAGGGGATATGATAATTCTTTTTAAACACCCGGGAGGGAGAAGAGCTATTTAAGCGCAAAGCCTGAGGACAAATGGGCTATGAATAAAACAAGTCTGGAACTACAAAGTCCCTAATCACCAGAGGAGGAAGAGGAGAACAGTCCAATGAGTTTTAAATGGACACTGACCGCTTTGTGACAGAGATTGAATGACACGATTCTGAGTCTGATGACCAAAGATGTACTTTTGAGCCTCTGTCCCTAAATAACAGGCAACCAGGCATGAAATCCAAGGCCTAGAAAAGAAGTGACTTAGCAAGGTCCAAGTTCTCCTTTCTTTTTTTTTCTCCTTTGCGCATTGGGATTTACCTACATACCAAGGAAATAGAGCGAGCAGTGACCAAGAACTCAATTCCCAGGCAGTTGCTCCTCCCCTCCCCAGCGCCCTGGAGGGTCAGTGCTCCCTCCTGAGCAGTGCTGATGGTGCTCATTCCTGCGTGCTCTCTGACACAGCTCCGGTGAAGGCCAGCTGCTGTACATGATATGTTCTTTTTCTGGGAACCCTGTCCGGCCCTGGCAGCAGACACTGCCGTCAGCTAGCAGACCTCTGACACCTCAAACCCTGTGCGAGGAGGGCTATGTATATTTAAAAGTTTCCTCAGTTCTTATTTCTCTCTGCTCACTCCTTGAGGAAAAGGTCTTTCTTGTCTCAAGGACCACTCTGTTCCCCCAGGGCCCTGCCTCACTGATCCTTCTTGTGGATGCAGGATGGGAGCTCCCAGCTCTCGCCTGCGGCATCCTGGGTTCTCTGGGATTTCAGAGGTGCTGGCTTACACCCACTTGGTCAGAAACTGGAGAAATCTGGCTTGTTCCTGAGAGCCAGAGGCACTGGATTGACATGGGCATGTTTAGGTGGATGGGATTAATACCAAGCATGCCTCCCTCCTCCAGCACCCACCGTAGGCACACAGCTTTCTGCCCTGCGTGGGCTTCACAGCAACATCCAGCCTTCAGTTTCAAAACAGCCTTTCTGAGGCCAGGACAACCAGGCAACAACAGCCTCACCTTTGTCAAGGACAGCCCCCAAACTACACCATCAGTCTCTGTTTTGGAAAGGGCAGCTTAGTGGGGTGGCCTCTTGCCCAGTCCCAGACCCCTGGGGCAGAACACACACACCCACAAAAAAGTTCCTGTCTGCCCTTGACGTGCAAGCTGCACAGCTGAGTTGTCAAAACATCTGTGATGTAGTGCCAGTGGGGACCGGCTGGGAGCAGTGGCAGGTGGCCCCTGCACCCATGGGTGCTTGGTGGCATGGGCACCAGCCTTGGTTAGCTCACGGCTGGGGAGGCTGTGCTTTGGCTTGAGCTCACTAAAGTTAGGGATGCCAGGAGCAGATAAAAATACAGCCCTAACTATGTGAAACCTTTAGGGAGGCAGCCAAAGAGCACGCTGCCGTATGTCTGACCCCTCTGAGCGGCTGCGCAACAATTAAAGCTCCAGGGCAGCATTTTTGTAGCATTACCTGTGAAAGCCAGCTCTGAGGGAGTGACCTTTGGGTGTTCCATATTTGGGGACTTGCCTTTAGTGCAAGGAGCAGTGATCCCTAGGAGGGGAGGTTCAGCCTCACCAAGCAGCTCAGGGGGTGGAAAAGTGTGGTAAGGTGGGACCAACATATTCTTCTTCAGTCCCCCCTGCCAGCAGAGTGACTTTTCTAGTGGCAGCTGCTCAGCAGGCTTCTGGCCCTGCTCTTTGATCACCACAGTGCTTCAGGACAGCCTGAATTATGGAAGAACCTAAGACATCACTAGTGTGGTATGGAAGGGGTGCTAGTGGGGACAGCATAGCATTAGGAAAGAGAAATAACACTCTCTGTTCTCCGAGAAACTGCCCAATGTCTCAAACAGAGAAGCCAGCTATAGCGTGTAGATGGGAGTCCTGCATAAGGATTCACAACTTCTAGGGGAATACACTATCTCCTCCTGCTGTTCCTGAAAATAAAAAGCTAACATTTTGGGATATAAAACCATCAACATTTCATCAACCAGGTTCTGACCATCAGCATCAACTGCAGCATTAAAGAGAGTAGGAGCCAAGCAGCAGAGAAATGTCGATTGCTTGAGGGATGTTTCCTCATCACCTCCTGTTGCTCTTCCCCCTGCATTGCTGGAGTTTTGTTCTCCCTCCACTGCTAATTAGCAAAACAGAAAGCTCCCCATGGTTAAGAGAAGTTTACTCATGATGGCTTTCAGGGACACCCAACTTCCCCCAGCCCCCTTCCTCCCAGCCTGAGCAGCTGGGGAAGATGAGCCTTACTGTCTCTGTGGGAGCTCTGGGCAGGTGCTAGAGAAGTGGGAAGAAAATCCAGGCCAGAATGCCACAATGTCACTTTGCAATGAAAACTGACCATGCTGAGACAGCCACCCCTCCCTGCCCCATTTTAACCCTCTCCGAGGGATTTTGCCTGCCATTTAGCAGCAAAACTGACACCAAATGCAAGGTTTGGCACAATCAGTCTTGTCTGCATCTGGAATAGGAGCACAGTCAGGCAGACAGTGACATTTCTGCAGCTGTTTACCCTAGGATTTCAGAATGACCCTATGGTACTCCTTCAGTCTCCCAAAACTTCCCTGCATCACACCTAGGCTCAGATAGGTATAGTGGGTGTGAATCTGAGATACTGGGCAGGGAGTTGTGCCTTTCCATGTCCATTATTCTGAGTGCCTGTAACTGCTGATGCCATCCAGGATGAGAGGGTTCTTGCATACTTGGTGGTACTCAAGCCTCACTTTGGGCTGGACCTCTCACACATCCCCAGAGGGCCATTCACCCCCTCACACTTACCCAAATTCAAGTATGGTTATTACCTGAGGGATATGGGAGAAAGGAGGAGTGCTGCTGAACTCACACCTCCTTTTCCCAGTGCTGCACAGGACACAGCTTGGGATCTTATGGGTAGAAAGTATGCATTGCAAAGACTTCATGCACATGAGAATAAGGCTGCAAAATGTGCATGGGACGTGAACTTACAAGCTACTGGCCTCTTTGCTCATGCTCTCAGCCAACTCTGCCTGCCCAAAGCTCCTGCTCTACCTCAGGGACTACATGATCTGTTAGGTCCAGTTCTTCCAGGGCAGTTTCTACCCTCCATGTCCCCGTGCAGCTGTTGAAGCTAAATTATATGCTGTTGAGATAGAGGCTGACACAAAGGCAAGGCTGGCCAAGACTTGGAGCAATATGAATTTAAAGGCAGGAGGAGGAGGAGGGGCTGTGCTCTTAGATTACAGATGCCTCTGTCCCAAGCCAAGAGGATTGTCAAGATTAGAAACATTATCTGCATTCAAATCCCACTAGCGTTATGGAATCAGAAAATACTGTAAGGGGATATATAAATGCTTGATGCTGTAATGAGTAGGGGGCAATTAGCCAGACTGCTGTGCCTCTGGCATACTCTATATTTTGCTGCCTTTTGGGGTTCAAATATAGGTGTGGGAATATATCATCACCTATGCACAGGTTAGACTCACCTGCTGCAGTGGAAAGCAGGGAAAGCAAGGCCAGGAGCAACGCCCAGCCCCCACATAGCTTGCACTTGCAAAAGCCACCATAAACACCCTGCAAAGTCTCTTGCCTCCAGGCTCTGCACAGTGGGAAGGGCTCCCAAAAGTCTCATGTTGCACAAAGAGTTCCCTGTTGTGAGACCCTGCTCTGGGGATGAACACAGGCTGTACTGCTCTCCTCATTGTCTCATTGGCATGAAGGTCCCAGCAGAGGAGGCAGGCTGCCCACTAAGCTCTCAGCTCTGTCCCCTCAGGCATGCTCACACACCATCCACAACTACTCTCCTATATGCCCAAACTGTTCCACATCTCTGGGGATGAGCCTCTTCAGAGGAACACCTCCAAACATTCATACCCACCACACATGCACCTCCAGGAGACAGTCTTACTAGACACAGTCACACAAGCCCTGCCACACAAACAGGCACACCTCCAGCATTACTGAGACCATTGTTTGACTACTGAGCACTCCCAGTCTCACATGAAGAGCCTTTCATCACATCACCCACGTTTTCTTGACACATTTACTCTTTCCCAGCAAGCTTCCGTGCTCACAGCTACACAGCTGCACCGACACGCCTCCAAAGAGTTACCTTGTGTGTGCTGCATGCTGACATACATGACTCCTGATCAATGCCTCCTCTCTTGCCAACATCCCTGCTCACATCCAACCACTTGTCTGTAGCAGGTATTGCAGCTTTTCTGCATTTTTCTGGCCTTCAAACACCCACAAGAAACCCTAACCATCTCCCGTGTGCAGGATTCAAGAACTACTGGGCTTAAACTGCCCTGACTTTGGCACATGGCTGACATAACTGTAAGTAACTAAATCAAGTATGGACTGGACTGGACATGACTGAACAAGTCTTCTTCCCTTGGGCTTTCTGTGTCTTCCTCTGGTCACAGAGAAGCCAGAGTCTCAAGCAATGACTCTGAGGAACCTCTTACTGGTGTACACAACCACCACCAAGGAGGGATGTGCTGACAACGTCCCAGAAAGCTGATGATCCTACAGGCTCCATCCTTTTGTCCAGTCAGGGCATATCCCCATAATGTGAAACAGAAAATCACTTCTCTTACCACCAGTCACTTGCAGATGTCTAGAGAGCTCGCAAGAGGTGTCCATCTCTTATTGCAATACGAAGTACCAGCTGCTCTCAGGTGCTCTAAGGTGGCCTGAGCCAGCAGATGGGATGCCAAACAAAACCAGTGCCTTACTGGCCTTATTAATGGATGTGCAAACACAAACCAGTGCTCTGCCCCTTTCAGGCAGTGTCCATTGTAAGCTCAAGCCCTGAACAGGCAGCCTTACCTTCACTTCAAAGCACTGGCAAAGAGCAAGGAAAGAGCACTGAGACACCTGTTTCCTGTGTAACACAAGCATCCCGTTTGCCTCCCGTGGTGCCAGTTACCCCTAAAGAAAACAGAGCAGGGGGCTGCAGGGGGATCAAGGTTGCAGCAGTGCTGTGGTGGTTGGTGGAGTCTTTTTCCTCCTGGATGGCTTTGGAACAGGCCTGAGGATGTGTAATTGGTGGAAGGGAGAAACCAGCTTCATTCTCCATCTCTCCCCCTTGCTCAAGCAAGGTCCCTGAGCCCTGATCGCCAGGGTGCCTGCCACCATCCCCCAGAATTTTGGGGACAGGCTGTGGGCTGACAGTACAGGAAGCTGGCTGGCCCCATGACGTCCCGCTGCACAGGCAAGGTGGCTGCCCCACCACTTTTGCTCCCCAGTGCTATAATCACTGCTCACTCTCCCAGAGGCCTGGCACAGGCAGAAGCTATTTATAGCAGGGGAGCCAAGGGGCCACGTGGCCACAGTGGCAGTGCTGCTGGGTGACATTCAAACTGGCTTTGAGTCTGGGGGAGGGAGCCAAAATGAGCTGGGGCTGGGGGGGAGGGGGTGGGTGGAGAGCTTCCTCATAAATCAGCCCACCATCTTTCTGGCCATGGCTTTTCTTCTGCTCCCCTCCAGCCTCTCCCTGCCAAGCACTGACAGCTGTGCCCTAATAGGGACATTCCTGCCCCAGAAGCTCCTGACCCCTCATCTCCATCATCCCCCACCATCCGGCAGGGCTGGGAGGAGGAACAGCAAGAAGACCATCAGCATCAGAGGCATTTGTGGAGCAGGAAGGGAGAAGGAGGAGGAGGAGGAGGAGGAGGAGGAGGCTCTTACAGCTGCTTGGTGGTTCTCAGAGCATCATTACTGCCTTGTAGGGTCTCTAGTATGCATGTGATGGGGCTGTCAGTCATCCAGTGCATAAGTGGATCCATTTACCAGGGTCACTGCATCTCTAGGAGCCAATTTGGAAATCACAGGGTCTCACCCGGGGTCGCTCCCACCACGGGGCCCTTGCAGAGCGTCTCTCCTTTCCTCACATATCTATTTTCACAAAACAGGCAGGAACTCGATATCTTCAAGAGGCCCTTTCATCAAAGATGGTGGGAACAGGGTGCAGTGGTTTTGCAAAGCTGTGAGAAGGTGAACATGAGCATGGCTGGGCTTAGATGCATTTCTTTAGTAAAAACAGGGGACCGGGATCTGGGGGCTTAATGAAGCCTGGACAGGAGGCATGACTTCAAGCATTTCATAGGAAAAGGAGCCTGCTTTGGCCAGCCCATCACATGCATGAAGAAGACATGGTGCTGCAGTGTCCTGCACCCACTGCTGCCTGGCACCATGCATTTCCAGAGTTAAAATGTCCACGGTGCCCACATGTCACACCGCGTTGCAGGAGGCCACTGAGACACCACAGAGGAAACAAGTTTTGCTCTGTGTTGGTGGCACAGGACTTTCTTCCAGAAATCCCTGCTGCTTTGGTGTCCCCAGTTCCATTAGGAGTCCTCTCCCAAGGCCAGAGTCAAGCAGCAGTGAACAGCAGATGGTAGTGCCAGCAGGCTCCTGCTGCAACACAATGGGAACAAACCCAACCCTTGTGACCTCTGGGTTATCTCAGCAAAGAGGCAGCATGTGACACATCCCACCCTTTGCTGTTGTTCAAAAGCAGAATATGGGTCACTTGTGTCTGTCATGCCATGTTAGCAGGTCATGATGCCCTTTAGCTACCCTGTGGTGTTAACGCCACTAATGTTGGGCTCTCTGCTTCTTCCCACAGCTGGCAGCTCAGGTCCTGGAGCCCAGGAGCATTGGCTTTGGGATGGTGGACTCCAAGAAGGATGCCAAGCTTGCCAAAAAGTTAGGTGAGTCCCAGGCCTAATATCGCTGGAACAGCTTGAAGAGACTGTGGGAGTGATGTCCAACAGGCAGGCCCATAGAGGACAGCCAAATCCTTGTTACGAGGATGGGGAGGATGATGGTGGCACTTGCACACTGACCCACCTGCCCACCCCAACACAGGCAGCATCAAGTGGAGGGGTGGGGGTGAGGATGAGAGAGGTGAGCCAAGACCATTCCAGAAAAAAGGTCTGTCTGCCAAAACAAAACAAACCAAACAAAGTAAAAAAGAAAGGCAATTTGTGCTGTAATGATGGCAGGGTGTAAGTTCACAGCTTTCTGTGCCGAAACAGTAAATAGGTGCCATTGAGTAACTTCATGCTCTTCCTACACAGAGACAGGACCAACACAGCAGTGCAGAACCAGAACACACAGGGAAATCACACAGTCCCCCAAATGTCACCAGCCCCATGACACGGTGACCCCTGTCAACAAATGGGGCAGCCACAGCCTTGCAGCGGTTTGGCAGTTCGGTGCCAGTCACTCTGTTTTTTTCCCCAGAGCAACAGAGGGAATCTGCTCTAAAGGTGGGAGGCTGCTGCATTGTCACCCCTGGACACAGCTGCCTTCCAGGGGCTGGCAGTGCCTTCAATTTGAGCCCACAAATTAATACAGAAATACTGTGTCACATCATTAACGCAACAGTACACAAATATACCACTAAACCTAAGGTTTAAGCATAGTGGACTGTAATTTTCTTCCCCAAATTAGAGGCTGTGAGTGGTAATGGGAGCTAAACTAAAGACAAGAGCTTCTCTCCAAGAAGGATCAAACTACCAATCTCCTTGGCCTGCGGTACCCTGCCATCCTGCATTGCAGGAGGCCAGTGCTGTTGATTTTGGAGCCTCCAACGAGGTTCTGTGGCACTCAGCCCTCAGTCTAGTGATATAGCATTGAAATCTGTCACCCTGTGGTCTGTGGCATCTCTATCATTGCTTCCTAACCCTTTTGCCAAGGCCAGCTAAGCCTCAGACAGTTTGAAGCTCACTTTCAGGTCACTGGTGATGTTCACATAGTTCAGCCTTCTCTGGACAGTGAGCACAACCTGAATCAAAATCCATTTTCCATATAGTGATAGGTTGTTAAAATCTGAGCTGTCAGTTAGAGCCCAGTATTTACTGCAAGATAGACAGCCAAGCTAGAACAAGTTCCTGGTGCAGAATTTTTCCAGCTGAGACTAGACTGACCTGAATGAAAAGTTCAGCATTTGGGAAGAAGCGAGCACCAGTTCTGGCTGAAGTCTGTCTCCTGTGTCATCAAACATCAGTCAGGGGACTGTTCAGCTTGTTTCTAATTAGACCAACACAGCCAACTGCCAATTGCATTTTCCCAGGAGGAACTGCTGGGATAACAAGCAAGACACTCTGCACTAAACATTCTTTTTACAACATGTTAACCACATATTGTTTCCTCTCTTCTTCTTTCAGGCTTGTTTGAAGAGGGAAGTCTCTATGTCTTTAAGGACGAGCGGTTGATTGAATTTGATGGGGAACTGTCCGCAGATGTTTTGGTGGAATTCCTCTTGGATGTAAGCATGGATAAGCTTGGAGCTAGATAAAACCTCTCAGAGAAGACCTTGCAAATAGTTAGTTTTCTAAAAAAACAAGTGTATCTTTGAAATTTCATCCCTGTTTGCTACTCACTGGTAGAGATGGCATTTGACATCTTCCCCAATACTTGCCCGACCACGAGTTCCCAGGAAAGGTGGTACCCTTATATGCCACTAGCCATTTTATATCTTAGAGACAACCTGCACTCTTTCCTATTTATGGAGTATTTGAATGGAAATCAGCAACAATCCAGATAACTGACTGCTGTTCACCCACCTCGGTTAGCAAGCCCATGTGCAAACACTTTGCCATTTTCAAAATCTTTCACACTTTTTCTTTCTTTTTTTTTTAAGGAGCTATTTTTTAAAAAAGAATATCCAAGAAGTAGGATTGTCATAGAGCAACTAAAAAGAACTCAGTGCATTGAAAAAGGCTTATGTTGCAAACTATTTGCCCATTTCTAGGTGCAAGGAACACAGGATCTCTTCAGCAAACTTCCCAAATTGCATTGCCATGAGTGAGGGGAGATGAAAGCTCTAAACCTAAA
The DNA here is from genome assembly GCF_041296385.1 of Aphelocoma coerulescens. Taxonomy (NCBI): domain Eukaryota; kingdom Metazoa; phylum Chordata; class Aves; order Passeriformes; family Corvidae; genus Aphelocoma; species Aphelocoma coerulescens. The sequence goes on along the minus strand of NC_091013.1, from coordinate 99,507,843 downwards.
TGGTCTTGGGTCATTTCATGCATGGGCACAATGATGTACTCCCCTTTGTGCCTAAATGCAAAAGAGATGCTGGATCCCACATCTACATGTTGCACTTCTCTTTATTTACATTTTATTTCTAGGAGAGGCAACAGACCTAAACCATGGTCTTTTCTTTATAATTAAAATATTTTGCAGTGGCTTGGCTTTCTTTGAAGTGAGGATCTCTTTGTAAGAGGCCATGCAGTAATGCAGATAAGGGAGGTAAGGTGAGCAGTGGAGCTGGCAGGGTTTGTTTCCCAGGGTGGCAGGTTGCCTACATGGTCACCTGTGGTGCAGGACTGATGGTAAGGAGAGACATGGCCAGGGAAGAAAACCGGATCCCCAGAACCTCAGCTCTCCTATGACAATGTCTGTGGCTGAGTGCATTGGGTATTGTGACCAAAACACATGCAAGTGGCTTCAGGGACAGAAATGGGCATCTGCACCACCCAGGCAGGCCACAGACAGGGCAGAGCTTTGCCATGACCCCGCAGCAGTGGGATCCCAGGTTTCCATGGCTCAGGCCACTATGGCAACAGGAAACTGCACATGCTGCTGTGGGCACAGCAGGGACACAGCAGAGGCACAGCCTCACACCAGAGCTGTAAGGGACTTCATGAGGTTTTGCTTGCTATGCCATGTAGTGTGGCACTGAAAAAGTTCTGTAAAAAAAGAAAGACAGCAAGGGTTTCTGGGTTTACATTTTCCACTCAGGAAGGAAAATACCTGGAAAAGCAAGGAAATAAAACCAGACACATCTGTGGGGTTGCCAGCCTGATCTGAAAAGTAAAAGAAACACAGAGGCACTCTACTCCTCTTTAGGCAGTGGCTTGCCTGCTTTTTTTTAATTCTAGTGAAAACACACTTGATTTATACCACGATTGCTGGGCAAAATAATCAGACTGAACCTTTTCACCAGCAGTGACTAGTTAGGAAAAGAGAAATAAGGTTTGGATCAGTGACAGTTTAAAGTGCCAGATAGGTCTTCCAGCTTCCTCATTAACATTGTGATGTGTATAGGACCAAAGAATAGGTTTAAACTATTTTGTAAAGGAGGAGGATCAGCCAGGAAAATTCACATCCAGACTTTCTACTGCTCCAAACCACTGTTTGGCCACCCTCTAGCATGCTGGTTTTAATGTTTTTCAAAAGCAAGATCTTTGCAATGACCTCTTCCAGCAAATGACACTTGAAAAAAAGTATATGTGTATATATATATATATATATATATACACAGACACACACATCTATCATTCACAGGAGTTCACAATGCTCATACCAGCTCCTTTCAACTGTTCTTCTTGCTTCTTGGCCTCCTTAAAGCCAGCTGCAATTGGTACCCCTTATCCCTCATCACAATAGGTCCCTCAGCATCCATTTGGGTTACCCAGTCCTCTATCACCTCCCTCTCGACGCTTCCACCTCTGCAGTGAACCTACTAACATCTCCCTTTGAAGGTGACCTGCTTCTCTCAGCTCCTCACATTAAGGCAGAGAGCAATAATTAGGGTTTCCAACAGCAGAGAAATTGGGTGACCTCTTTCTCCCTGCTTAGGCTGCTTGTGACACACCCTGCCAGGCATAGGTTGGTGCTGCAAATCACTGCGTTACCACATGCATTTGTCATGGCAGTTGCTAGAAGACCCCGTGGAGGTCATAAACAGCAAGCTGGAGCTTCAGGCCTTTGACCAGATCGACGATGAAATTAAACTCATTGGCTACTTCAAGGGAGAAGACTCAGAACGTAAGATAAATGTGTTCCTCATGGGGCTTGGAGCCTGCCTGGGAGCTCTGGGGGCCAGGCATTGGTTGTTCTGCATGGACATGAAGGGTGTTGTGGTGTATGGCAGCCTGTGACAGAGTGAAAATTTCTGGAGGATGAGTGGGTTTGCAGGCTAGTTTCTGCTGGTGTAATGCATGAGCATTCCTACACTGACAGCGGTGACCCTTCTGCAAGGTGTCTGCTGGTAAGAGAAGAGGGCCATAATCCAGGAGCTCCTGTAGTAAAGGGAGTTTACCTCACCCAAAAATCAGCTGAGGTTACAGTTACACTGAGAGAGCAACTAACAGGAGCAAAGCACCCCTTCTTGCGAGCAATGAGCCCAAAGGATCAAAGTAGAAGGGAGGAAAGGGGGGAGAGGAAGGGAAAGGGGGACACGCTATTAAATACTAACTTGGCAAACTATACAGCAGCAGTAAGCAGGACCCTTTGGGGCACCCTGGCAGAGGCACTGACCTGTTCTTGCTCACCCCCCAAGACCAGAAAGAGGCTGGTCCCATGCCCTGAGGGATGTGCAGCTCAGGGACCATTCTGGGCAAACCCAACTTTCACAAGCCTAGAGAAATCCTCATCTGAGAATTTCCCTGTCAAGCCCTGAAGTCTCCTCTGCCAGCCCCAAGTGCTCTCCCTGCTATCAGGGCAATGCTGGCAGTGTGCACCCCACCCTGGTGTGTCCTGCCTTTATCAGAAAGACAGGTATTCCTACCTGAACAAGCAACATATCACCCACCTCTCTCTTCACCTCTCTCTTCAGCTTTCTCAAACTGGGCTGCAGGGCAGCTTGGGCAGGGCTGTGACGCTAAGACTGTTCAGTAATAACTACTAGGAAGAAAGATGGGAAATGTGTGTTGTAAAATCTCCTGCCAGGCTGAAAGCATCCTTCCTGAACCCAGCATGAGGACCTGATAGCAGTTACAGTAAAAACCTACCTGGTTCCTGCCCCATCCTCCTGCAGCAGGAGAAGCATGCCTAATCACACTTGGTGACTGTTTAGGGAATGGCAGCAATCCTTAGTGCTGGAGCAACTCCATGTATTTCCCAGGCTGAACTACCCCTGGACCTGCTTCACAGGGCTGCTGATTTCAGCCCCAGTTAATTGTGTCATGCTGGGCTCTGCAGCTTTCCTGAACACTGTGGGACTGCACAGCATGTTGCTCCACATGGAATCATCCTTCTTTGTAAACCCTGGAAGGGTGGAAGAAACATTGGGCTGTCATTTGATGGAGTTTGCAGTAATTTATATTTGTTCTTGTCCAATACCTTCTGGGCTGATCAGAGTGTGGCCAGCTGTCTGTGAAATATCTTCTTCATTCCCCTTTTCTCCTTCCAGATTTCAAGGCATTTGAAGAAGCTGCTGAACACTTCCAGCCATACGTCAAATTCTTTGCCACCTTTGACAAAGGGGTAAGCATCCACAGACCTTCATGGTAGCTCACATGTGCCACCACCTGTTTTCTGAGAGCTCAGGATGTCCCCAGATTTATTGTCTGGTTTCAGCTTCTCATTTTCAGTGTTCCAGGGGTGTTGGTGTCTGCATTGATGTTTTGGCCCTGTTGCAAGATAAAAGGCCATTTCTGCAGGATGGAGGCAGGTCCTTATGTGGGTTTGGAACCCAGCCCCTCTAGGTCTGCAGGCCCTTGACTCTGGCTTTGCTCTGCCCCAGTATTTGACACCAGTAGTGTAGGGGGCATCAGTGGGTTTTTAAACAAGGAAAGATCCATTATGTTTTGCGGGTCACCCCTAGGAGCGCATGCTCTGAGAGAGAACAAGGACCTTGATCTCAGCTCTGCCACCAGAGGAGACTCTGGGTAGGCAAAGAGGCACATCAGGCCCCCTCACCTGTGACTGTCTGCACTGCAACAGGTTGCCAAGAAGCTAGGCCTAAAGATGAACGAGGTGGACTTCTATGAACCCTTTATGGATGAGCCTGTTCACATCCCTGATAAGCCTTACTCAGAAGAGGAGCTGGTTGATTTTGTGAGAGAGCACAGAAGGTATGTAGCATACAGGGTGCTCCTGGACAAGGGAAGTGGGTAAAGTGTCTGTCATTGCGACCTTGTCTCTCTTGCACATCACTCTCAAAAAAAATTAGGATGATGACCACCTTTTGATGAGTTTCTGACCCAGGTTTGAAATTGTGGCTGTTTTTTTCCTACTTCCTGAGGTGCAAGTATCTGCACAGCAGTCAGATTTCACCACAATAGAGCCGGGATAACACAGCTTCTCTCCTCCTACTGTTCCTCCTCCCCGGTTAGTCCTCACTCCAAAAGCAGTGAGGCTGGAAGGCAGTGGAGAGTGGAATCCTTGCCCTAATTGCCCATGCTTTTAATTTAGGTCTGTACAGAAGATGACCCTCTCCAAGGCCTCTCAAGCCAAATCCCAATCCTGCCCAGTCCCCTCCTTCCCAAAAACAGCTTTACTAATAGGTGTATCCCTCTCCTGATGTCAGATATGTCTAGAGCTCAGACCAAGCTCAGAGGAACCCTAATGGACTAAGAGGGTCCTGCTGACTGCAGGCACTGAGAAGAAGCCACAGCTGTTATGGCTGTGTTGAGCCTCATGTGGGAGCAGTGCTGAGCACCTACAGTGTTTGATCAACTCAGCAGGAGCTGTGGATGCTCGTGCTTTTTGCAGTCAGGTTTATTGCACAGTTGTTTAGGGACTCAGCTACCAAAAATAGTCTGGAAGTCACCAGAGAGGCTGACCCTGTGTAAAAGCACAGGGTTAAGTATAAGGGCACAGCTACCCAGGAGGTGCTGTATTTTTATACCCTTAGAAACACCTCTCAGGAGAGTGTCACAGGATACCTGTTGCTCCTAAAACTGCATTTCCCAGCAGATAATCAAGAGACCAGACAAGTTTGAGGAAAGCAGGGCCATCTATATAGAGGGGGGATCTAAAATCAGGCTCAGATGGAGGTCTGTGTTCACACAGACAGATGATCTCCAGAATCTGAGACTCACCAGAAACAGTTCTCTGCTTTTTCTGAAATATGAAGGGCTCCTCTATCTTCCATGTACCCACAATTCACTTTGCTGACCTCCAAGGCTTCTTGACCTTAGTCCTTCCCATGGCTTTTTTCCCCAAGCTCTTTGCGTCAAGCAGCAGCACCAGAAGGCTGATTAAACACAGTCATCTAAATGCTATCCTAATAAGGCAAACTCCTCACCAGCACAAAATTGCAGTGGAACGCCCCCAAGTCATATTTAAAGTTGTTCTGTGGTGCTTGGTAGAAGCAAGGAGGTAGGCCATGTATCTTGCAAGTGCCAAAGGTCAGAAAATAATTAAAAGGAGTCCATAAAATCATATGTCTGAAATCCCAAACCTGCCAAGGTGCTGCCATGGCAGGGGAAGAAGCCTGGAGTGACAGCAATATGTTCCCAGTAGTTAGTGCTGAGCTTCTCAGAGCAGAAGTGCTTCATCCTGCCTTACCACCAGTAAAGGACCTAAAGGCACAGGCTGGAATTAGTCAGACATGGAGATGATCTGTAGACTAAAATGAAGCAACCTCAGCAGCTGGCATGTGCTGGTTCCCTGTAGACAGGGCCCAGCAGGATATTCCCTGCAGGAAGGTATAGAGGACCAGTGGCCCCCTCCTCCTCACACAGCAGACTTTCTCTCTTCATAGTCATGGACTATCCCTCCTCGGACATGCAAAGCTCCACTGCCATCTCTCCATCCCACTGAAGGAGCCCCATCACATCACTGGGAAAAGCTACCACTAGTCAGCTGTATCCAGACTCTTTGGCACGCCTTAAACAGTGCTTCCTAAAACAACTTTCCCACTACTATGCCCAGGCAGGATTCACTACCACTTCCTCTAACCCTGCACAGAAACTGGGATTTGCTGAGCTCAAGATGGGAGCTGAAGCAGGTGCCCAGGAGGAGCTCACGCACAGCCTCCCAGGTCAGACTTCCCTGGGCAGCTGCAGGCTGTGGTGGGATAGTTCATCCTCTCCATAGAAGGTCAGGAAGCAGGTGCTCAGCACCATGGGGTGACTCGTCCAAGGCTGCACAGATGGGTGTCCATCTGGGCATGGTGGTCACTGCCGCTCCAAGATCTCAGTCCAGATTTCACTCTCAGCTGCACAAATACAAATTACATGGTACAGTCCTCTGAGTTGATGCCTCTTTCACGTGCAAAATGCTGGGCTTGGACCCCCACTTCTCTGCAATTGTGATGTAGCAACACAGGGGCCGAATTCTGCTCTTTCTTACTTACCTAAACCCCACTTGCCTCACTCCCTCCAACACAGGGAAGTATTCAGAGTCACAACACAGCAATTAGTACACGTGGGTGTGGCCAGATCCTTCCCACTGAGTTTCCTTTCTCTAAAAGTTTCCCCAGAGAACAGCTAGGAAAGTGTCTTATAAGCCAAATACAAGTATGCTTAAGTACATAATATGCATTCACTTGATATAATCTCTAGTTTTGGACCATCAACAATGAAAGGACTTGCTGGGTCAAAAATTGTATCCCTGATCTTGTGTTTAGTGCCTATTTCTTCCATTTCTGTAGTTGTTTTTACTTTATTTCTATTTGGATGCTGAATGTGACAAATTGTAATGAGTTCAGCAGCTGAATTATGCTGAATTATGAATTACATCAAAAACTCATTCTTATTTGTTTAGTTTGTACCTGCTACCTAATAATTTCCCTGGATACCTACTAACTCTTGTCTTAAGAGAAACAATGGTTAATACTTAAGGTATTCTCTCTGTAGGGAGAGAATCACAGAATATTCTGAGTTGGAAGGGACCCACAAGGATCATCAAGTCCAGCTCTTATGTGAATGGCCTGTGCAGGGATCAAACCCACAACGTTACCTTGACGTTATTAGAACCTTGGCCGTGTTCTAAGCTATTCACATTTTCTTTACTATTCCTGATTTTTCAGAATACCTGCCAAATCCCTCTTCAGTCACCTCTTTTACAAGATAAAGAACTCTCCTCTATTAAATCTTCATCAAATAGAGGTCATTCCACACCTTCACTCACCACTGCCATGCTTCCATGTGCCTTTTTCAGTCGTCCATATCATTTCTGTAATGGGATGACCAGAACTACACATAAATTCACTGTGGAGGTTCACAGTGTAGCTGTCCACTGCCATAATGCAAGATTGCAAACAGTTGGCCATTTCCCAACTGTTTGCAATCTTCTTTTGGCCTTTTTCCATTGGAGCTGATTCTTTCTCAGTTTGTGACACCTGGACCCCTTTCCTGAGAGGCAGTAATTAATTACAGCTAATTTAGAACCCATTGCTGCACCTGTACAATCAGGGCTGGTTTTCTGCAAGTGTGTTACTTGCTATATGTCTGTCTATCATGCAGATACTCAGGTCTCAGGAGATTCTCTGCATCAACTCATAGTCAGGCCTTTGCTGGTTGCCAAAGAATTGGATATGATAAGCAAATGCTGCCATATTCCTATATCCCATCTTTTTCAGATTATGTGAGAATACATTATGCATATGATCATGCCAAAGAATATACTATAAATCTTAATTGGTTAATTCCCTCTGTCATGAAAACTGACTATTCATTTCCACCTTTCAATGTTATTAATCCACAGGAGATTCCCCTCCTCTGATCTAACTGCAGCTCGGTTCTGTGGCTCCTCAGGTCCTTTAGGAACCTCTAAAAATGTTCCCTTGTTTCCATTGCTCTGGTTGCGAGGCAAACTGAAGCGACTCACTTATTTCACCTGGTTCTGGCAACATGCTGCCACTCCTTTTACCAATCTGTTCCAAAACCTCATAGACTGATGCTTCACTTTGCAGCAGGTTCTGGGGCAGGTCAGCCAGGGAGACCCACTCTGCTGGGGGATCCTCCCTGAACAGCTGATACCACAGCAAGCAGATGTGCAAAGGATGATTTGTGCTTGTCTGTTATGGCCTTGTGTTTCTTGAGTGCCCCTCTAACACCCCAGTCAACTCTCAGCCTGCCAGGCTCTCCGATAGGCTTCCTGCTGCAAATCTATCAGAAAATATTTGCTTTTTATCTTTTATCCTTTATGGACTACTTCTCAAAAAAAATTGCTTTGACCAGTCTTAAGGTTTATATTTTCTTGTCAATGGTGATTAGGATCTAAATTTTCTTCCCAGAGTTTATTCTGTCTTCTTTGCTTCAGCAGAGATGGGAAGGATTTCTGTGTTGAAATTATGCTGGGGTGAAACCAGGAGAAAGGGAGACAGAGCCTAATAGGAATGTCTGGGACTGCAAGACAAGAATGAATGGGTCACCCATGCTCTCAGCACAGACAGAACTGTCTGCCATGTGTGGGGCTAATTCATCAGCCCATCCCAGCACAGAGAAGCATGTCATTTTCCCAAGCAGAAATAGTGTCTGCAGTGACTCCAGTGGGGCTAGGGGCAGGGTTTTATCACCATAAATAAAGGCATAAGTTGACCCACAGTGCCCCCATGCTTGCATTCAAAATGTGGTGGCTGACTCCAGTCACCAGCCAAACGTGCCATGGTGACCTTTTCCATGATGCTGACAGTGTCACGTGTGGCAGTGCTGGATATGTCCTCAAAGAGCGTTTCTGTCTTCCTTTCAGGGCCACCTTGAGGAAGCTGCGCCCAGAGGACATGTATGAGACATGGGTAAGCATGTGTGGTGGGAACCATTGTGTCCCCTGCCACCTCCCAACAAGAAACTGCTCCTCAAGAGCTCTGGCTGGGCAAAACATTACCTTTCCTTCCTTGCAAAGCTGCTGTCTCTCTTCCAGGAAAAAGGGAAAGTCTTGGCTGTGATGCCTAGTGCCTGAGTTCAAACAGTGTGCTCAAATGCTTTGCTCAGCAGAGCAGGCCAGCTCCTGTTGCTCCACAGAGGGAAGAGGGAAAGCTAAGCAGTGTGCCAGGCAGGTGTTGGGCCTGTGTAGTGATCCTGCCCAAGGATGCTCCGTCTCAGTTAAAGGTCCTCAGTGCTGGTGGTGGGGTGATTTCTGTGGCCTGCTTGCTGGGTGAGCTATGGAGATCATGCAGATGTCCCATGGAAACTCACAGATTCATAGACTGGTTTGGGTTCAAAGGAACCTTAAAGATCATGTAGTTCCAACCCCTCTGCTGTGGCAGGGACACCTTCCACTAGACCAGGTTCCTCAAAGCCCCATCTGTCCTGACCCTGAACATTTCCAGGGATGGGGCATCCACAACTTCTCTGGGAATCCTGTTCTAGAGTCTCACCACCCTCACAGTAAAGAATTGCTTCCTAACATCCTGTCTAAATCTACCCTCATTCAGTTTAAAGCCATTCTCTCTCATCCTGTCATCATGTCCTTCTAAAAGTACCAGCGCCGTTGTACAATTCAAAATGCAAGTGAAGGCAGGCAGTACAGTGGATTATATAAATTTCAAAGCAGATCGTGCATTGGTTGCACTTCTTGGGATGCAAACAAGGTGCAAATCAGCAACTGTGAGGAACTAACCAGCATTTTGGCCCCTATCACACACAGAGGACTCTTGTGGTCTGCAAGTGTGGGGAAGAAGGGAAGGGTGAAAATGAAAGGAAAAGTGTGTATAGCAAGTTATCTCTTCACTGTGAATGAATATGATGTTAAAAGCCAGTCAGGGGCCCTCAAGTGCCGATGAATGCTGAAAAACAAAGCTGAACAGGTGCTTTACAGACACTAAGGAAGATGCAGTCATTCTTCCAAAAGGCTCAACACATTTATAACAGCATTCAGATGTCCCCTTCTTGGCTGTGTAACATGAAACATTGCGGGACTCCAAAGTGGCAAAAACCTTGGGAGCCTTTAATACAGCAAGGCAAGAGGTAATAAAACTGAACCAGGAGTTATGAGTCACTTAGGCACGATAGCTTTTCATTTTGTTTTGAAATACAGATTCCGTATAGAACACAGCTTCCAAGATCCACCGAAGCCCCTCCAAGGTTTTTAATGGAGCTTCAGTGAGATCCAAATTTCACATGCACTGGTTTCACTTCCATACTGAACATATTCTAAAAAGTGTGAACTCCCAGTGGTGGGATGCTTGCTTAATCAGCAGCCTGGGAATACAGAGCTTGCCTTTGCAATGAGCAGTGGGCTCATAACTACAGAAGACAGGGGGCTGGATTCTGATCTCGCTGCAAGTTCACAACATCCTCAGTGCCTTCACTGGAGTTACTCCAGTTTTGTTTGCTGCCTTGTAGGCCAGAATAGAGCTGCATTATAGAGGTATATACATGTCATTATATATGGCATATAGATATAAACGTTTTATTTTGCTGTCTGACAATGATGATAGCAAATATGTAGAAAAAGCAACAGTGTGAATTTTGCCAGCTTCAAGTAGTCTGAATCCCAAGTAAATCTGCCTAGAATGTCCCAGTGAAAACGTATTCCCTGAAGACATCCACAAAGGTTCAGCATCCGCTATTGTTTTTAAAGATAATGTTTTCCACTTAATCTTTCGGGGGGTTTTTTCCCTTTCAGTTTTTGATGGTGGCTTTGTCACCTCTGGGCTCAGAAGGGAAAAGAAATTAGCATTTAGATGGGAATTTTTTCTTGCATTAATACCAATTGAAATGGAAGCCGAGACTGACGGTGGGTGAGGAAGGCGAAACCGATCCATGGGATAATTCAGAGATGACATTCATAGCAGACGGATGATGAACCGGCCAGCAGATCCATTGGCCTTTGCCAATATCATTACTCACATGTTTCATGGAGAAAAGTAATCCACCAGGCTGTAATTTCTGTCTTCCACTCACTGGAGCCCTGAAATGACCCCCCCACTCAATTTTCCTCACTGCTCACGGAGACCCTCACCTAAAGCAGAGACCCTTCACCTCCAAAAAGGGGCCCAAATGAGCCACCTTGCCTCTCATATTGTGAGAAAACCTCCTTTGCTGGCCACAAAGGAGCTTGTTTTGGGGCTGAGCGTGGTGGCAGATACTTGTTTCCTGCAAACCTTCCCCTGGGAGCTGAAAATTTATGAGGGTAGGTGGCCTCAGGCATGAAGGGGGAGCCTCTATTCTCATGCTAGAGGGACCTTGATCTTTTCTGCAGAGAAGCTTTTGCCTCACATCATCAGAAGCTCCCTTGCCATTGCCATCATGGTGCTCACCTCATTTTAATCTGAAGAGTTTCAACAACACTACCCAAACTACCTCCTTCAGCACCTAATACCTTCATGACTCAGCCTCACCTCAGCTCCCATTTCTGGTGTCTCAGTAGGGCTCTAGTCAAGCCTCCCTTTGTAACTGTCCTTTTTGAAGGCATCCCACTGCTCCTCATCTCCAGCAACCACCCAGACTCCGTCCTCCCTCCCTGGCCCATCAGTAATAGTTGTGTTTTCCAGGAGGATGACATGGAGGGTATCCACATTGTAGCCTTTGCTGAAGCAGACGACCCAGGTAGGAGGCCATTTTCTTCCTTGTGTGACTCTCCATCCTTCAAGAAAGTGTATTTTCATGTGCTTTTTTTGCATTGTAAACACCTACTGGGTGTTTGTGCTGGTGGGACTCAAAAAATGGATATAAACAGATAATTTCCTGGGGAAAAAAGTCATTCCCTCCACCCCCATACCAGGATTTCCTCCCTAAGTCTATGTCCGTCTTTCTGTGTGGCTCTGTGAAAGTGCTGAGGGCTGGGTGTGGGATAGGCATGTGGGAAATCTGAGGCCACCAACTCCTGAAAAACCATGGCATCAGTGCTTCTGAGAGCCATCGGCAAATCGGAAAGCTTTGGCCTCTTGGGAGCTCAATTCCTCCCTCACTACAAGAAAATAGTGACATTGTTCCACTCCACGGAAGGATTATGAGGCTTAATTCATGTGTAACTAATTTCAATACCCGAGGAGGATGCTTGAAATTAAAAGCCTTATTATCAAAAGAAAGCGCTGAGAGACAGCATTTTAATGAGAACTATAAACAACTCCTGTGTGCATAGGGGAGCCAGGGAAAAAAACCCACAAGCAAAACGTGCCTGTGCGTTTGCAAGAGAGTTGCAGTGGTTCGTATATCATTTCAGACGGTTTTGAGTTCCTGGAAATCCTGAAGCAGGTTGCCAGGGACAACACCGATAATCCCGACCTGAGCATTGTCTGGATTGACCCTGATGACTTTCCTCTGGTGAGTGGCAGAGGCTCTTTCCCATTCTTGGTTTAATTTGTGAATGGGGTGGGCATGAGGGGGTGTGTGGGGGTGTGTGTGTGCTCACACGAGTGCAGGAATTGCCCCGGGGAATCTGGGACAGGGAAGGATGGGAAACTGGAACACAGGCCATCCCCTTGAAGGATGCTTGTTTGGGTCTGCCTCCCAAGGCAGATTTGGGAACACCCCCAGAGTCAGCACTTTGCTTTGCCATGTGTGGCAGCCCAAGCTCGCATGCAGGCTCTCCTCTCTCCCGTGCGCACATGGATGCACATTCCTTGTTCCACAGCCCGGCTGACTGAACTAATGCAACGAGGCCTTGCAAACACCCCTGTCTGAGCTTTGTGTCTCACTCCTGCAGCTCATCACTTACTGGGAGAAGACCTTCAAGATTGACCTGTTCAGACCACAGATCGGGGTGGTGAACGTCACAGACGTGAGTAGCATGTGCCCAGAAAATCCAGGGATCCCAAAATTAGGGTGCTAGAAAGGGTGGGTCCTGAGGTACACTGGAATCAGTGGGATTTCCACTGTTAAGTGCAGGTAGAACAGGCTTTTTCCCTGGGGAAAAAAAAATATGAAGACCTCACCCTTCCCACATGCCAGAGGGTTTGTAACACTTCGGATGTTGGACTTGAGGGCTTTAGTCTGAGTGTGTTTCTGCTCCCAAATGACACACAAACCACACCTGCTGAGGACAGGACCAGCCTCTGTGGCCTGGGATTCAAGGCTTTGCCCAGTTTTGGTTTCAAGTTCTTGCATTTCCGTCCCGACCCACAACACACACCTTTGTCCATTACCTGCTCTGACAGGCTGGGGGGGGCTTTGTGGAGAAAAAGTGTGTGTAGGGGGGAAAGAAAGCCATGCTTAGGGGAGGAGAAGAGGAGAAAAATGAGGTTGTTTTTTTCTACAGAAGCAAAAGGGCACAGCTTGAGTGTAGGAGGGAAAGACTTTCCCTGACAGATGACAGGGAGAAACTGCACAGCTTGAAAAGAACTAAATAAATACACAGCTTTAACAGAAGTACAGCATAAACTAGTAAAGAAGGGATCCTGCTGTGGTAAGGAGCATGCACTGGGGTTCATCCAGTCCCTCCTCCCCTTCAGCCACTGCTGTGCAGGTAGTGCTGGAGAGATTTAGGTGGGAAGAGGAGAGCTGCCAGCCCCACACCCCAGGTGGCAGTGAAGGTTTCCACACCATCCTACAGGCAGCAGCTGCAGAGGGAGACCTGCAGAGGCAGGTGCTCCTTTGGCACAGCTGAGGGAGCAACAGTACCCAGAGCACCCACAGCTGTGCTATTGGGACAACTTTCTAGCAGCTACTGTTCTCACTATGGTTGCCTTCAAACCAGCAAGCTATGGAACTGATCTGGTGCTGCCCACACACTGTGGGCTTTAAAGGCAGGTGGGAGAGGGACCCATCTGACCCTCACCAGCAGAGATCTCAGGAGAGCTGCTGAGTGCAATGTAACATGCTTCACAGCCCGGACACAGAGAGAAACCATTCTTTCCTCTTTCTGACCATAACACTCCAGATGATCAGAGAGCTTGTAATGCAGCATGCTCCTGCCTGGCTTACCTATTACCTTAGTTTATTTTTAATGTTTAAGTGCTGGGTGTTTGTTTTAAACTCTTTAAAATGAACCTGTGTGGGTATGTAAGTGTCTCTGGCAGCAGCAATCTCTCCACCGCAGAAGTGTTTGTAAATTGGTGCTTGAGTTCATGTTTGAAATTTGAGTCATAAGTGAACTTGATGTTTCATTAGAAGAGAGCAGTGAGGGAATTAAAGCTGGGACAAGTGTGTGGGGCTGGGTGCTGGTTTGACTCAACACTGACCTGGCTTCCAGCCTCCACATCCTCTCTCCTGTATCGCCCCAGAAAAAGAGGAACAGCAAGGGTGTACTGGATGGTTGTGCCTCCTGTTATAACAGATGCTGCAAGACCTTAACATGGGAGACATGATGGCTGGGGAAGACAAAGCAACGGTGTTGTGAAGAAAGCAGAGCCCTTGGATTTTGCTCATCCCATTGAGGGGGTTGAGAGGCTGACTTGGGAGTCATGGAGTAGTTTCAGCCCTGGCTGGATGTGAGCTTTTTGCCTGTAAAAGAGCAGTACTCCACCAGACCATGGGGCAGACACCTAGGGTGTGAAGACCCAGGGAGTTAAGGCTTGTTCACAGAATTTTTAAGGGAGAGACAAAAGGGAAAAGGGCCAAAATGTCATGTGTCACCTAAGATCATGAGAGAAATGAATGGACAAGCCAGAGGAGAGCTCAAGTCTTCCAGTCTTTTGCCCTTAGTACTAGCCCTTAGTACAGTATCTCCCTTCATTATGTTTACTGTGACTGGTCATTTTTAAGTCATGTAAAAGCTACGTTAAACAGCAATCAGTGGAAATTCATGGAAGTTGTATTCTCAGTGGCATGAGAATCATATAGAATGCAGAATTAGGTAAGAACATGCCTTATTATTCAGCAGTCACTCAGAGACCCATAAAAACTCATGCATTATCTGGCTTTGATATAGTAAATGTTTCAGGTTGTTGATTATAGTATTTGCAGGTTTTATTTCATTCCTCTTAAGTCCTTTTTTGATTTCTCGAGAGAGATTTAAGAAAGTTCTACGTTGGCAGGTGATATCTAAAACAAACATTGAGCTCATTTTGTTATTTCAGGGTTACATCACTGCATTCAACCAAGTTACATAGGTACAAAGTGGGACTTACACAACAGTGAAAATAAACACTGCTGTTGGCTTCAGTGGACATAACCCCTGTGACCCCATCACTTCTGTAAAAACCTGCCAATGCAAACACCAGAGCTCCCAGCAGCCCCAGGTGGCTCATCACATTGTGGTGACTGTGGCTCAGGACTAGGGCCATGATGCCCTGCAAATTATCACTGCTTTATTTGCACAGCACCTTCTCAAGGTTAAATGGAGCCACTCCTCTTCCCATTATTTAAAAGTGTCACTTTTTGCCACACAAACAGTCCTGAGGTTAGGGACATGAACATTTGCGTGAAGCAAGAGCTGCATGTCTCTCAATGGCTCTTTTTTATTACAGTTTTGATGATTTAGGAAGGATATATTGTATGGGAGACACAGCTTTCCTTGAGCAGAAATTGGTCTGGCTTTTTAGTAAGCCATAAATCAAAGAGAATTAGGTACCACAGATAGGGAAAGAAGTTGAATGCATTTGCAAAAGCTGGTAGTTTTCTTCTGATATGTGAAGACTACTTGCTTCTGCAACATCAAATGCTGAATGAGATAACCTCATAGTGCCTCTGCAAAATAGGAGGCTGATCCTGTTTTATGGAGGGGAGACAGTGAAGGGAAAGGGGCTTATCTGGGCATTTAACCAAGGAACCGATGGCAAAGCAGAGAGGAAAACTTTCATTTCCAGGCCTCAGAGACCATCCAAGCTTGCTGTCCCTGGGTAACAGCCACAATTTTGTCATTGTCTTCTTACTGAATTCCCCCATCCCCTTTGGTTAATGGAAGTGATGCAGACAGCTGGAGGGAAAGAGCAGCGGTACCTGCAGTCCAGGGCATTGGTGTTTCTCACCATTCTTCAGCTGAGATGCATGATGTGCTATCTCAGCCATGCATGGGAGCGTGGCTGAGATGATCTGAGGAAAGGGTCTTCCAAGAGCAAGAACCATTATCACAGATGGAGAGTCTAGAACAGGGTCTTGAGACAAAGGTGAGGTTGGGGAGAAGGGGTGCTGGAAGAGGGTTGTAAAGGCTCCAAGGAAGAGGTCCCAGAAAGGCTCTGGATGGAAGGAGGGAAACACTGATGTCCAGTGAAATGGGGTGATGCAGGGGCTGCTGGCAGAGGTCTCTTTGAGGTCTCTATGTAGGCTTGGAGTCTACAGAACTGTCCAGGTAGAGTGAGGAATGCACCAGGTGGGCAACGCTCCTGCTCACAGGTGTAGGCAGTGGGCACACATCTCGTCAGGGCACACAGCACCACCACACACTCCTGTAAACCTGCTGACCAGTCCCACTGCCCCTGGTCAGACGCAGCAGCGCTCCAGGGGGAAGTGGTGACCCCAATGCATGGGCAGAGGGATGCTCTGGCTGAGCCTGTGCAGAGGCTGTGTCAGAGAGGGAGCTAACACCGCCACCATCCCTGCATCCCACCTGTGCTCCGACCTTCACCCCCACAAAAGCTGTGTACCCCAGCTCTTCCCCGTGTTCCCAAGGGCAGCTAATCCCTCATCACCTGTCCCCGCAGGCTGACAGCGTCTGGATGGACATCAGAGATGATGATGACCTGCCCACAGCCGAGGAGCTGGAGGACTGGATAGAGGATGTGCTTTCTGGGAAGATAAATACCGAAGATGACGACGACGATGAAGATGATGATGATGACGACGATGACGACGATGATGATGATGACGATGATGATGATGATGACGATGATGACGATGATGATGATGACTAACTGTGACTCTGTGCAGTTTGACTTGTGGGGCCCGAGAGCCCTCGCCCTGCGGCAGGTCCCTCCATTGGAAGACCTATGTTTGAGCATCAGCAAGCACCGCTGCTCCTCTTTCCCCCCTGCCCCGCTCCCCCTGCCCTCGCCCTTGCTGGCACCCCCTCGCCTGATTCCCAGCGATGCCGAGCCACCGGGACTGCCCCTGCGGAGGGCAGCACCTGCAGGCACCCAGCACCGCTGCAAATCATGCCTCCTTAGTAAGGACAGTAGGAATCTGCAGGGAATCTGCCCCGAGTGTCCCAGGGCAGGAGAAAAGTGCCTGCCTGCTTGCTGCCAGAGGGACGCAGGGAGCCAGTTTGTATCTTCGGTGTTCATCAGCCCAGCACTTAACATCCAAAGACCAAATCTCACTTCAAGACATAGGGAAAACCCTAACTGTAAAGTTTAGCCCTTTTATTAAACACAATGCCCTTTGCAGCTACTCTGCCAAGACCACTCAATCCTGCAAGTTCTGCTGCGGGAGTCTGTCACTACTCCCTAACATGCTAAGAGCAGCAAAATGCTTTGGGAGGGGAGGGAGGTTTTAGGGATGCTATTAAAGTTTTCAGTGATTCCACATAACAACAGGATATTCTTGTCTGGCAGTGCAATGCAAAACCAAACACTGGTCCCCTGTCTGAACCTCTTCTTGAAAGCTCGGGCCACAGCTGGAGTTGGTGCAGGGGGCCTGATATGAAACATCAAAGCTTGTGAGTTCCTGAACTGCTGGACAGGCTGATCCAGCTCTGAGCCCAATCTGAGGCCAAACCACTGAGTTTGAAGATCATGGCACTGAGCCAAGGCAATGGAAACATCCATAGGAGCCCACCCTGAAGCACTCCTATTCCCCATGACCTTTCAGCTGTTGCTGACTCTTCACCCAAAGCCTGTGTAGCATCTTTTCCCATGATCAAGATGTTGGGAGGGAACACAGCCATCCAAACATATTAGATAGTGGATGAGGTGCGTTGGGGCATGAGCAGTGGACGGATTCAAGCTGCTTGGCTTTTGAGTATTTAGCTTACTCCCTGCTTAGACACTCAGGTATCCCATGTGAGAAGCCTCTTTTGGCTGCAGGCTGAGAAGGAGCTCAGAGCACCAGTTTGCAGTCAAGGGGTCACTCGCAAAGCCAAGGGTCTGTAACACAGTCCTGGTGAGAGCAGCACCATCCATGTGCAGGTCACTGTGGCAGCATTAGGTGTCCTTGCTTTCCCATGCCAGCAAATTTCAATTATCTTGGCTTCTTAGGTTTGGCAATAGTGCAATGAATGGAGAGTTTGGAGATGGTTTTATCTTTATAAATACATTTATAAAGATGCTCTCCAGTTGTCCAGAGTTGTTGGCAAAGGTAGTGTACACATCTCCTCTCTTGCTACAAACAAAAAACATTGTTCTCACCATCCTTATACTGGTATAGGACAGAGGTACGTGATGTGAGGGGAAATAACAATGCAAGGGACAGAAGAATCAGAGCTTGTTACACAAATGTGAGTCAGCCTGATGAGAAACAAGGTTTTCACACTGTATATTTCCTTTATCAGATGAACTGCAAAGCAAGACTTTATAGATTTTTTTTTCCTTCCTGTTGATCAGTTTCTTTGTCTCTCTCTCTCTACATGAGCTGAAATAGAAATTTGAAACTACTGGTATAAAAAAGCTGAAGTATTGATATGTTCCCATGTATGCCATATCACCTTGGTGGAAAGTGCCAGTATGAACAACACATAGTTGGATATCCCTCTGTCTCAATGCACATGAATGAATACTGTGCTAACATGGCAAATGACTGTAGGCCAAGTTAGCTCCTTGTTGAGCATCAAACACTCATGTGCTGTACAGATACAGCCTCTTAGAGGAATAGACAAGGCAGCAAAGCCCCCAGTTCAACCATTTGCCCTTTCTTGCTTCCCTTACGATGCATAAGCATTGCCTGGAAGATGAACCAAGTTTGTTCAGTGAGAACATTCACCTAGTTGCTCTGGGGTGACGAACAACTTTCCAAAGCCTTGAAATTCAGGGTGCTCTCAGCATGGAAGTCTCCTCTCTTTCATTCACACCCCACTCTCTGCTGGCGAACAGGATGCCCAGCACTCTCCTGCTCTTTCCTCAAGAAGTTTGCTGGAGGAAGCTCAGGTCAGATGGGGGAGCGAGCAGGACTCAAGGTCTCATTCATGCACACTGGTAAGGAGCAAGAAGAGGCAGAACTAGCCCTCTGGTAGTCTTCTGGCCTGTGATTAAGGGACAACTACTGATCTGGGAAAAGAATTACCTTATCTTTACCTTTGGGCTACTCCCAGGAGGAAAACATTCACAGAGTCACCCTGCATAAGGTAACAGCCTGCACTGGCCCCGTGCCTCCACATCAATCACTCCAAACATGAAGAAGAAATTAAGAATTGGTCTATTGCCGTTCCTAACCAGCATAATCTCCAGCCATGCTGATTGCCTGGGTGCTTTCTGCATGCTCCTCTCCCACTGTGGATGCCCCTCTGTTCTGAAGTGCCCCACTCTAGATGCTCTGGGAGGCACAGATTAACCAGGCAGAGCAGGCAGACCCTGCAAACAGCACCAGGGACGTGTTCAAGTGCACAGGTGATTCACAGGCACTTAAACACTTCAAAGCAACAGACCTCTAGGGGGAGAAGAAATAAATAATGTAGAAGTGCAGAGGCTGAACTCATACTGGGGAGTGGTGCCAGTGGTTTATGGAAAGTTTCCCTTGAAACTTTTGCAAGAAAGAGCTATTCCTACAGCTGCCACTCCTTCGTGCCAGGGATGGGGCTGCCCTTTCTCTCTTCCTTCAGTCTGCCATTACAGTTCTCATCATTGTCTTTGCCCACAAACAGGAACTATTTATCGTCAGCTTTTGGGATAAACACATTAAAAGTTAGGAAAGCATTGCTACAGAGAAAGGATTGCAGCAATGAGGGTGGGTGGGCAGCAAAGCCTTTCCCATTTACTCATAACACCTCCTCTGCCTTGAGATCCTAATAACCAAACAGCTGAATGACTTAATGCCCCTCGTGAAGGAGATGGCAGCTTGAATTTGAGTGTTTTCCTTGCAGGGACAGTGGTATGGGGATGACACACAGGACCACAAGCCCAGGTGCTCCTGGGGTCCTCAGTCAGAAGTAGGAACAACTGCCATTTGAAAGGCACTGGTGGCCCTGAGGAGCCAAGTCAGGCTAACCCTGCCCACTATACCCTGAGAAGCAAAAAGTCAGCACATTTGGATGAGGAACCTGCAAAAAAACCCCTTTATTAAAAAAATATGAATTTGTGTATGTGGGCAGCACTGAGTGCTTAACAAGCATGTCTCTCTTCACAAATAGTTCTTTTTCTCCAGCATGTTAACTAGACATATTAAATGGGTCTTTATACAGATAAAGACAGGAATTGTATTTTGCCCTCGTCCAACTGTGAGTGCTTCAAGCTGACCAGTTTCTTCACAGAATCATTCAGTCATTTTGATTGAGATCAATGATTAAGATCATTGAGTCTGACCATTAACCCACCAATGTCAAGTTAATTCCCAAAGTACTCCAAAACCTGGTCTTATCAGTCCCCAGTGACAGTGAGGATCCCCCTAACACACAGTATGTGGCAAGAACACCAAGTTATGCAGCACCTCCTCCCAGTCCCCAGACTCAGGGCTGGAGGGCACCACCCAGGGGTTTGTTTGGGGTGCTGTACCACAGCCCACCCTGTGCTGCTCATGGACAACAATCAAGGGAGAGGGAAACCCATCAGGAGCAACACACTGCAGCTCTCATACTGCAGCATGGAGGAGAAAGTTTCTGCCTTTGCAGCAGTTGCTGATATAGAGGCTCTGTGAACCCAAAAGTGCTCTGAGTTTATGTCAACCATTTGGGAAACAGCTGCAGGAGGAAAGGACAAGGAAGGCACTCTGGAAATCAGATTACTCCATGGTTTTAGAGTCAGCTGTGTCATGCAGTTTTTGTGATGTTTGTGATGTTTTGTGATGTTTCTGAGGAGTGATGAGTCTGCTGTCTCTCCCTTGGGCAAGGAATGGCCCCATAGTGAAACCAGAGATCTCAGCTGCTTCCCATCCCAGAATGAAGCTGCTCAGCTAGACACCAACATGAACACAGAGCCGAGGACACCAGCTGCTTCTCCATGTCTGTCTGCACATCATACCTAAAGAAATGATTGATTCATTACAGAGACCAAACAAGAAACATCGCCTTTTATTCCCAGGAAAATAATTAATTAGACACGAACATATCACTTCCCAGCTGCCACTGACTTACAGTCTTGTGGCAGGCCAAGATTGCATCTGGATTCCTCTCCACTGCAGCAAAGCTTTGGCTTTCAGGAAGTCCCACGCACAGCCAGTTGCACATCGATGCCTGGACTTGGGAGGCTGAAGAGAAGGATGGGCAAACAGGCAGGAAGCAACCCAGCCCTCTGAGGCAAAGCTCATCTGCCTCACCGCCTCCTGGCTACTTTCACACCCCAGGTGCATCTATGCCATGCAGCACAAGAGCAGCTGCTAGAAACTGGAAACAGCAGAGCACAGCAGGAAGGATAACTGACCTCGGTAATGAGGCTGTGCCAGCAGGACTGTGTTGTACCTGAGACCCAAGGCTCTGTGTCCACCCACTGCACTGCAGCATCCCCTGCCTTGTCCCTGCTCCTTGTACCACTGACCCCTAGCAAAGCAGCCCTTGGGTGGTCAGTACCCCTGGGGGACAGCTGTGGGATGACTCTCACACCTCTTTGGCAGAAAATGACATCTAATGACAATGGGGACCATGGGGCAGGGTCCTGGGCAGAGTCTTGGCCCAGCTCCCAGAACACTCTGCCATGTTTAAAAGGTGCTAAGCTATTTAAAGGAAAAAAGGCTACAGAGCTTCCTTGCAGCTTGAAGACCCGTTTCAGGAATCAGATTACAAACTGCCTTTGGGATGGAAGCAAAGATCCTTCCGGTGCCTCGCTCCCCCCTTGCGCTTTCTCTTGCCAAGCCCCTGTGATAAAGGGGATCAGCAAAGCACTCAAGGGGCATTGTCCCTAATGCTATGGAAAACAAGAAAACAGCTTTTTCACTTTCTTTTCATGCCTCTTGACTTACTACTCTTCTGACCTTCACTGGCTCCCCAAATTTATTTTCTCTCTCCATTTCTATGTAGCCCAACTTCCTCTTCTCCTCAACCCACGCCCACAGCATATGGTACTGAGGGTCACTGAAGGACAGAGCCCTTCCCTGCCCCTACTGCTTGTATTCATCCCAGCCCAGGGAGACAGCAGCCTCCCTCACACCACTGCCATGAACTGGTTGTGCTGGATCCCCATAGCTGTGAACTTCAGGAGGGACAACATTTCCTTTCTGAGGAGAAAGATGTGTGGACAACGCTGTCATTGGCTTTTATTTTGAGCGGGACAGGGGGGACATGCTCAAGGAAAAGCCATTTCACCAGCCTGGGCAGAAGCACCAGAATTTTTTTGGTGGACTTCTTTTCCCACTGTCCCAAAATCCAGATGAGGAACCACCACCCTGCAACCAAGCCCTGACTGTGGTCACTGCAGGAAGAGACCAGTAACACCCAGTGCCACCGGCAATCACACCACTACACCATCTGAGCAGAAGACAAGTGTCATGGCTTCACATACAAGAAATAAACCTTGAGGGTTAAATGAGCTGAGTTTGCTGGAAGAGGTATCCCATATTCGACAGCAGCCAGAAAGGCACCTCCCTGCCAGAGACTACCAGTGGCTGGCCTGACTGAGCCTTCTCTTGATCGTGGGTGGTAAGCGACTTAAATAGCCATGGGCAACCTCACCTGCTTTTGGATTTGGAGAAATCCCAGCTTGAATCAGGTCCCTCCCTCAGTAATACAGGTAAAAAAGTAAAGTGTTGTTTGACCAGAGAGCAGCCCTGAAATTTGCCTAGTGTCAGATTGTTATTTTTGCTTTAAAATTCAGTGCAACATTCAAAGTCCTGCTCCTGCTAGTGACAAAGAGAGGGGTTATTGAACAAAAAAAGTAGCTAAATGTTTGAGGAACATTTTAGTCCTCACAAAATGAAGTTGCTGAAGGAATTTGCCCAGCTTCCCACAGTCTAGTTACTGAATTACTAAACCAGTTTCTCACAGCCACTTACAAAGCAAAATTATAATCAACTGTAGGATCTGGTATTATGAGTACTCAAGAATGAGCTTTTACAAAATAGAAGCTAAAAGGTTAGCAGATCTGTTTCACATCTGTGGCCCAGATATAATCAGCTCCTTCTTGTTCCCTCTTTTAAAGCATGCCCACAGCATCTGACTTGTGCTGAAGAGGGGTCCAAAGAGCCTTAACATTCTGAATGTCTCTTAAAATTTTCAAAGAGGCTGAATCAAATGTGTTTTGTCAAGAACTCTCTTCTCCCCATGCATCCACTTTTCACTTGTGCTACCTTTTTAAATAATAAGAAAAGAATTAAAAAGGAAAAAAGCAAGACAACCAAGACTATATGTTTAAGCATTTGTAAGCTTGATTTTTGCCTTTGGAAGATACTTAAAAATGTTTCAATTTATGGAGTAGCTTCGTGCCTAGAGCAATTTGTGGTGTCTCAGTTTTTTTAAATCTCTGTGCCTTCATGTTCCTAAGGATGCTGGAGGGAAAAATCCACGCCCTAAACTCTAAGGTCTCTTGCACCGACTTCACATTGCCTTGTGTTACTATCTCTCTTGAGGCTTTGTTGCTTGCTCTGTATTCTGATACACAAGCAAGGTGGATGCATTGAGCTACCCCAAATGCACATCCACAAGGTAAAAGTTATCTTTCTCCTTCCTCTTTTAAGTTGTATTTAGTGCTGCCCATGCAGAGCCCAAAGACTGATTGTTCCCTCTGTCCTGGCTGTGGTCCGTGCAGCAAACACCTGCTCTCCTTCTCCTGCAGGCAGGACCCACGGGCTTTGGGAGGCCAAAGAGGAGCAGTGCCACTGTGGGAGGGCTCCTGGCATCCCCAGGTTATCCTCATTAACTGAGCTGGAACCAGAGCAAGCCCCAAATCCTATACAGAAGTCTTCACTCCATTCAGGTCCCCAGATTTTGGAGGAAGAGAAGATCAGCTCAGGGCTTTGGAGTAGGCTGGCAGTTTTGCAGCACGCCCCAGCCTGAACACAGACTACAATGTGAGCAGTAGCCAGGAGGGGCAGGGGGGAACCCAAACAACCCACAACCTTTTCCAAGTTCATTATGGAGAGGAACAGGGAGATGGGGACAAACAGGAAAACAGCTTTCTTCCCATTTGAGGTACTCCCCTTTTTCCTAGCAACATGTCAGCACAAACTAGCACACAAGCTCACAGCAGGGCTGTAAAACTTGTTACAGCTTTTCAAAGCAACTCGGGTAACCCTGTTCACAGCTCATGATTTATGCCTAGGCCATCACCCCACTACACCATCCCCACTTCTGCAGACACATTGTGCTCAGTGCTCTCTTTTCTCTCAGCACCTCCTGACCCAGCAGTCCTTGGATGCACACATGAAATGGGAATGGATGCCTTTGCCCCAGTGGATTATCTGTCAGTACCGGAAAGGACTGTAACCTAAACCCATCACCTTCCCAATCCAACACAAACTCGGGAGTGCTGCTGAAAGACAAATCAAAGCACTCTGCTTGGCCAGCTCCCAATATACCTTCCCTTCCTGCATGCTGTTGTGAGACACCATGTCCTGATGAGAGATCCCCTTCCCCTTGCACCTACCCCACCCGTCCCTAGCTCCAGGACCCCTTGGAAGCCCTTGAGTTCAACCCCTCCTGTACTTGCCAGGAGTCTAGACCTGGGGCTGACACAGCAGAGCCAGTTCACTGCACCAGGAAATGTTTTGGGATTTGAAGCCTTGCCGACATCCACAGCCAGATGTCTCACTGAACTATTAATTTAGCTAACAATATCACATGGTGAGGTGCTGCTAGTGCTTCAAGCAAGGCTCTGGAACCGGTTGCTGAAGGTGACAAATCCCTTTCTTACCCTGTTTGTTATGCCCTGACTGCATGTGGCCCCTTTGCCCCACAGATTCCCACTTCATTCCCCACAGCTGATGTTTTCTCACTGCCCATGGCTGTGAGGCCTGGTCCCATCACCTACCAGGGCCAATCAATCTTCATATGAATTAAGCCCCAGCTCAGCCACCAAATACCCGTAGCAGTGGTTGTTGCTGTGCTGTCTCAGGGCAGCCAGAGCCTTATGCCCATATGGTCAAGAGGGGCACTACAGGAGAGGCATCTCCTCCTCAAGTCCAGTATGTCCCTCAGGCAAAACATGCTTACCTCTGGTTCAGCATGCCAGGTCCCTCCAAGTGGGGGGATTTTTCCAGTAAAAGCCTCCATCCCCTTTCTGTCAGAGGTTTGGGTCAGTAATACTTAATCCAGCATTGCACCTGAGGCTCCATCACACCTCAAAGGTCCATGCAACTTCAGTGAAAAGACTTGGCCAAACCAGATCAGCTCCCTCAGCTCTAATTTCTGCTGAGCTACATACCACAGCCCTTTATGATTCAGATATCTGAGCTCTGGGTGAAAGCCAAGGGAACTAGTCCCTCTAGCAAAGCCTGTTCCTTCCATCAGCTTCCACAGCCCACAGCAGGACAGAAAGCGCCACGAACGGCAGCAGTCAGGTGTCGGTCTGGTATCAGCACTATCCCAGAAATGAAACAGAGCGTGCTGAACTCACATGTAAAGACACAGCTCTCAAGGCTAAGAGCCTGGAACGAGGCTGACAAGCCCAGTGTCTTGTTTATGCCAAATTCCTGCTGCTTACACCTTCCCATGACACACCTGTGGCCGACTCCCACAGAGCCTTTACCTACAAAGCTCCAGTCCGACAACTCAGGTCTTCCTCTGAGGGGCAGGAGGGGACCAGCAATGGCTGCACCCCCATTTCAGGCTCTGCAGGGCAGCAGCAGTGCTCTTTCCTTTCCCTGGCCATCTCTGGGAGCTGACCTGGAAGCAGTGTGGGGCTGGGCACTGCCAAAGCACCAGCAGGATAAAGGGCACAGATCAAAAGCAGAGATCAAGGGAGGGCAGGAGGCAGAACAGAGCACACCCCTGTCCCACCCTTCCTGCTTCCTCCCAGGCCTTAGGTCAGCTCTCTCTAGCCCAAATACATCTGTCTCCCCACAAGCAGAGATTTACCCATGTGGCTGTTTCTCTTCACGGGCATTTTTGTCTGTGCTGCTTATCTCCACAACTGCTGCACTCTTTTTCACTGAAGAGCAGCAACCTGTGGATTTTTCCAGCAGCTGAAGCCACCAAGGAGATCTGCTGGGCTGGGCTTGCCTGAAGAGTGGGCACCAAAGAACATCTAGACAAAAAAGCTGCTCCCACATTCCCTTGGGCACAGCTGCTTGATCCTTCTGAGCTCTTGGCGTGCTGGAGATGGAAACTGATGGTGGGGAAAGCCACACCCAGAGATGCTGTTGAGGTGAGATCCCTGCACCTTTTCTTAGCAGAGCACAGGCTTGCATCCACACAAACAAGGAGCACTGGCTTTTCTGCCGCTCACCACTCCTCCTCCCCCCCCAGAGCCAAATAAGGAACTCAGCAGTGAATCCTGCACTTCATAATTTGTGTGCAAACTATGAGAACACAGGAGGCAGAAAAACCTGTTCCCACTCCAGTTATGTGGCCCCCCACCTCCTTCCCCAGCTGCATTTGCTCCCCAGCATTTGAGATTTCAGGTGTTCAAAGCAGTCACCTACCAGTCTTCCTTCAGGAGTGATAAATGAGTTTACATTTTACTGTGGTGTGGCAGGGCAGACCAGAACGGCACAGAATGAGGGGGACAAAAAGACAACCTCAAAAAAGATAAACTACATGTTTGCAGGGCCCCTCCTGCCTACAGCTCAGGAATGCTTGAAGACCAAAAGAGCTTTTTTTGTCTGAAAAGATAAGAGAAAGGACTGGGACAATCAAATCTGGTTTCAGTTTATTTCCAGAATTTTACTGTACAAAATATGCAAAGTGTAAAACGGTTTTATGTTTCAGTTTAAAAAACAACAAAACCCCATCCAGCTATAACTTAAGAGAACCCAGCTTGGAACAGAACAATTTACAAGGCTAAACCCACAGTGCATTAATGTCACAGACACCAGGAATTTGCTTACTTAAGTTCACAATTAGAAAAGAACAGAAAGACCATGTACCACTGCAGTTAAAGTCACATGTGCAAAGAAGAGAAAAAAAGAAAGAAATGCTGGTTAGTGTCTATTAATTAGAAAACCTTGGCAAAACCCTTCTTACTATACACAGAGTGTGTAGAAAAAGTATTACACAGTGATAAAGGAGGGTGGGGGAAGGGCATTTTACTCCCAGCCCCGTCCCCAAGACACAATAATGCTGAATCAAAGAAACAGGCACAGAAGAGTGTAAGATTCCTTCACAGTTATGCCTGCTCAGGTAGTGGCCACAGCACCTCCCCACGCTGCACACAGGAGATATCCCCAAGCATCGTCAGCGCTGGTGAGAGGTGCCCGGGAAGCAGCCAGAGGTGGGGAAGGATCCCCTCCTCCCCGGGCAGAGCACACCCAGGGCAGGGCCGGCTGCCTGCTGCCCACAGGGTTCCGTGTGCCACAGGGATAAAAAAATGCAGTCTCTTGGAGGGATGCAGATGGGTGGGTAATGCCAGCTGTACCGCTGGCACGGCGGGGACCCAGCTCATCGCTGTCCCAAAGTGACCCGCACCGCCCACAGCTGTCGGAAACGGCAACTTTTGGTCATCATCGATGGGAGGCAGCAGCTTGAACGCAGGAGGATGCACACTCCTGTAGGAGA